>NC_089219.1:168549844-168867344 GCF_963924675.1 Phocoena phocoena | reverse complement strand
GAGAGGCAGAAATCAAGAAGACTCCATCTGTCATTCACCCTTTCCTCTGACATCCTTGAGCCTCTGCTATGATCCTTGTAAGTAGTAATGAGGGCCTGGCTCATACTAACTGCTGAGTTCTGGGAACATAAACTTACCTCTATTAAATGCTCTAGCTCTGGGATAATATTATGTGGTTCTGTCAAACTTTTTGGACGCTTCAAAAAGTGTGGCAGGAAATTAAGAAAATACTCAGAGGCCAGAAATGAAGTGAAAGCCCAAATCCAGAAAGGTGAGTCGAAGCCGGAATCCGACTTAAGGATATCTGTCCAATAAAGACAAAAGCTCTAGCTTTGGATTTTAATAGCCACGTGATCAGGTATGGCATAAGAGACAAAAGTTAGATCCATGCAAGATGAGATCAGAGATTCCCCTCATAAAGGTAAATCCTTTGGTGAAAGTTTGAATCAAAACAAAGCAAATGATAAAATAAACAAAAACTCACTACCTCAAAGAAGACGGCATGGAAACTTGCATGTTTCAGCCTTGGTTTTGGGTGGAGAGAAAAACATCCCCTATGGGAAGTTGGAACGCTACTGTGGCCTTCATGTGGGAATGAAGTCTAAATTCTCACAATAATAATAATAATAATAGTCCTCAAGCAAAGAATTTTTAAAGTGCTTACAAGTTGGTAATGGCTTCAGGGACCCGATGAAAAGAAATGCAAATCTTCCGTAGAAAAATGTACTTACAATCTATTCCTCTTCCTCAGGGGGTCAACAGACTCCAAGTGGGAAACCTGAATTTCCACTTCCATCTTACAATAACAAAGCAGCGCCCCCCTCGTCCCACCAGCACCATGTCAGAGAAGGCCTGCTCAAACAGAAAATTTAAATAAGATCCACAGTCTCATAATACCCCAAACGTCCAGGATTCGTTTGAAAATCTTTCATCATACCGAAAACCAGGGAAATCTCAACTTAAGTGAGAAAGGTCACCAGTGCTGAGATGACACAGATGTTAGAATTATCTGATGAGGACTTTAAAGTAGCCATTATAAAAATACTTCCACAAGCAATTGCAAACACAATTGAAAGAAACCAAAAAGTAGAAAGTCTCAGCAAAGAAATAGAAGATATAAAGAAAAATCAAATGGAAATTTTAAGACTGAAAAATACAATAACCAAAATTTTAAAATTCAATGAGGAAGTCCCTGGAAGCCCAGTGGTTAGGACTCCATGCTCTCACTGTCGAGGGCCTGGTTTCAATCCCTGGTCAGGAAGCTAAAATCCCACATGCTACACAGCATGACAGAAGAAACCTCCATGAATAGGCTCAACAGTAGGGTGGAGAAGATAGAGAAAAAAAATCAGTGAACTTGAAGACAGAATAACAGAAAGTTCCCTATCTGAGCAACAGAGAGAAAATAGGTGGGAAAATGAACAGGAGCTTCCAGGTCGTTGAACACATCAGGATGCCGGGATGGTGGTGTACTCAGAGAGGGCGTGGGAGCTCCACACCCCTTAAATGTAAATGGTCTAAATATACCAATTAAAAGGCATAAGGTTGGCAGAGAGACTAAAAAAATACACCCAACTACCTTCATACCATGGAATAGTCACCAGTAAAAAGAAACCAACTACTGATACACAGAACAACTGGGATGGATCTTAAGGGCATTATACTGAAAGGAAAAAGCCAATTTCAAAGGTCACATATGTACGATTCCATTTATATAGCATTCCTGATATTAGAAGATTAGAAAGATGGAAAGAGTGGTTTCAAGGGCATAGAGATGGGGAGTGAGGATATGGAATTATGGGTATGATTATAAAAGGTAGCATGGGGGATAACTTTGTGGTGATGTAATCATTCTGCATCTTGATTTTGGGAGTGGCTACACAAATCTACACATGTGGTAAAATGTCATAGAACTATATACACACATTGCACCAATGTCAATTTCTGAATAAGTGCAGGTACATCTAAAGAACTACCTAGGCTACCTAGAATGCAACACAGAACAACAAAAAGTAGAAAATATGAAAAACAGTTTACAAGACATGGAGGACAGAGTAAGAAGATCTAAAATTATCTAATTACTGTTGCAGAAGGAGAAATGGGGCAGAGGCAAAACTAGAAAAGATCATATCTGAAAATCTTCCAGAATTTATAAAAGCTATAAATGCTTAGATTTGCGAAACGTGACAATTCTCAGGGGGGATAAATAAAAAGAAATTCACATTTGGAAATATTGTAGCAAAACTGAAGAACACCAAAGACAAAGAGAAGATCTTTAAAAGGCGGTGAACTTATCCAACCTTGGATGTCCTGAAGGAATGACATCTATTCCAGTGGAAAACAATCCAGATTAAAACTACTGAAGGGATCGTGACTCTCCCAGGCCTGAGAATGAACTCAGAGGAAGTTCCCAAACTGAGGAAGATTTGGTGTTTTGTGATTTTGTTTTGATTTATCTTTGATCTGGACTTTAAGTTAATAATCAGGGACTTTGATTTCTTCAGATAGAAAGTCATAAGGTCAAATATATTTAATTTTGAATTTTAATTTTTCCCTTATAATTTGATATTAACAGGGGATCCATGTTATTTAATGTTACTGACATTGAATTATTAGACTACCTTGATGCTATCATTTCATGTCACTGTGTAATCTCTAATGAGCAATAATGAACATTTTTGGGACCTCAGAGTTCATTTAACTTATATATTTTCTGTTCTAATCCATTTTAGCCGTTGAGGGGATGGGTATCAAAAGTGCTTAACACTGGTCACAAGGAAAATACCCACAGGAAACAGTGGTTATTATAGGGGATGCAGGCCTTGTGAATACTGACAGCAATACTATCATGATAACTGTCTATCTAGCTCTTCAAGGGGAGCCCCCAGTGAAGAACACATAAAGCTGGAGAGTATTGGGAGAAGATCGTTGCTCTGGTCTTGTGTTTCCATAAGGGGACCACCACGTAGGCTCTTACTGACCCCTTCATTCCCTCTCCAAACTCCATGTGAGAAGTCACTCCTGAGGTGGGAAGGTCTTCTCTCATTGGTGGGCTTAGTAAAAGGAATAGAAGTTTGGTTCAGCCCTCCCGTGCTTTACACTTTGAACTACCTGTCCTCGGAGTGTCCATTCTCTCTGCTCCTGGGTCCAACTCTGTGCCCTCCGTTGTTGAGCTTGGCCCCAAAGAAGATGGGTATGTTTACTGCTGAGATAAGTATAATATTAGGAAGCATTCTGGGACTTCCAAGGCCTATCCTCCAATTCAGTTTTTTCAAAAACAGAGCTACAATTTTTATCGCCATCTGACTATCTTTGATCCCTTAGTTCTCAGTTAGCTCTAGACTCATGAGTAGACATTATTTATTAGCCTCATAAAGTCCCAACAATGTCATCAATCAACCCTGGTCAGGAGCTATAGAACTGGTTACCGGCTCCCCTATTTTCTCTCCTGCAAAATCTCATGGTGGTTTCTTCAGGTTAACAATTCGACAGAAAACAGGTGGTCTGTCCAGGCAGTTCCTCCTTCAACCTGACTTCCTGGCTGCTCTCTTATAAGGATCCAACCTCTAGGTCTCATTGGCCTGAGTCAAGGATCATCTTTTTTTTTTTTCCAATGTCTATTGGGCTGATACATTTCTAGTGTTGTCAAGGCAGATAAAGAACAAGACCACAGATACAGTTCATCGAAAATCACTTCCCTCAAAATTCTCTCAAGACACCTTCTCAGATGTAGACAATAAATAGCAGGACACAGATGTTGGAAGACATTCTTCTAAGTAAAAGGAGTCTCTAGATATCATTGCCTCTTATAAAAAATGATGACAAAACTAGTCTATGTCATAATCATCAGAGGATTTATACAAAATGTTTTATATAAATCTCAATGACTACTGTCTCCACAAAAGAGCAAGGAGGAGGCAAAAAATAACAAATATATTCTTTATATCTTGTAAGCATCTGACCAAAGGAAAAAAATAATAAGCTTACTTTTACCCCACTTTCCTGGAAAATTAAGCCTCTCAGTAAGGAAAATAGGAATATCTAACTAGGCAGAACTGCAGGAGAACGTTTAAAAGGCAAACCATCTTATGGCAGAAAAGAGGTGTGGAAATGCAAAGTCTTGGTTCTAACATCAGTTTTGGGTTAACTATAAAACACTTCATGTCTCGGTTTCTTCATTCGTAACTGGTAAATATGTGACTTGGAAACACGAGCTACATCTGCATTGTTTTAATGAGTGATATGTTGACGTGTTAGTACCATTACAACCGTTTAAAATATATAATCTTTAACAGCTGAAAAATACAAGTAACGCCCTTCTACAAAGTGCTATCTTGAGCACTGAAGATGAGGAATGTAACATTTATGAGAGCCCTTAGAAAAATAATGCATCGTGAAGGTATTATTATTTATCAAAAGAAAAGCATGGAGATTCTTTAAAATAGGTGTAATGATACCTGAGATGAGGCTTATAATGATGAAATGTCTTCTGCAGGGTCAGACCCAGTGAAAGAGGGAAGAAGTTCCAGAACCTGTATTTTCCAGTTACAGTCCCTGCTCCAGCTGGTTCACCCCACTAAAGATGCTACTAACCTGTCATCAGGAAGACATGTGTTTTGTGAGGTGTTCCAGGAATGGCGACGGATCTGTATGGACCATACGTATGACTAACAGCAAACCGTTGTGTGTGTTGGCCCGGGATGAGGTCAGCTGCCAGTCCGTGGATGTGAAGTAGGCAAGGACCTGTCCACAGAGGGATCTTACTAACATTTCCTTTTTCCTTGTCCCTTCAGCCCTTGGACACTCACTACCAACCACCACCACCAAGTGTCATGTTGAGCAGTTTATACATGCTATATCCTTTCATCCTCACAACATCCTTAGGAGATAGATAATTCCCCACTTTACAGATCAAGAAACTGAGGTTTAATAAGTTGAAGTAACTTTCTGGAGGTCATTTAGCTAGTGGAATTAGGATCAATTTGTGGTGTATTAATTTGCACTTTTTGACATGCAATTTTGCGATTATTTCCAAATAAGTTTTCACTGTCCATGATTTTTTTTTTCTTTCTTTGGTCAAGCACAGTAGGTTTTATAATTCAACCTTCTAAGTCTTTGTCCTCTACCATTAAGTCGCTGCATGATTGTGGTCCTGACTCTGTTTCTGTTTTCTTATCTGAAAAAGTAGAAATAGCAAGTATTCTTTCTCGCTAATCATTTCACAAAACATATAATGCTCCAAATGTATGTGATATGCTGCTGTGATTATTCTCCCTAGACTTTCACAGCACCTGACAACTCACAGATGTCAAGAAAGACTTGGTTTTCATTAAGATTTAACTCAGGTGTCAGACAGAGTGGCCTCTGCATATTAGAAAAATATGGCTGAGAACAGGGAACTGGTTTCTTTATCTTCCTTTTTTTATTTCGGTTGAATTTATTTCACAAACATGAAACAGGGGCTTCTCTGGTGGCACAGTGGTTAAGAATCTGCCTGCCAGTGCAGGGGACAAAGGTTCGATCCCTGGTTCAGGAAAATCCCACATGCCGCGGAGCAACTAAGCCCGTGCGCCACAACTACTGAGCCTGTGCTCTAGAGCCCGCGAGCCACAACTACTGAAGCCCCTGCGCCTAAAGCCCATGCTCCGCAACCAGAGAAGCCACCGCAGTGAGAAGCCCGTGCACCGCAACAAAGAGTAACCCCCACTCACTGCAACTAGAGAAAGCCTGCACGCAGCAATGAAGACCCAAAGCAGCCAGAAAAAAAAACAAAAATTAATTATTATATTTTTTAAAAAACATGAAACGGCACATATTTTTCAGTCTTCCTTTAATCTTTCTTACTCGTTCCCTATAACTGACCCAGAACCCGGTCCCTGGGCAGCAAGAGAGGTGAGGCGGTACGCAAGCTGGCATGAACGTACAGAAAGCGACATAAGAGCACCTGCTCTGGAATAGATGCTGTGATCTGTGGTGGGTGTGTGTATACTTACCACTGAGTGCCCCTGTGGAACTGAACTGTTCAAAACGCTTGGAAAACAACAGTGAGTGTCAGATATGGACAAACGAGAAAGTAACAGCTTCTGGGAATGAAGCATCATGCTTCCTAAAACTGTTTAATAATTATTGCAAACGCCCAATCATTGCAATCCTGCCTCTGAAGTAGAAAGAGTACTCAGGGAACCAATATCTAGAAAGCCTTCTTCCCCTTTCTGGTTTGAAAAGCCGCCTTCACTTGTGAAGTTTCTGATCTCTGACTTACTCCGCGACTTGCTGCCGGGAGAGAGGCAGCCAATTCCCCCACCACCACCCCCAACCTTGCTCTCCTAAACCCTCGGATCCCTGCCTACTTTGCTTGTCTCTAGATAAAATCTGCTCTAAAAGGAAAACGAGTTACTTTCAGTGTCTACAGGACTGTCCGTGTAAAATATTCCCATTAGCCTATAGCACTGAGTCAACGAGAAGCTTGTGAGAGCAGCTAATCAGAAGCCTGTTAAAAGCCACCCCCCAGCAAAAAAACTTTGCTGATTACTGGGCTGGCACTGCCTCTAGCAGGTTGGCTGGGAAAATGTAATGCCACAAAGGTGGTGAGAGAGAGAGAGAGAGAGAGAGAGAGAAAGACAGGGAGGGAGAGGGAAAGAAAACAGTTTGGAACCCAAACAAAATTAACATAAATAAATACACAGGAAAGGTATTTTGTTAAAAAAAATTTTTTAATACAAACAGATATTTTAGATCTAAATTGTTGTACATGGCGAGCCTATCCAGGACAGAGCTGCACGAAATTACCTTTGGTTTAAAATAAAAGCCAATGTACAGCACAGTATTTGTTCAAATACAAGTCAAGGGCAAAGAGAGTTCTGTCCATTAAATTTTAAAGAAAACTCAAGCCTGAAAAATAATCAAAAAGAAAATGCAAACAGAAGAGATAATGTGAAAGTCAAGGTAAATTTAATAAAGTAAACAAGGTGTAGGAAAAATGCAAACAAAGCAAGTTTTGTCCCTAAATCTAGAGAAAGAGGGTAGTGGATGCCCCGTATTTCCTATGATCTGAATCGACATGTTGTTTTCACCTCTCCTCCTCTTCCCCAAACACATTTATAACTCTCTTCCCCCGAATACACTCACACATATAGCCATCCAAATTTTGGACTTTAAACCTATTTTGTTTGCTTTTTTCTTTTGTGCTTGCAATTTTTACTTTTTTCATTTTGCTTTTTACTTTAGCCAAATCTGCTCCACCATCGCCTTTTCCTGTCGGAGATGGACACCCACTGGCTAGCTACTGATCTAAGGCTTCCAGACTCCCTGTCTCAACTAAATCTTCCAGGCATTCTTTTCTCCCAGGTGATTTTTTAAATTTCTGCCTCCCTCTGTCTGATTCTTCAAAGTATCTCACTCCATGAGTCCTAGAGAGGTTTAAAGTCTTTACAGTACATACAGTCTGTTTTGCTAATATTTAAAATAAATTAGTGGTCTTATTTCCTACTCTTCTGTGATCTCAGACATAAAATATAACTCGTGTCAATTCCTACACCAGACAAAGCAAAACATGTAAAAGACCCATAGAACTGGGAGAGACTAAAGGCTTGCTAAGTAAAACATTCTCTTTGGCCACAGATCCCACCAAAAAAAGTGATGGATTATTTGATTTTGATCACTAAATCAGGAGGTACCACAGTTCTTTAGTTTTTAGGTACTTCAAAATGCTTTGAGCTAAAATTTAGATATATAGAAAATCTTTATCCTAAATTTGGGTTGAATCTTTTGAAATCAAGAATCATTTTTTCTTCATATTTTACACCTCCTGGTTTAAATCAATATGTATGGATTAATCACATTTTTTTCTTACACTAGGAGATAGTTGGGTTAATGTCAATAAGTAAGATGTATCTAAGCCAAGTATTTACTCTTTAAGCTTATTTAGGTGATGGGAAGGATATCAAAATGTATATTTTAGTGAAAGCGATAAATACATAACTCGAGACATAAATGCTAGGAAGCTAATCAGCTATCCTAAAATCACTTGGAGGATTTCTAAATTTCTAATAGAAGAATTTCTAAAATTTCTAAAGATTTCTAAATAGAAATAGAAGATTTCTAAAATTTCTAATAGAAGAATTCAGCAATACAAAAGCTACCAAAATAATAATTTTAACATAAGAACATGGACCTTAAAGCATTAGCGATATGTGTGTGTAGTACCTAAAATAATAATTTAAACATAGAACATAAATCTTAAAGCATTATCTATATGTGTATATAGTACCTATCATTACAATTATTTAAAGTAGAACACTATACAGCATCAAACACTTCAAGAGAAGATAGATAATCTGGAATTAAGACAGTAGAAACCCACGTGGTCAGGGTGAAATATTTGTCTTTAAGACTCTTGTTATCTGAGCATGGACAGAAACATTGGAAAGCACTGCTTCCCAAACAAGGGCTGAACTAAGATCTACCTGATAATAATTCAATTTATAAAAAAAAGAACTATGGCTGTCTACCAGTTTTTGCATTGGTCAAACTCTTTGCCTAAATTGCTTTTGCTATATGCAGGTAAATATCATATGTCTAGAGTAAAGACAAAATTAGAACTAAAATCACAAGTTTAGTAATGGTGACACTACCATTGTCAATACTAACCATGGGTTTGATCAGCTTCCTTGCCGTAAACTTATACTTAGCAGTAAATATTTTTTTCTTGTATCAAATATGTGAATTTTATGATCTGGAACCTCAAGGAGAAATTTTTGCATGATGACTAATGTAAACAAGGCATAAAATCTCAAGTTAACTAATTATTGCCTTTTACAAAAGACGAGGTCCTAACTGATACATTAAATCAAATAAAGATACAGACTCTAGTTTCTTGTCTGTTCCCTTTTATACTTAACACATACTGTAGGGATTCTCATAACATACATTCTACCAATAGGAAAACTTAGACCAAGATAGAATAAAGGACTGCTCCCAGCTGAGAAAGTTTACAATGGCAGGAAAGACAGCAGGAATAAAATAAAAGATGCAAACGAGTTATATGATGCCCTGACTAGTAAGAGAAAACTTTTTAGCATCAAATAAGAAAAATCTTTAAATTTCTTAAAATCCAGATGAGCAATTAGAATTCAGTGATACTGGGTGATCACATAATTCAAAGCCTTGCATTGTGGTTTCTTTAAAAAAACAATAACTAGTCTATACCAAGTGCCTATTAAGTGCTAAACACGTAGATTCCCATTGAGTCCTTACTGATTCCACATTACAGGTGGGTAAACAGCCAGGTGAAGTAATTTGACAGCTGCCCTGTAGGAGAACCATGATTTGGACCTGGTCTGTTCATGCTATACGACTCCTTTAAAAGCACTGGGAATTGCTCTTCCGCAAGAAGCTGTTTTTTTTTTTTTTTTTTTTTGCGGTACACGGGCCTCTCACTGTTGTGGCCTCTCCCGCTGCGGGGCACAGGCTCCGGACGCGCAGGCTCAGCGGCCATGGCTCACGGGCCCTGCCTCTCCGCGCACGTGGGATCTTCCCGGACCGGGCACGAACCCGTGTCCCCTGCATCGGCAGGCGGACTCTCAACCACGGCGCCACCAGGGAAGCCCTCTGCAAGAAGCTTTTAACATATATTTTTTAAATTCCTTTTGTGGCACTGAAGAAACATGGTTCCATCTGATAATTTATCTTTTGGATTTATATTTTTTTGATTTATTTTTCTCTTCCAAGATTTAACTCAATCTTTTGAATGGATGACCCAATCAGTTTTGTACCCACTCTTAAGTCCCTCCTAAAGATTCACATGTAAATAAGCTTTCCTTTTTCTCAAACAGGACAGATGTCTACAATAAATAAATACAAATATTTCCATTCAGAAGAAAGCGCTAAGTTTACTAGATCATCGTCTTTATTTTTTCTCTCCCTTTTACATCACATTCCTTGAATATATTCCTAAGAGTTGATCTGCCTAACCAGTCGTTTGCCCCTTTGCTCCATGTGAGCTGGTTATGTACCCCAATATTTTTTGAACATATTTTTAGGGGACATTGAAATATTATTTTAAAATTCAAACATAGTCGTGTCATGTCTGGGTAAACAAAAATGCGTCACTAATTAAAGCAGACTGCTTTCAATGGCACCTCTACTTTCAAAGTGCTCCCTCTATGGCCACAGTTTAGTGCCTTTCCCCCTGTCTGCCTGTCTGCATATTTTTTCATTCCCTGTGACTAAAAAAAGACCCTCATGTGGCCAGCTGCCACCCAGCTCATAAGGAACTTTGGACTGAAAGCGACTCTTTGGAGAAAGACCTTTAGTAAAGTCCGGGGGACGAGAGGGTGATCAAATGAATGGGGCCTCTCTCCATAGCACCCCCAGGGGCCCCCTAAGATAGCACCTGCCAGGACTCTGACCAAACTACAACATCTGAGGAGCCGTTTACCTGTTTCAGCGTCTCCCTGGGGCCCTGGTGCCACGCAGTAACAGCAGTCCAAGAAGATGACATAGTTAAGAACATTGAAGAGCAGCCCTACGACTCCAGCACTGAGAATCAGCAGGGGAGCCTCTGTCTTCTGGGGATCAATATACCTTTTGACAGCTTCAACCAGGATGTTGAACATCAGGGCCACAGCAAAAATGGAGTTGCCAAATGCTCCCACAACATCTGCCCGAAGAAAGCCAAACGTGCTGTTCCGGTGCTGTTTTATACTGCTGGCCCTTATGCCAAAAAGACCAATGATCATGGAGACCAAGTGGGAAAGGACGGCAAAAGAATCGGAGGCCAATGAGAGGGAGTTGCCTATGTGGGAGGTCACCAGCTCCATCACGAAAAGGAGGGTGCTCACAACGCACATGAGGATTAAACGGAAGCTTCTCCCCGAGTATCGCCCCATGGCGCTCTGCTCTCCACTGTCCCTCTCCCTTTCCTGGGAAGGCTGAGCTCTTAGGGGAGCAGCTACAGATGTAGTGATTCCAGTTCCTGGATAACTCTCCCCTTCAGCCTTTCAGTGCCTGTCATATTTGAAAATCATCTTTTACGAGCTGCTATAAAGCCATAAAACAGTTTAAAGGGCAATTAAGCAAGAGATGTCACGTGAGCGGGGACTTACTGAAACGATGACACTGACTTCCAGATATGAACTTGAGGGCTTTCTTTTATTTGTTTTTGTGTATCGTTACAGAAGTTAAGACCCTCTGTGTCTGAATCACGCAGAAACTCACACGTAGCTGTGGCCTTCTCAGATCCCACGCTCCGTGTTTGCAATAAGTGCTCCGGTATCTGAGATAAACAATCGTATCTTGTTGACCTGGCGTGTAAATGGTTTTGAATTCTGTTTACTGCATGGAACAGGGAATATTCTAGGGTCACTAATCCAGACATTAGAGCTACAGTAAGTGAAAGACAAAGGAGAAGCTAGGGTGATTTTTTTTCTACTGCCTTGCCCACTGATCTGGAATAAACAAGCACCCTACTTCCAAACGTTCTCCATAAATAAGACAAGAAAAACATTCCTCATGTTCAGGAAAGTTATAATACCTTTAAACTGGAGGAGCTAAAGACATAACCACAGTTAGTTTCAGGAAGAAGGTCAAATCCTAATTACTTGATTTAACTGATGCAAAGAAATTTTTTTTTAATCTTATCATCTGTCACTTATAACCCTTAAAGGTTTACCAGTTCCCAAATATCTAAAACAGTAGCAGCCTCTATTGTTTTGAGTAGACTGCCTACAGTCAATCCTTTAAAGAAATATAGTGAAATTACTATACCCAATATTTTCTGAATTTGAAGTCTGATTATGATGGTTAATTTTTTAAAGGTTTTTTTAAAATTATGTGTAACACAGACAAAATTATTTAAGTCAACAAATTTTTAAGGAATTTCACATGTTCTGATTCTTTCCACTGCCAATCACCTTAGTTCCTCCAAACTCATAATCTTCAAGATAAAATAGCCCTTTCAAAAAGAAGTTATCATGTAAGTCAGCCCACAATTCTTTTAGTTAGGCTTCTTTGATCTCCAGTGAAATATGGACACACTTCAAAATTCCCCACCTGTAATCTTTGGGATCCAATTTCCTCAAGCGATTTACTTTAGGACCATGTTTAGGGTCAGAAGATGGATCTGCCTGGTTCTGAATTTGACACCCTCTAAAAGTGTATTAGGTTCAAATCATATTCACTCCTAAGCCATCACACTCTAGAACAGTACAGATCATTGGGATATGCCAATACCTAAGATAAAAAGCTTGACTGTTAGGTTTTTCATAGTTTACTTGGCAGCTCTGTCTTGTAGTTCTTCCCCACAGATCTAACAGGTAATTCTACGAGTAAAGGAAACCACACAGTTAATCTATGGGGCATTTCCAACAATGTAGGTTTACAGGAAAATCCCTGATGGTTAATTTTATATGTCAAATTCACTGAGCTTCCAGGTGCCCAGACACCTGGTCAAACATTATTGTGAGTGTGTCTGTGAGGGTGTTTTTGGATGAGATTAACATTTGAGTCAGTAGACTGAGTAAAACAGATTGTCATCCTTAATGTCAGTGGGACTCCTCCAATCAGTTGAAGGCTTGAACAAAACAAACTAGCTGACCCTCCTGCAAGTAAGGGAGGAGTCCTCCTACTGACTGCCTTCAAGCTGGGACACTGGCTTTTTCTTACCTTCAGGCTCAGACCAAAAGATCAGCTCTTCCTATGTCTCGAGCCTGTGGGCTAGAACTTCACCATTGGTTCTCCTGAGTCTCCTGCTCACCATGTAGATCTTGGGACCTTCTCAGCCTTCCTAATCATGTGAGCCAATTCCTTTTAATAAGTCTGTATTTATATACACATCCAATTGGTTCTATTTATCTGGAGAACTTAGACTAACACACTGACTTTGACTAAAACCTGATACTTTAGATGCAGCCTTAATAATTTCCTTAGCACTTCATAAATAATCTCCAATTCAGTTGATATTCTAACAGTGAGACTTCTAATACAACCAAGTTGTAAAAATTATTGCACTAAGACTCTCTCGTTCATCCATCCATGCAACAAATACTGAGTTCCTACATGTCACACACAGTTCTAATCTCTGGGGAGACAGCAGTGACCAAAACAGAGAAAAATCCCTGACGTCATGAAGCTTACATTCTAATGGGGGAAGACACAGATAATGAACAAAATAGATCATAAAACATATTGAATGTCAGCTGGTAATAAAAAATGACGGAGACAAATGAAGCACAGAAGAGGGATAGAGTGTTGGCAAAGGGGTGAGGTTGTAATTTTAAATAAAGTGGTCAGGGAAGAATTTACTGAGATGTTCTTTGAGTAAAGGAGGTAAGAAACTGGGCCATGAAGACATCTGAAGAAGATCTTCTTCTAGGCAGAGGAAGCAATGGGCATAGGAAGTTAAAGGACCACCCAAAGAGTTCAGCACGGTTGAGGAGGAGTGACTGAGGGAGAGAAATAGAATATGAAGTCAGGGAGGTGATGGAGGGAGGGGGCAGATCATGTGGGGTCCTGAGACGGGAGATTATGGAGAAGAATGACAAGATCTAATTTATGTTTTAAAAGAATAATTGGATCCCACGTTGAGATTATATGGGGCAGAGATACCAGTTAGGGGGCTGTTGGCAATAATCTAAAGGAATTATGGGTGACTTAGACCAGGTAGGAAGTGGGAACATCCGGGCAGAACTAGCTATATAACTCATGCTTCTAGTACAATGGCAGTGCAGGATCCCTTGTTCAAAAATTACTGAGTTTTTAAATGGCGCAGCCACTATGGATGGTATGGCAGTTCCTCAAAAAATTGAAAATAGAAGTGCCATATGATCCAGTAATCCCACTTCTGGGTATATATTCAAAAGAATTGAAAGCAGAGTGTCAAAGGGATATTTGTACACCCATGTTCACAGCAACACTATTCTAAATAGCCAAGAGACGGAAGAAACCCAAGTATCCATTGACAGAAGAAAGGATAAACAAAATGTGACCTATACATACAACGGAATATTATTCCATCTTAAAAAGGAAGGAAACTCTGACACACGTTACAACGTAGAAGAACCTTGAGGACATTATTATGCCCTGTGAAATAAGGCAGTCGCAAAAAGACATGCTGTGTGATACCAATTATATGGGCTATTTAACATAGAAACAGAAAGTAGAATGATGGTAGCCAGGGGCTGAGTGGAGGAGGGTGTGAGGGAGTTGTTGCTTAAAGGGTTTTGAGTTTGTTTTACAAGATGAAAAAGATCTGGTGATGGGTTGCCCAACAGTGTAAACATACTCAACACTGAAGTGTACACTTAAAAATGATTAAGACTATAACTTTATGTTATTTTATCACAATTAATTTTTTTTCCTTATTCAAAGTTTCAACACAGCAACAGCAGAGCATTAAAGCAATCCCAGAGCCCTGAATATATCCAGGATATATCTGAAGTTAGAGTCAACAGCATTGGCTGAGCAATTGGATGTGAGGTATGAGAGAAAGAGAACAGTCAAGGTGACACTAAGGGTTTTGGCCTAGAAGAATGCCATTGCAACTGAGATGAAGGTAAAACAAAGGTGACAGCTGTAGGAACAGAGTGGGAGCAAGAGGTGGAAATGACGTCACTTGGTGTATCTATTAGACATCCAAGTTGAAGCGCTAAGTGGAGAGTTAAACAAGGGGGTCTGGAGTTCAGAGGAGATGGATAGGCTGGGAATACATGATCTTGAGAGTTAACAATATACAGATTTAAAAGCCACAAGACTGCCTGAGATAACCAAAGAAATGAGAGAAAATAGAAAAAGAAGATACAAATACATAAGAGGGAAGGACCAGAGGGATGAAAGGGAAAATAGGAGAGTACAGTATTCTGAAGGCCAAGAAAGAATGTGTCTCAAAGAGGAGGAGAAAGGATTAATCTCCAAAATTTCCAAGCAGCTCATGCAGCTCAATATCAAAAAAACAAACAACCCAATCCAAAAATGGGCAGAAGACCTAAATAGACATTTCTCCAAAGAAGATATACAGATTGCCAACAAACACATCATTAGAGAAATGCAAATCAAAACTACAATGAGGTATCACCTCACACCTATCAGAACGGCCATCATCAAAAAATCTACAAACAATAAATGCTGGAGAGGGTGTGGAGAAAAGGGAACCCTCTTGCACTGTTGGTGGGAATGTAAGTTGATAGAGCCACTATGGAGAACAGTATGGAGCTTCCTGAAAAAACTAAAATTAGAACTACCATATGACCCAGCAATCCCACTACTGGGCATATACCCTGAGAAAACCATAATTCAAAAAGAGTCATGTACCACAATGTTCATTGCAGCCCTATTTTATAATAGCCAGGACATGGAAGCAACCTAAGTGTCCATCGACAAATGAATGGATAAAGAAGATGTGGCACATATATACAATGGAATATTACTCAGCCATAAAAAGAAATGGAGTTTTTTGTAGTGAGGTGGATGGACTCAGAGTCTGTTTTACAGAGTGAAGTCAGAAAGAGGAAAACAAATACCATATGCTAACACATATATATGGAATCTAAGGGAAAAATATGGTCATGAAGAACCTAGGGGAAAGACGGGAATAAGACACAGACCTACTAGAGAATGGACCTGAGGACACGGGGAGGGGGAACGGTAAGCTGGGATGAAGTGAGACAGTGGCATGGACATATATACACTACCAAACGTAAAATAGCTAGCTAGTGGGAAGCAGCCACATAGCACAGGGAGATCAGCTCGGTGTTTTGTGACCACATAGAGGGGTGGGATAGGGAGGGTGGGAGGGAGGGAGATGCAAGAGGGAGAAGATATGGGAACATATGTATATGTATAGCTGATTCACTCTGTTATAAAGCAGAAACTAACACACCATTGTAAAGCAATTATACTCCAATAAAGTTGTTTAAAAAAACAAAAAAACAGGAGGAGAGAACCAGCTGAGTCAAATGTTGAGAGAGCAAGAAACATGAGGACTGGGAATGACGAATGGATTTAACCCCATGGAGGCCACTGGCGACCTTAGCAAGAGGGCAAACATGAAGTGGGTTCAAGAGAACAGAGAGGAGAAATCAGAAATGGCAAGTACAGACAATTCTTTCAAGGAGTTTTACGGTAAAGCAAAAGGAATATGGAGCCAAGAAAGGGTATTTTTAGGTTGGGGAAGATAGCAGCACAGTTGTAAGCTGATGGAAAGATCCAGTAGTGAAGAAGATGTGATGACACATGGGGAGGGTTGCTGAAGTGCCACCATTGAGAAGGCCAGAGGGGATGAGAGGACAAGGGCACAAGAGGAGGGGTTGCCCTTTGCTATGAGGAGTTCATCTGCATAAATAGACATTTCTCCAAAGAAGACATACAGATGACCAGCGAGCACATGAGAAAGGCTCAGGACCGCTAATTATCAGAGAAATGCACATCAAAACTACAATGTGAGGGGCTTCCCTGGTGGCGCAGTGGTTGAGAGTCCGCCTGCCGATGCAGGGGACACGGGCTCGTGCCCCGGTCCGGGAAGAGCCCATGTGCTGCAGAGCGGCTGGGCCCGTGAGCCATGGCCGCTGACCCTGCGCGTCCGGAGCCTGTGCTCCTCAACGGGAGAGGCCACAGCAGTGAGAGGCCCGTGTACCACAAAAAACAAACAAACAACAAAAAAAAAACCCTACCATGTGATATCACCTCACACCGGTCAGAATGGCCATCATTAAAAAATCTACAAATAACGAATGCTCGAGTGGGTGTGGAGAAAAAGGAACCCTCCTACACTGTTGGTGGGAGTGTAAATTGGTGCGGCCCTACGGGAAACAGTGTGGAGGGTCCTTAAAAAACTAAAAATAGAACTACCATATGATCCAGCAATCTCACTCCTGGGCTTACATAGGGACAAAAACATAATTCAAAAAGATTCATTTACCTCTATGTTCATAGCAGCACTATTCACAATAGCCAAGACATGGAAACAACCTACATGTCCATCGACAGATGAATGGATAAAGAAGATGTGGCAAATATATACAATGGAATATTACTCAACCTTAAAAAAGAATGAAATAATGCCATTTGCAGCAACATGGATGGACCTAGAGATTACCATACTAAGTCAGAAAGAGAAAGATAAATACCATATGATACCACTTATATGTGGAATCTAAAATAAGACACAAATGAATATATCTATGAAACAGACTCACAGACATAGAGAACAGACTTGTGGTTGCCAAGGGGGAGGGGGAAGGGAAGCATTGGGAGTTTGGGATTAGCAGATGCAAAGTATTATATATAGGATGGATAAACAACAAAGTCCTACTGTACAGCACAGGGAACTATATTCAATATCCTGGGATAAACCATTATGGAAAAGAATATGAAAAAGAGTATAACTGAGTCACTTTGCTGTACAGCAGAAATTAACACAACATTGTAAATCATATACTTCAATAAAATTTTAAAAAAAGAAGACGGTTTGTCTGAAACAGCAGAGAAGGAGGATATATGGACATATGAGTGGGGTAGATGTGGTGGAGGGTTCTGGGGGTTCTGTTCATATTTTCTCTCTTAGTGAAATAGAAATCAAAATGATCAACCAAAAGTCAGAAGGGGGAAGTATGGGAAATCCCAGGAGAAAGAAGTTATGAAATAATTGTCCAGGAGAGTGGAGAAAATTAATGAATGAGGGAAATATTATCCGATTACCTATTTAGCACATATAAAGTAACCCCGATGTGAACACTGTCGCCAGCCTGTTAAACCCCAAGCTCCTCACTCATTCAGCAGGTATTTCTCAATCACAAAATGTGGTTTTGGTGACATACTTAAAATATATTTGAAATACCCCAATTACATGAGACTTATTTAATAGGATCTGTTTATATCATTTCAGTACTATTGATGTTCCAAGTTCTTAAATCTTCCAGTAAAGTTGAACAAAGCCACTGGTTTAACATCACCTACTGAGCCATAGAAATGTGTTTGTATTTGTTGTATTAAAGCCTGATGGTGTGGCAGAATAGGGTAGTTTAATTTTCCAGCTGTTAACATCTCAAGCGTAGGGTAGTTCTCAGTGTGCTACTATTGGCAAGGATCATCTCATGACGTGTCAGTGTCAGTGTCACTAGGCAATGGCCTCCTACCATTGCTCCATCTCCCTGTCCACTTGATTGCCTGATTTTCCATCTAAAATAGAACGGCTTTGAGGAGATAAAGCCAAGAAAGGGAAAAAGCGTGTTTGGTTTAACTCACTACTGTCTGCTCTGGCACGTTGTACAGAGCGAGCACTCAATTTATTAAAGAAATAAACGGCTAGCGTTTTCTAGACGTAGTAAAAATGACAAAGGGCCAAAGATATGTTTGCAAATAACAGGGTAGGGGTAGCTGCCTCCCCAAACTTTTGATGATCCAGACAGCCGCTGAACACCACAGTTATATGATAAATGACTAATATCAATATTTATAACTAAAATCAAATATAAGTAGGGTGATATATCCACTTTCTAGTCAAATGTCTTGTTTCTGCTTGTCTTATGGAGGGTTCCACTGCTGCTGATCTTAAGACTCAAAGCCTCTCCAGTACCAGCCAAATGAGTTGCTGTTAATGTCTAATTCTCATAAAGGCTTCATGTGACTTACTGGCATAATTAGGAACTTTTTTTTTTTTGGTCTGTGTTGGGTCTTCGTTGCTGCGTGCGGGCTTTCTCTAGTTGTGGTGAGCGGGGGCTACCCTTTGTTGTGGTGTGCAGGCTACTCATTGCGGTGGCTTCTCTTGTGGAGCACGGGCTCTAGGCACGTGGGCTTCAGTAGTTGCAGCACGTGGGCTCAGTAGTTGTGGTTCGTGGGCTCAGTAGTTGCGGCACATGGGCCCTAGAGCTAGAGGGCTTCAGTAGTTGCAGCGTGTGGGCTCCGTAGCTCCGCAGCATGTGGAATCTTCCCGGACCAGCGATCAAACCCGTGTCCCCTGCATTGGCAGGCGGATTCTTAACCACTGCACCACCAGGGCAGTCCAGGAACTATTTTACACACACTGTCATGGATAAACTAGAGATTGCTAACATGTGATCTATACCGGAAATCCCAGTGAGCAGAGCCAGTAGTAAATACACCTTGACTTGTCTGTTTTCTTTTTGCAAACCACAAACGCTAGGCACACAATTACTTTTGTGGCTGTCAGTCGGGTATCTAGTTAGTGGTTGTGGTCTGCAAGTAAAAACGGTGATTATTTCTTAAACGATATTGTTTGGAGTCAGGTTTATACGCCCTCTTGAAAAGCACCACCACGCTTAACGTGTCTCAAAGAGTTCTGATATTTTAGCTGAACCTCAATTTAAGGAAATAGACAACTTATCACATGCAGATTTGGGGTGAAGGACTCCTTCCTTAGCATAACTACTTACTGTAGAGTTCCTTTAAATAGTGGATTCCATTAAAGGAGCAAAGGTCAAGCTTTTCTGTGATCAGCTCTACTTATCTGAAGCTTCAAAAAATAGCTTGGGGATTTATCTTTGCGTCAGAGATGGCCACCTCCAGAATGGCCAGGGGCTACAGAACAAAATGTGGTTATGAGTCTTGATCTACTTTTCAGGCTTTTGTCAGGGACTGGCTAAAAAAACCCTTGTCCTTTAAAGCATTTGTTAGTTTGCAGAAAAACTAAAACCAAAAACAAAAACCCCTAGGCACTAAGGTAGTATTGGTTAACTAGAGCTATAAACAAGGAGCAACTTCCAGGTGACCCTGCATCCCTGCCATAACTAACATTAGCTATTATAATGTGCTAGGTATTGTTCTGAGTACTTTATAAGGTAGAGTAACTATGAAATAGATATTAGACTTCGTCTCCATTTTACAACTGAAGGAATAGGGAGCTTACACAGCTACTAAGGGCAGAAAAACAAGATAACGCATCCTGAGCGGCCACAGATCAATAAGAAATACTGATTCTGAGGACAAAAGTGTGGCCCAGATATTTAAGCTAGGCATATGAATAGACATGCTCAAAACACTGATTTTGAAATCATGCTGTACTTAATCTTTCATTTGACAATTTCTCATCAACTGAAGGACAGTGTTGCTGTGTTCTCATACACAGCAGATACTTTGAAAGGCTTTGCATATGTTGTTCCTTCTGCCTGGAATGTTCTTCCTCTTCTATTTATTAAAATTCTACTCACCCTTCAAAACACAGCTCGAATTTCAAGTTCTCTTTTTGAAGCTTTGCCCTTTTTTGGTATATTTATCACTACCAAGTGGGAAAGCATATTGGAGCAGGGCACTGAAATAAGGAGCTATACCAAGTAGACTAGAAATGAGGGATAAAAGGCATTTCAGGCAAAGGAAGTACTCCAACAGAGTAGTAGTCCAAAAGAAGTACTCCAACAGAGAAGACGGGCCAGAGGTGAGAAACAGCACATTGTTTTTAGGAAACCCCGAATGGTTAGGTCGCAAAGGACTCTGCTGGATTGGTTGAAAAGGAGACTGGACAGGCAGGCTGAACCAGAATAGGCTAAAGGGTTTACATTTTATCCTGTTAGTGATTGATGGTGAGTCACGAAGGGATTTTAAGGGGAAGAAAAACATCTTAATAAACTGTACACTAGAAAAAAACAAAAGCCTGTGGAAATGTGGAATCTGGCCTGGAGATGAAACTGGAGGCCAGTATAGTAATCAGCATAAGAGGAAACAGGCAAGAAGGCAATCCAGATCTGTGAAAGGGTGGACCCAAGAGACATCAGAGGTAATAGCTGTTATGTTTTACAGCCAACTGAGTAGGGCTGCTGGAGGGGCTGCCTAGGAGGACTCTTGCGGCTCTGGTTTAGGTTACTGGGTCCATTTTGGTAACACTGATCTTTCAGGCAGGAAGCACTGCAGGAGGAACAGGTCTGCGAGTCGAGAGTGAAATGAGGTTTTGAGACAGGCTGCCCTGAAATGTTGACGAACACTCAAGGAAGTCCAGTATGCAGTTGGAATAGAGATCTAGAGGTCAGACTGGGAGATAAAAATGTTGGAGTCATCATCCTATTAATGCAGTTTGAAACCATGGGGTGAGATGAGGCTGATTAGGGAGCAGAAGAAGAGGACCAAGTATGGACACTGAGCTCTAAGAAGCAGGCCAAGGAAAGCCAGTGGAAGACACCTGACTGAGAAAAAGAGGCAGACAGGTAGGAGGGCAAGTCTCGGCAGTAATTTTAGTAAACAGGGGAAACGTGTTATAGAAGCAGAACTGCAGCACAGAGCTATGGCAAGACAAGGAACTAAGAAGTTAGCTTTGGGCAGCAGTGGCAGCATAAGCTCCGTGAGAACAGTGGTGCGGTGGAGGCAGAAGCAGCGTGAGGAAGGACGCAAAACAGGAAGCAGAGAGGTGAGGAGGGCTGACCACTCTCTCAGAAAGCGTGACTGGGTTTCTGAAGACCCCAGAGTAACTACGAGACACAAGAGGGAGAGAGGAGCTCAATAGAAATCGTTTTTGTTACATTCGTGGCTGTGTTTTGCTTTTTAATCCGAAAGATTTAGGGCAACTTTAAATTCAGTACGAGTTACGGAAAAGAAGTACTCCAACAGAGAAGAAACAGGAAACTGGTGGTTCAAGGTCTGAAACATGAGGGATACTGAGATCAGAGCAGCTATCTTCACCTCTTCATAGGAATTTCCCTGTAGCATAGAATTCAGGCATGTCGGAAACAAATGAATACATGGAACAGTATTGGTTCATGATATTTATTACTGGGGCTGTTTACAGAAAAGTCTCTTTTCCACTATTTAGGCATAAGAATAGATATTTTTCTCATGTGACCTCCTTTTAGATCCTTTATTTTAAAAAAAAATCATAAAACTGTCTATATCTGGGGAGATAATAGTATCAATTTTTTAAAAAGTGAAGAGAGTTGGAGATGGGGTTCTGTCTTATCCCTTAGTAACTACGACCAAACAAGGTGTAGTACTTGGCAGGGTTCTTGCCGCAGACGCACTGGGCTCCAGGCTGCAGCTCACAGAGTGGTCTGAAGGGGATGCAAAGGCTTTTAGCTCCCATCGACGGGGCACCAGGTTCAAGATCTTGATCCCTGAAATTAAAAACAAATAAGAATTCTGTTCTTTTATGCCATACATTTCTATTCTTTTTCACTGCAATACCTCATGGGTTTTATCTGTTACATGTAATTATCTTACCTGGCAGTGGTCTTTTTGATCCAATCTTCACAGTCAATTTCCCCACAGAATGGAATCTGAGCAATCTAATAAGGAAAAACGTTCAGTATTTACATTCTGTAAAAGGAACATTTGAGTTCTCTATTAAACCTATAAACAAAAAGGATAGGTCTCCCAGTCTTTTTCAGGCCATGGTACTTTTGCAAACCTGCTAGCAACTCTGCTCAGAGGTACTCGAGATAACAAAGAATGTCTTTCACTATCCCAAACCCACACATCATATAATATCCGGATGCAACAAAGAATCGTTGCAATATACTTAAATGTCCAAATAAACTGCTGCAACATAGTGCTGAAGAGAAGGAACAAAGGGTGAATTCTGAATCTTTTTCATTTCAAATTTGCACTGCTGCCTGCTCTACCTGGCCACGTGGTTACGAGGAGGATAGAGGGGAAAGGACAAATAGTAAACTGATTTTTAAGTTGTTGTTAAAATAACAATTAACAGGGGCTTCCCTGGTGGCACAGTGGTTGAGAGTCCGCCTGCCGATGCAGGGGACACGGGTTCGTGCCCCAGTCCGGGAGGATCCCACATGCCGTGGAGCGGCTGGGCCTGTGAGCCATGGCCGCTGAGCCTGCGCATCCGGAGCCTGTGCTCCGCAACGGGAGAGGCCACAACAGTGAGAGGCCCACGTATCGTAAAAAATAACAATTAACCATCAAGTAAACCTCACTTTACACATCCTTATTAAAAAAACCGTGCTGTTTTTAACATGTTACAGGTAAGTGAATCATTTTTCAAGTCCAAGGGTATTTTAAAAGTCAAAAAAAGGGGTTCCCTGGTGGCGCAGTGGTTGAGAGTCCACCTGCCAATGCAGGGGACGCGGGTTCGTACCCTGGTCCAGGAAGATCCCACATGCCGGCGCAGAGCAGCTGGGCCCGTGAGCCACGGCCTCTGAGCCTGCGTGTCCGGAGCCTGTGCTCCGCAACGGGAGAGGCCACAACAATGAGAGGCCCGCGTACCGCAAAAAAAACAAGTCAAAAAAAAAAAAAAAAAAGTCAAAAATCATTTTGTATCAGAAACAAAAACCTCTCAAATTTTCTTTCATAGACCATTTAGAATAATAGGCAGTGGGACTTCCCTGGTGGCGCAGCGGTTAAGACTGCGCTCCCAATGCAGGGGGCACGGCCGGGTTCGATCCCTGGTCAGGGAACTAGATCCCACGTGCATGCCTCAACTAAGAGTTCACATGCCACAACTAAGGAACCTCTTTGTTGCAACTGAGGCTCTGGAGAACTGCAACTAACGAGCCCAGCTGCCACAATGAAGACCCAGCACAATCAAATAAATAAATAAATGTTAAAAAAAAAAAAAAAAGAAGAGGCAGAATCAAGAGACCTGGGATTTTATCCTAATTTTGAAATTCACTGCCTATATGAAAATCTCTAGCCCTGAGCTTTCTTTTGTAAAATGTGGATACTGGACTAAACAAGAATTAAGATTCCTCACAGCTGTGAATCTTAAATTTTTCATCGCATGTCTACTTCAGAATGAGGCTTGTCTGCAATAATAATTATGCATTAGTCCTGTAAAAAATTCCTGTTAGTAGCAGAGAGATCAAAGACATGGATAATTCCCAAACGTTAGAAATGCTAGTTTAAAAGCAACTAGAAGGTCATCCAGCTTCTTTGCCAACTTCCCATCAACTAGTCCCAGCCACACCTTCCATGCTCAAATCGAGTCCCTTCTGGAAACCCTTCCTTGCACTTGGGATTTAGTTAAACATTTTTCAAAAGGCTTCTCTAAGAAGTAAAGTAAAAGTAAATAGAGATGAGGACA
The DNA here is from genome assembly GCF_963924675.1 of Phocoena phocoena. Lineage (NCBI taxonomy): Eukaryota > Metazoa > Chordata > Mammalia > Artiodactyla > Phocoenidae > Phocoena > Phocoena phocoena. Next base: position 168,843,373 of record NC_089219.1, on the reverse strand, counting down.
TTACAGAAAAAAGAGTAGTTCAACAGGAGAACGTTATTGCAGGGCAAAGAAGCGTTAGTTTTCTACATCTCTTGTGTTGATTAAGCAAAATATGTTAGCCAAATTCCCAAAGCTGATAAACTGTTATTTTGATGATGTGCATTAAGACAATAAAGAGGTGGTCAATTTCTAGGTATGGTGGGTGGGACGAACGGGTGAAGGGCAGGCGGAAAGGATGGTAATAACAAGTATTTTGAAAAATTTTAGTATAGGTTTTAAAATATATACTTAAATTATATATTAACAATTATATAATTACTTTAAATATATACTTTAATTAAATATACAAATAATATAAAATTAATAATTATTGGATATATAAATAATACAAAATTTAAATATAGAAATTGTTCAATGAAAACTGAAGCAAAAACAAACCTAGAGACATAAGAGCTGAAATAACACAAAGTTATTTACCTGTATTGAAACTTGGTAAATCATTAGCACTTATGCAAACAAAAAGCATGAAAAAACTGTACATTCATAAAAGAATTACAATTCATTCCAAAAGACAGAATGGGGGAAAACTTTAACCAGTCTCTAATTATGTAATGATAAAAATATTAAGACAATTACAAAGAATGTTTTTGAATAATAAATTTGGCTTCTCAGAAATTTTACTTTTGTTAACTCACAACACTTAAAGCTATTTTATAACTTCCACAAAGTTTACAGTAAGTAGTCTTATTTTCTTTTCTCCAAGCAAAAAAATCACTAAGCCTTGAAAAAGTATTTCTAAAGTAATAATTTTTAAAATTAAAATGGTGCAGCATGTGAACAAATTCAACGAAAACTGTTATTAGCTTCAAAGTGAAGTTTAGATGATATGACCTGAAATTTCTTTTTACTACACACATAATTCATTAATATGAAAGGAGAACATGCATTTTTAGGCTATTTATTCAGCCATGGAAAGGTTTTTACCTTTTTATCTTTTATTATTTCTACATCTATGTTTTAAAAAGACACAATCTTTTATAATATATAATATCTTGAACTCCGCAACAGAAAATGGTAATGACGAGAAATATTAAAAAATCATTGATCAATAGATTAATAATGAATATCAACAGTAATAAGTATGTTACATATAAATGACATTTATTTTTCATTCAATTAAGATCATATCCCCTTGGAAAAATTTGCTAAAATCAAGTCCTATAAATCAGACATTAAAAAAAATGTTTTTTTTCGTTTATACCAACAGGGAAGAGTAGAAAATCAAACTCTCACCTACATTCAAGTTCTGAAGATCCCTTCCTCCTTCTCCCCTCCCAGTAAATCCACCTTTATAAACAACAGCCTCAAAGCTTGCTTGATGGTCAGTCAACATACCTAAGCTGACCAACCGTGAGGTGAGATGAGGGATGAAACTGACTACTGAATACAAGAAACAAAATCTGCTTGGTCTCTACACGATCTTTGGACACACAACTAAAATACTATATTCTGGTTCAGGAGAGATGTTGAAATCTCTCCTGTAGCTTATCTAATATTAGAATAAAAGATACGATTCCACTAATATTTGCTGAGATTCATTTCTTTGACAGCAATGGATTAACTGATACTCTATCAATTTATTAACTCTTATGCAATGTCTTTAAGACTGTACTGCAAAAGTGACTACTGTGTTTCTATAATAAAGGAAATTTTAAAAGTCAATAATTAATGGAACAAAAAATTATAAAAAATAAATTAGAGTGAAAGAAAAAATATACACGGAATCAGATGGCTATCCATTCTCCAGGCAGAGGGCTAGAAGAAATAGAGATTAGAAGTATACAGTTTGAAGTCACATGGCAAATTACAGACACCAGAAAGGTGGAAGATTACAAACCAAGAATAACAGAAGGCTAAATACTGAAGAGTTATGATCTGAAGGGGATTTTGTACTCATTTCACAGATTAGTAAACTGAGAGCCAGAGAGATTAACATTTTCTCAGCTCATGCAATAAGAGACATATTAGGAGGGAATGAACATAGCCAAGCAAAATTTTGTCTTACACCCTCAGCATGAATTTAAAAAAAAAAAAAAAAAAAAAGATACAGAGGAAAGTACATTAACACATTTTTGACCAGAGACATATTACAGCCACAGGCATTCGTTTCTGCAAAACTCCCCCAGTCGATAATATGTTAAGCTGAATCAGAAGAGAAATCTAAATTCTAATACGAGGTCTGCTTCTGTACGGCTTGGGGTAATTTATTTAGACTCTGGTCCATGGTTTTCTCATTTATAACCTGGGGACACAGGACGTGCACCAAAGTTCATAAGGGATTCATTCCAGGAATTAATAACTTTGCAAATCAACACCTCTTCTTTATGAAAATTAAGTTTCGGCTGGCAACATCTGCATATACACAACACATAAAGCTGATAAAATCTTAAAGAGCCATTAGGGAAACCTGTGTGGTTTTAAGGACTCCAGAAGTACACACTCATTCTCAAAAACAGACTTAGAGATAAGTCATATGTTTCACTTATTATTCAGAAAGCTCAGTCAGTTAAGATCTGGGTAAGTATACGTGCTCAGAGAATAAAACGGGCCTTCCTTATTTTAGGAATCTGCACATTACATTTCTAAAACTAGAACAATGCTTACTTTAGGGACTTTTATCAAACTGAGAAAACAAAATTTTTCAATAATAAAAATATTAGGGGTCATACAGAATGAATTTTGTTCAGCCAGCATAATGAGCATGAGAAAAAAACTTTTACATCATCAGTTTACAGTGTTATCCGAAAATGACATGTTGTAATGCTGCAGGAAAGACAGTGGAAAACAAGAGTATGTAATGCGGAGTAATATATAATCCTTTTGTGTGACAGGCTTTGAAAAAGGGATTAACATCACGCATAAATTCAGTGAGTCTTAAAACACCATTTACTGAAACATGTTTATATTCAAAACTTTGCAGAAGTCTCTTACCTTCCCAGAATCAAGTTCCTTCTGAAAGTCCTCCATTGTATTAGCCACAACCATGTGAGTCTTAAGGTCTTCAGAAGCCCTATCAAACAATTAAAAAAGAATAAATATTTTTTCTTACTAATATGACAAAGTTTTTTTTAATAGCATAATTTAATAAAAGAATAACAACCTGGAAGAGAGAAGAATTCAATATGAACCTCAACTCTGTCTCTAGCAGTGACATTCAGTAAATCTCAGTTAGCTCATCACTGCATAATCGTGAACACTAAATGAATGGAGAATTTGCCAAGCACGCACAGGTAACAATCATTTTTGTAATCGCCATTAAATCTCTACTGATCAACATTCTAATTCCTGGCATTACCACTTATTACCTACAAGAGTCTGGGTTATTATTTAAACCTCTCTGGTCTTAGTTTTCCCTTCTACAAAATTGGAAAAATATTCAAATCTAACTACGATATCAAACTGTTGTTAGAATCAAATACAAAGGCATGAAAATGTTTAAGAAAGGAAAAACACATAAATATACATTATTCGAGCTATTTTCACATACTATGTAAGTCTTTTGTAAGAACCTCAGGTTTCAGAAATAGGAATAAATATTATTCTCTTCCACACTCAAAGTCACACATTACATGAGGTGGTGACCAAGGAAGAGAAGGCATATTTTTCTTTTCTGAACCTCAGGGCTTGACTTGTATGTATGGACCCTGGCAGCAACTTGCTACCTGTCCACCAAATCTGTTTCCTTTTCTTCCAACTTTTTTGCAGTGAGGTGGGCCCAAGTGACTAAGTTATAGCCAGTGAGATGCAGAGGAAGGAACTCGCCACTTCCCAGGCTGAAGCCTCAAGGAGAGAAAAAAATGCACCTTTTAGCAACTTACATTAATAAATTTACTGAATAAAAATGTCAACAAAAAACCCTGCTTTTTAGTCACTAAAGCAGTGGTTTTCCAACCAAGGGTGTACATGTGTATCACAGAGAGAGCATTTTAACATTACAGATAACCTGAAGGTATCTTTTTTTTTTAATAAATTTATTTATTTATTTTTGGCTGCATTGTGTCTTCATTGTCACACGCGGGCTTTCCCTAGTTGCGGCAAGCCGGGGCTACTCTTTGTTCCGGTACACAGACTTCTCATTGCAGTGGCTTCTCTTGTTGCGGAGCACAGGCTCTAGGTGCACGGGCTTCAGTAGTTGTGGCATGCGGGCTCAGTAGTTGTGGCTCGCGGGCTCTAGAGCGCAGGCTCAGTAGTTGTGGAGCAGGGGCTTAGTTTCTCCACGGCATGTGGGATCTTCCCGGACCAGGGCTCGAACCTGTGCCCCCTGCGTTGGCAGGTGGATTCTTAACCACTGCGCCACCAGGGAGGCCCGACCTGAAGGTATCTTAAAACTAATGAGTCAGAATCTCCAGGTACGAGGCTCAGGTAAGTTTCTATTCCCAAAGCTCCCAGGTGATCCTGAGGAGAATCTCTGGAAGAGAACCTCTGCACTGAGAGCACTGTTCGAATGGCAGCAACAAGGACAGGCAGCTTTCTAATCTTTCCTCTCTGACAGTATCACCTGTTCTGCGTTCAGATGAACTTCACGTGAATTATGGATTTGTAGGCCAAATAAATCCGTGAAGTAACCCTTCAAAAGATATATTATCATTCGCATTTTCGGACAAGCAAGCCAAGAGAAGCAAAATCTCTTGCCTAAAATCACATAAATAAGCACCAAAGCCAAGGCTAAAACTGGTTCACTCCTTAAATGCAAGATTTATTGAACATGAATATGAATCAGGCACAAGGTATTAGAAGATAAACGAGTAAGATACAGGCATTACTCTCCCCTAGAACTGAGCCTCTATCCCCAGTGGCCATGGGTCTTCCTCTCTGCTTCAGGTGGGTAGGAAGGAAAACAGGGTGCCACACATATGCCACCAATCTTGTAGTGCCTCTGCCTTGAGATCTGTGATTCTAAAAGTCCCCTCTCCAGAGGTCAGGGCAGCCCCGAGGCCTCCCCTCACCTTTCACCCCCAATCCCAATCAGGAGGTTCTTAGCCTTGGTGACACATCATAATCACCTAGGGAGCGTTTAATACTCCAGGTGCCAGGCCCACTCTAGACCAGTTAAATTAACATCCCTTGGGGAGAGTCCCAGGCACAAGTATTTTGAAAAGCTTCCCACGTGCTGCTAATGTGTATCCAACAGGTGAGAATCAATGCCTTTGACCCTCAAATTTTATATATCATGAAAGCCTGGATCTAAAATTAACCCAAATTACTCCATGGGGCAGACAGTCCATCACTGCAAACTTAGTAAGAAGCAGAAAGCATATAGAAAAACATTCATAATACAAGTTAAAAAACACAAAGAGAAAGGCCAATTAAGAACCATGAGAGTTCAGAGGGAAAGAGTACTTTCCATAGGGGCAATCAAGGATTCCTGGGTATACCTCTCAAAGGCTGAGCACAATGTGAAGAGGAGAGACACAAGCAACTCTAAGGAACTGACCGGGTGAAGAGGTTAACATGGATGTCTTCCAAAATAGCGTGAAGTTTCGTCTCAGCCTCATTCTCAGCAACTGTCAGCTTTTCTCCAGTGTCTCGTCTGACAGCAACAAACTGACAGCTCTTCATATCACGTGGCCCGACTTCAAGCCTAATCGGAACTCCCTAGGAGAAAGGCATTTAAACATAATACATGCATGTCTCCAACTGAATATATAGACTTATTCCATGGCTTTACCTACTACAAGTCATAAAAATCCAAAAAACAAAGACAGAAACAAACCACTTTAAAAAGTAGGTAACACTCCTGAGATATTACAGAAACCTCTTCCAATGAGAAGGCATAAACCTAAGGAAAGAAGGTACTGCCCGAGTGGTTCTGAGCTAAGAGTTTAACGGGGAACCATGAGGGTGGTTGCAGCTGTCTAGCTCAGTGTTCCTAACTTCTCTCCCATAACGCACACATAGAAAATTACACTTGTATGGCACATGGCGGTAAATACAGAAGGCTTCTTGAGGCTGAAGCCACCCCAAGCCACCTTGGTACATCCTTGACTCATTCATGGCACGTGGTGTGCTTTGGTTGGGAAGCCTTAGCTCTGGCTGCTTTAACCTGAGTATCAGAATCACTGAACGGCTTGTCCAAGCACAGACTGCTGGGCTCCACCACCCGAGTTTCTGATCACAGTAGGTCCAGCGAAGGGGCCTGAGAAATTATATTTCTAACAAGTCCTCAGGTGATGCTGAGACTGCTGGTCCTGGGACTGCACTTTGAGAACCATTCCCCAGTAGTCTATGGTTTTTACAGAGGAGCTTAAGGACCGTACACAAGTTTAAGCCTTGGAAATGTTCAATCCTTGTTAATGCACATAAGAAGTCTGTTCTGTGGGTGGATTAAGGCTTAGCGAGACCTCACTTTTAGGGCCTGGATGGAACCTGACCTGACAAACAGTAGGTTTTTAACAATTTTTTTTTTTTTTTTTGCGGTACGCGGGCCTCTCACTGTTGTGGCCTCTCCCATTGCGGAGCACAGGCTCCGGATGCGCAGGCTCAGTGGCCATGGCTCATGGGCCCAGCCACTCCGCGGCATGTGGGGTCTTCCCGGACCGGGGCACGAACCCGTATCCCCTGCATCGATGGGCGGACTCTCAACCACTGTGCCACCCTCTAAAACTAATTTGGGGTTTCTGAATTTAAATTAGAAAACTCTATATACGGTTTAGCTGATCGGTGATCCCCCAAATCAACGTCAAAGGAAAAAATTTAAATGCTACTCTAGAAAAAATCACCCCTAGAGAAGACTGATTTTATAAACTATCGGGAACAAAACACTGTATACTATTACATTATTTTATTGTTTTCTTTACTCGTGCAATGCACGCATGTGTAAGAAACAGTGTTAAGTGCCATGAGATTTAAAAGATGAATAAGAAAGAGATCCTGTCCTCAAGAAGCTTCATGTTTTGCACGGTAAATAAGGCATGCATACAAATAATAAAAATCAGTACAGAAAATCAGAAGTGAGAAACTATCCTCAGTTGGAAGAGAGAAGAAAAGTTACTGGAGAAGGCAAAAATTAATGAGTAAATTCATCAGAATCGAAGAACACTCTATAAAATAACTGACCTATATTTACAAAAATGTCAATGCCATGAATGACAAAGAAAGGCTGAGGAACTACTTCTAATTAAAGGAAACTAAAAAGACATGATAATAAAATGCAATAGAACTACATCCTGTACTGGAAAAGGGGAGAGCTGGGACAGCTCAGAGCAAGGTTTCAAAGCTGCAGCTGGGTGAAAAGGCATCTTCACAGGAGAAGAGCCTGGCACGGGGTGTCAGAGCCCATGAGGGATGAGGAGGGCATTCATGCAGGGGAGTGGGTGGCAACAGCAATGAGAGAGTGGATGAACAGCAATGAGAGAGTGGATGAACAACAGCAATGAGAGAGTGGATGTGTTCATCCACTCTCTCATCAAATAAACATACTAAGGACAACTGGAGCTAGGTTTTTCACTGTCAGAGAAGAGTTAAAATTCGGAATGGGAGAAAACTAGATCAGGTCATGTGGGTTTTGACTGGAATTGAAGGTATCAGTGTGAACTCACGGTTATCAAATTACATAGATGGATACAGAAAAATAGATGTAAATACATGTGAGTATGTACGTACGTGTGTGTGTGTGTGTGTGTGTGTGTACACACGCACACGCATTCCATAGCTCCATCTACTGAGAAGGCTTGGAAGCAGTGAGAGCTCAAAAGTGATGGGCATACCCACACTAAATACCATTCTTTCCTAAAAAGAACCAGGGCTTCTTAGATATATGGCTAATTGCAGAGTTGGGGGAGAGATCGAGAACAAGATAAACCCTACAAGATCTTCTGCCAAAAAGCAAGGACGTGCTAAAGAACACAAAAGTGAGCTTTAAGGGATCCTACTGGTCCCGTCGAAGACATATTTGAGCATCAAAATAAATAATAATAGTAACAGATTATAACCCATTGAATAATCTCAGAAACCATGGGTCCATAAAAAATTTTAATTAAGTAAAAAGCTAGTGAGGAATGTCAAGACCATGATAACTAAAGAAAAACTGAGGAACTATTCCAGACTAAAAGAGACTAAAGGGACATGATAACTATATGCAACACATAATTCTGAACTAGATCCTTCTGCTATGAAGGACACTAGTTGGACAACTCACAAAACCTGAATGGGTCCCAGAATTAGATGGCAATAAGTCTCAATGTTAACATCCTGATTTTATAGGCTTTATTGTGATTATAAAGGAGAACATGTTTGTAGAGTGACGGGGCATCAAGGTAGCATCTTGTTTTCAAATGGTTCAGGCAGGAAAAAAATTTTTGTACTGTACTTCCTTTATTGTAAATTTGTGTTTGTTTCATGATAACAAATTTTATAACCCAAGTGGAAGAAACAGCACAAGCAAAGACACAGAGGAAGAAAAAGAGACTGAGAAGAGGGAAAAGATCTATGAAAGGGGATAACGGAAAACAAAAGTGGAAAGATCATCTGAGGCCAAGTCATACAAGAGGCATGTATTTTACTGGTAGTTTTTCTAAGTAACTAGTTATGAATTTACTTATAAGGGACTCCTGTTTTTTGTTTGTTTTTCAACAGCAATACAAAATTATCTTAATCATCCGATACAGTAAAAAAAAAAAAAGTAGTTAATTCACTCATATTATTTTCCCCTTTCTATTTCCCATTTTCCCCTATTTTCTAACGAAGAGTTATGGGAGTCAGTCGCTGGGTCCTAGTCTGGCAACCAAACCATACATCTCATTTATTAATCTGGGTGAGCTTCACAATACATACATCACACACACACACACACACACACACACACACACACGTGCACACACTTTACAAAGTGAATCACTATCGAATAAATATGAATCTAGATCTCCCAAACTGTTTTCTTTCCTTGGAAATTCCTGGCCTTAAATGCAGTAGCAGTGCTTTTCACTAGCTAACAAACTCTCTTTCTCAGTGTTCTTTAATTTTCGGCATCAAGTTTAGAACTTAGGGGCTTTGCTTTCTTTCCTAACTACTGTAGACAAGGAAGCTGCAGCGGAGCCAGGTCACACTAAGGTGCCTCCCCCACACAGTACAGGTTCACCAGGGTCCTGCAAAGAAGAGGGACAGAGACAAAGTCACGTCAGTCCGAGGAGGAGGAGTGAGATGAAAGAGGAAGGGAAAGAGGAGAGACACAGAAGTAAGTGTGGATGACTTTTGTTCTTCCCTTTCAGTCCAGCTAGTAGCAAGGAACAGGTTTCTTTTTGGTACCTCAGGCAAGTACAAATGGGTTTAGACAAGGTATTACTGCAATCACACAACCACTATTTCAAAGTAAGTAAAAAAGACTGCAATTAAAGGGAAATTACAGAGAAAATATTCACCTTTAAAGTCTTCATTAAAGGTAGGAGAGTAATATATTTTTTTCCTTTGTTAAAGGAAAAAATACATTACAAAAAGGAAAGCAATATCAATATAACTACTATTCTTCAGCACAGAGATTTATCTTAGGGGCCATTTAAAACAAATATGGGGATAAAGATTAGCAACTTTGGGAACCCGACATGTACACTGAATAATCCCAGTATTACTGAGCTTCCATATTTGAAAGATTGAAGCTGCAATGTCACTACACCTTCTTATCCACTGCCTGTAATATGAGTTTATAAATTCTTGACTCCTAATTGCTAGTTCTAACAAGATCCCCGTCTCATCATAAGAAAAGAAGTTAAATCCCAGAAGTTTGAAAAATGGAATAAAGAATACAGATCATCTATTAATGACAATGTGCAACAAATAAAATTTATATCAAAAACATTAAGCCAGAATTTAGACTAGCCTTGAATATACAAAATAAAAATCAACAAACCGCTGTGAAACAATGTGGTGTGAAAAACCAAGTATGAACTTAATCTCTGATTAGTTGTAACAATGACAGCTAGTTGATGCCCATGCACCACTATTCTGATAGTCTTACCATTTAAATAACGTATTTATTTTATGAATTCTTGATATAAACATTTTAGTAACAACCATATGAGGTTTATTAACCATAAACAAGGTCTTCACGATCACTTTAATTCTAATGTACCAAAAATCCAAACTGGGAGCATGGGAGTAAAATATGCAACTGAAGAATTTACCTTGAGCTCCCAGTGATTGAACTTCCAACCTGGTGAATAGTTATCTCGCAAATCAGCTCTAACTCGAATATTAACACTGAGTAACCGCCTTCGATAATCATTGCATTTTGCAATCAGAGCATCTCTGTCTTCTTCAGAAAGTGCATTTGTAATGCCACAAGGAATAACCACCACCTAGAATCCAGCACAGTATCACAAATTTATACAAAGGAGCAGTATATGGAAGTAATGAAGTCAAATCACCACATGGTATCCAGGAGTCAAAACCTCCTAGTGACTATAAACCTTCACACAAATCAACTTGGATGGTTTCTAATCTACACAGAATATCTAGCAACTATTTAATAGCTGCATATTGTTTGTCCATGTTAAATACATCTGTTTTTCATTTAACCTATTATGAACCATTATTCAAAAAATAATTTCTAAAACTTTTATAAAGTAGGTAAAAAAATTAAAAAACAGTAACACAAATAATATACATAGTTACACAATACCAAGGTCTAGACTGTATTCTACATTGTTTCTGTATCAGCTAAATCTACCTGAATGACACTCAGAAAAAAAAATCACACTTTAAAATTTTCTTCGCTAAATATGGCTTGTATTTTATGAAAGAAATGATAAACAGAAATATTTTCCTTACCTGAACACAGGCTACGCGGGGTGGTAATACTAAGCCCATGTTGTCCCCATGAACCATGGTCATAACACCAATAGTTCGAGTTGTCAGGCCCCAGGAGTTTTGATAGGCAAATTGCTTCTCTCCTGGTGTCTTTGGATCTTCAAAAATGATTTCAAACATTTTAGAAAAGTTCTTCCCTAAATGATGTGATGTTGCTCCCTAAAATAGAGATACACATCTTTTAATTTTGATAACCTATTAATGCCTTTGAAAATAATTACTGTAAGATCACACACCTTAAAATGGCACTAGACCTACTTTACCTGCCCTGATTTTTTATATTAAATAAGTTTTTAAAGCATAACTGATACAACAAAGAGACTAAGATTAGTCAAAAAATATATAGTAGCATACAGCTATGAGCAGCCCCTCTTACAGGAGTTACTTTAATTACAAAGGTTTTTAAAAAAATCCATGCTTTGGTAATTCAGGATATAAGCCTTGATTTAACTGACCTTGGAGATTTACAGGGAATGGGACAGATTGGCCTGAAATTATAATATGGCCTTAGAAAACATGTGATATACTGATTTTTAAGAGTCTACTTCTCTGATGACAGAAGAAACTGGTCAGATCTGCCCACAGGCTATGATTACAGTCACCTAGGAATCCTACGCAGCAGTCTGATACCTGGATAGCTCTTCCACTGGCAGATATAAATGCTTCTACTGTAGTTGTGTAGTCTCCTCCCGCAAATTTCTCCTTTTCAGTCTTTCTTCCCTTTACAACAGGAATTGCCAGGAGTTCTTCATATACCTTAGCATATAAGTCAAGTATCTGCAAAACCTGTAATGTTTTAAATGAAAAGTGTTCAAATTTATGGTATATTTACTGATGATAGATCTATAAAAACTGTACTATTTAAAACTGATTGTGGGGCTTCCCTGGTGGCGCAGTGGTTGAGACTCCGCCTGCCAGTGCAGGGGACACTGGTCCGGGAAGATCCCACGTGCGAGAGCGCAACTAAGCCCACGCGCCACAACTACTGAGCCTGCGCTCTAGAGCCCGCAAGCCACAACTACTGAGCCCACATGTCGCAACTACTGAAGCCCACATGCCTAGAGCCCATGCTCTGCAATAAGAGAAGCCACTGCAATGAGAAGCCTGCACACTGCAATGAAGAGTAGCCCCCGCTCGCCGCAACTAGAGAAAGCCCACGCAGCAACAACAAAGACCCAACTCAGACAAAAATAAAATAAATAAATGTATTAAAAAAGAAAAGAAAAAAAAACTAATTGTGGTGGGAAAAGCACTTCAAACAATAAAAATAAAAATCTTTTTTTATGGAAAGGTCAAAGCAGCCAGTGTGAATTTATTAAAATATTCAACAAAGCAGTATGCAAAATAAGTGGAATAAGTTTTTAAAATATAAATAACTTTAGAATATAAGAGAAAATAAACGCTTATGAAAGATACACAGTAACCAGGGTAAAAATCTCCTGAAGAATAATTAATTTCACCCATGGGATTATAATTTCTTCTACACATTGAAGTCCAAAACTATTTTCATCTGAAAATTTAAGACGGCACATTTTCTAATAAAATTTCAGTAAGCAGTTTCTTAAGTCCACGTACATTTGAATTAACTTGTTTCTTCTTTTAACAGATACATGAATTTTAAGGAACAAAATAATTTATACCAGGAAATTATCTTTTTTTTTTTTTTTTTCGGTACGCGGGCCTCTCACTGCTGTGGCCTCTCCCATTGCAGAGCACAGGCTCCGGACGCACAGGCTCAGCGGCCATGGCTCACGGGCCCAGCCGCTCCGCAGCACGTGGGATCCTCCCGGACCGGGGCACGAACCCGTGTCCCCTGCATCGGCAGGCGGACCCTCAACCACTGCGCCACCAGGGAAGCCCAGGAAATTATCTTTTAATGTCATTTTGAGATCAGACCAAATTTCAACTTAGTTATTTACTGAATGATTACTACGTAAATAGATAGCACTACATTACTTACAGCTGCGGCGGGGGGAAGCACAGCCTGGACAAAGAATTAGAACATAATTAGTATGGAAGACAACTGTTATACCTCTTCTGCTGCCTCTTCAAATGTAGCAAATGCACTGTGCCCCTCCTGCCAAAGGAATTCACGAGTACGTAGGAAAGGCTGAGGATGCTTGAACTCCCAACGCTGGAAGAGGCAAGAACACAATTTAATCTTTAGAGAGAGCTTTTCAATTTTTGGTAACAACTTTATATGGTAAGTAATCAGAAATCATAACTGTAATCCAAAATACTTCAAAAATGCTTCCATACTCCCAATCCTTTGAATATAAAAACAAGAAAAAAAAAATGTGTGTGTTTGTGTGTGTGTGTGTGTGTGTGTTTAAATGAATAAGAAGAATAATGAAAGAATATAAGAAGGGGTGTGCACCTACCACCACATTGCACCACTGATTGAGCCTGATGGGCAGGTCTCTGTGGGACTGCACCCATTTCGCGTATGCAGGATACATTACTGAAAAGACACAGGAAAATACAGGCAGTTAGTACTAAAGGTTTTATTCCCCTTTGAAGGCCGGTTAGTGTTAAACAGGAAACATAATTAATAGGAATTAAAATGCTGTGCTTGTGCAGGTAAGTGAACGGTATTGTATTCCATCAAACGAATTAGTCAAGGGAATAAGTCCAACTAAAACTGACCGTATTTTATTTTCTTCACAATGAGATTTACATTTAATTTTATAGCTTTTCGGCTGTTTTACTTCTAAAAACACTAAGTGAGTGCTCGCTTCGGCAGCACATATACTAAAAACACTAAGTGAACATCTTATAGTTATACTGTGTTCTATGTTAAGTTCTTTCATTTCATTATCCTGTTCAATCCTCACATTCAACCCATGAAATGGATATCATAATCTCAATATTGACAACGTGGAAGCTGAGCTTAGAGAAGTTAAATCACTTGCTGAATCCAGCACAGTTACCCATTAGAAACAGACTTTAGGTTAAATCCATCTGATGCATCTACCCAGGGTCTGAAACCTCTTGCCATCAACTGCTAATTTAAGTGAAGGTGCCTTTCTTATCATAGCCCATTCAGGATTATCTATAATTAGTAAAACAAAATATAACTTTGCCAATTTGGTATGTGAAAAAAAGCTGGTGTCATAATTTTAATAATACATCATTATATACTATTATACAAGAGTATCGCTAAAAGTATCAAATAAAAAGCAAACAATCCTTAACTCTAAAGATAGATAATCCCTTTGGAGACAGTGACAAGCCCGAACACTCAAAATTTCCAAGCGGTACTCCCATTTATTATGTGCAATTTTAGGAAAATCATTTAACCCTTCAGAGATCTTTTTTTTAACCTGCAAAATGGAAATAACAATAGCTGTCCCTACTTTCCTAACTACACTACTGTTAGAATAATACAAGGTGTAAATGAAATCACTTAGTAACCTATAAAAACCCTATATAAATGCAAATGTAATATTAAAATGACTAATTTGAAGAAAATAAGGCAGTAAACATTAGTGTTTGCAATTTTATAATCAATTCCAAGAATAAAAACTATTCTAAGAATATAACTTCTTGGAAAGCTCTGAAAAATTAGAGCATGAAATTAAAAATGATTTACAAGTGCTTTAAAAACAATCTTTATCCTAATGATAAACAGCTCCACAATGAATACTGTACAGAGAATAAAATTCTATGCCACTTAAGTCTGCATTTATCTTCATCAACATTCATTAAACTTGATATCATCAATAAGGATTATAAATATCACAAAATAAAAGGTAAGACTCAACTCTAGAAGCTGTCTCTAATGTTCAATGAGCTTTTCTCCTGTGTTCCAAGGCCCATCCTCACCTGTTTCACTGGTAGGACGAACAGCAATTGGTTCTGCCAACTCTGTTTTGCCAGATCTTGTCACCCAAGCAACCTAGTAAGATGAAATCATTTTTCATACATTTTTAAAACAGCACTTTAGAGGAAGAGCACAGTTATAGTCAAAACTCTATTTCAAGTTTTGCTATATCAATTAAGGCAAGTTAAAGTAACTGCTTCTGTTCACTGTGAGAAAAGGTAGGTACTTACTGTCCTTATAATGTTTACTGAAAAGTAAAAGCCAGTTAATTAGTGAATGTAACAAAAAGAATCATGACTTGCCCTGATGAAAGAAATCTAATTTTTTTTAAATGGCTTTACATTTCTCTAAGTTGGCTGCAGTAACTTGCTTTTTAAATTACTATTCAAGTATGAACTGAAAATATACTTCTGAGTTCATGACAGAAAACTGCAAAAATAAATAAAGCAGGCTAACTTACCTCAGGGGCAAAGTCAGCAACATGAGTCTTCTCTTTCTCTAATGCACCTTGAGACACAAACATGGGGAAATAGCAGTTTTCAACACCAAGTTTCTTGATCTCAGCATCAAAAAAGTCCTTGATGGATTCCCAAATGGAATATGCCCAGGGACGAAGGATATAGCAGCCACTTACATCATAGTATTCAATCATTTCTGACTTTGTGATGACCTTTTTAAAAGAAAAATATAGTCTATGAAGCCTAAATTGAACCAAAATTATAGTATAAGTGCCAAGAGTATGACAGCCAAGCTTCAAGTCTGGAGGCTTCCCCTGTTGGTGCATCCTCTTAATGTGCGTGTAAAATGGATCATTCTAGACTGAGAAACACCAGGGCTCTAAATTCTTAAGACGACTTGAATTCTAACCTTGCTTCTGCTGTTTTACTATTTTGTGACTTAGGACTAATCCCTTTATCTCACCAAAAAAAAACAAAACAAAACAAAATAAAAAATCAAATAATGACTATCTCATAGGGCTACTTCTCAATTCAATACTTTCTGTGACATTGCTTTGAAAACTGACATGTTACATGACTATGCTATGTATTTTAAAGGCAATATGCATTATTACTTTGTGTCTGGATTTCAGAATCTAAAGTAGCCTTTGAGAAATTTAAAACATAAAAATCAACAGAACCCATACTCACTTGAGAATACCAATCTGCAAGATTTTCTTCTTTTTTTGCCTCAAGACCCAACCTGCAGATATAAAAAATACAAATCTCTTCATCCAGCAATTGCTTTGTGGCTGAATGGAAATAAACCTCTAAACCTCAAAAGAGCTTGGTTTTCCTTCAGTCTGAGTTATTTCTATATTTATATCTCTTCTATATTCATTCCCATGATGTTTTTAACCTAGAAAACAGTTCAATTATCTCTTAAAAGATCGTGTGATGCTATCCACCAAAAGCTAGGAAAACTAATAAGCGTAACAAAAGCTATGATTTTAATGCAGACATTCCTTTTACAAAGTTCTTTATAAGGAACTGTATTTGTACCAAAGATAGAGCCTATTCACATAGTGTTCTCACTAAAAAATAAAAAGAATCTTTTGCCAGTTTCAATCCAGATAAAAATATAGTTAGTAAGATCAGTGTCTCATTGAAAGTAATATGTAAAAAGTAGTAAAGACAATGGCTATATGTATACATGTGTCAATACATAAGTGTGTATATATATATATATATATATACCCTTACATGTAAGTTTTTTTCTATAAGTTTTTCCTTTAACCACAGTAAATAAAAGTTGCAGAGACAGATGCTTCCAAAATAAATTAGATCTGCAATAAAAAACTATTCTAGAGATATGGGAACATATGTATATGTGTAACTGATTCACTTTGTTATAAAGCAGAAACTAACACACCATTGTAAAGCAATTATACTCCAATAAAGATGTTAAAAAAAAGTTTGAAGTCATTAATGATGGTGATTTTGCAATAAACTCTAAGAAATTAAAAAAAAAAACTATTCTAGACAATAATCTTCTTAATGAAACACCAACCATTATTCAGGAAACTGTGGTCTTATGATCCACATAGAAAAATCTACCCATTAGTTATATTTTATAAAAGGTACATCTTTTTAGAGTTTACAAACAAGGCTTTATTGGCTTAAAATCTTAATGGATTTATGTTTGAATTCTCTGTTGTTTCACTTTGATACATCTCAACAAAATGCCTACATGAAATCTGGCCGTTTCACAAGAAGTCAGAAGGTAAAAAATGAGAAGTTCTATTCTCACTTCTACTATTCTATAATGCTGATCAGCCAGTCAATGGGCAAGAAAATAACTGTTGTATTCTCTTGTTTGAGGAGACACTGTGTGTATACTGTGAGTGATGAGAGGGAGAATTTGAAATTCAGCTAAACAAATCTAACACCAAAGTATCTCTAAATAGTAGCTGCTAACAACAGCCTAACTTAGGTTCAGCTTAGAGCGAACCTCACATAAAGTTCACTCTAATTTTGGGATGTGGATAATGGGGGAATCATATTGTTCATATGGATTAGAAGACATTGAAACACCATCTATTCCACAGTGCTGTCTTTAAACCAGCTTTGTTTTATATTTAACCAATTTTAAAAGCCTACTGAGAACAAAGTTCTTGTTTAGTCCCCACAAAAGATTTTCATTTGAAAAATCTGCTAAAGTGCAAAACAACGTGTACAGCTAAGCTAACAATTGTGTTACAAGGGAGAAAGAGGAGGAAAAAATATGTATATATATATATATATATATATATATATATACACACACACACATATATATTTGTTTTTACTTGTGTAAGCAATGAAAATCTCTCAGTGGATAGGGAAGAAACTAGTAACAGTGGTTACCAATTCATTATGGTGGTAGGAGGAACTGGGAAGATGGGAAAGAAGCATAGGAGTGAGACTGCACTGAACTTTTTATATTCTAAGATTCTTGAACCAAGCAAACGAATGTGTTACCTATTTAAATAAACAGAAAATGAACAAAAACTATCTGCTGACATTATACCTTTAGCATTCTCCAATTTAATGTGATAGTCAAACTACCCAAAATTTGTTTTTTTAAAAAAATAATTAAAAGTTCACTTCATCCAAAACTTTCCTTCACTTCCAATGAAGTTTCCACGTTTTATTACCTGGTCTGCTTCTTAGGCCCTTGTCCTTCTCCTGGTCCACTTGATGACAGCCCACTTCCTTGGTTTTTAGAAGAGTCTTTCTTTTGGCCATCGTTTTGTTTCTGAGTTTTATTCTGCTTTTCAGATTTATTTTCCTTTTCTTTCTTTTTCTTATCTTTTTCCTCAGCCCCATTGGCAGAGACAGGCTTATAATCTACTCCCGTCAGAGACTTGTACTGTGCCTTCAGCTGAAGGAGTTCTTGTACAGCTGTATCTACTTGATCCTTTAATAAAAGAGGAAAAAGAGAAGAGAGCATTTAATTCAAATCACTGTCTAAGCACCAATGTCCAACGCTTTATAAGCAGATTTGAAAACACAAAGGCAGAGGGTATGGGGTAGGGGTGGAGAATGTTAAATACACACTACTGAAAATGAATAAAAGAGCATGAGAAACAGAAACAGAACTGGAAAAGACTGACTAAAAAATTGTACTATAACTGCACTGTTCAAAGAATAGCCACTGGCCACCTGTGGCCGATTAAATTTAAATTAAATAAAACTTAAAATTCAGTTCCTCAGTCACGGAGCCGCATTGCAAGGGCTCAACAGCCCTTGCGGCTAGTAACTACTGTACTGGACAGAACTGTTAGAGAACATTTCCATCATTTCAGAAAGTCCTATGAGAAAGCACTAGGATATAATATGTATTCTACTTTAAGTTGAGTCATTAAATTATATAAGTTGAACACTTCACAGTTATAAAAAATGACAGTAATCAAGTTTCTATATTACTGGTTAAACTTCAAAACCTATAACGACTTACTGTTTTCCACTCATCTGAATCGGTACCAACAAATCCTCCTCCTATAAAGATAATACAACTAGCGCACACTATACTGGAGCTCAAGATAAAACTTGCCATTTGAGATTGACAGAGCTTTAGGAGAATGAGTCAAACAAAGAGTACGCATCAAGGGCCTACAATATGCCAGGCACTGATATGGTCTAGGTCCCTATTCTCAAGGATCTTACAGACGAGAGAGAAAACAGACAACTTAACAATTAAACTAGCTGTTAAACGATTTAAGTGTTATGTCAGAGAAAGGCAGTGTCATATGAGAATGACCAGGCCACTCTAGCTGGGATGGAGGATGGGGGTTAGGATCAACGAACGCTTCTCTAAAAGGCAAGATCAAAGAGCTGAGAACCGACATCGTGAGTAGAAGTTAGCCAGATCTGACGGGACACAAAGGGTTCCAGGCAAAGAAAACGGCCTGTAGTGTAAGAAACAAAAACACACAAACCTAATACCACACTAACCTTAGAAGCTTTTTCAGCTTTAAGTTTTCGAACTACTTCTCCTTGAGTTGCTACTTTGTCAAAAAGTGATTTGGCTTCTGGTGTTTCTGGACCACGAGACTCAGAGCTTCTGGATGGACTTGAATCTGAACTTTGTGATGATGGGGGCTGACCAGGAATGTACTCCTTCCCAGTTTTTTCTTTATACTGAGCTTTCAGGGACAGTAAGCATTCTACAGCTTCATTTATTTTAGCCTGAGATAAAAGAGAAAAAAAAAGTATTTAACGCTTTCTAAAATTTCTGAAAATTTCAATGATTATTAAAAATCATTAACTACCACCAAAATATCCCTGTAAATAAGCATCATGGAGAAACCCAAGCACAAAGGAGCTAAATCATCAGCCTAAAATAGCAGGTGAAAGCTAAAGAAAAGTTCAAAATATAAATATATATACAAATCATAAAAGTAAACATAAATGCACATACACATATAATACTGTCACTTTACATATGTAAACAGACAAATTATAGAACATCCCAGCAAACTGCCCGTTTCCAAGCCCTGCGACGGTAAACAGTGGAGCCAGAATTTACAAAATCAGAATTTGCCTGTATGAATCCTTATTTTCTTCAGCCTATTAAACAGACACTAAATACAGCACTGGAAAAAAAAACCACGGTATGGACTCAACTAAAGAATAGCTACATCACTCTTAAAAATTTACAGTGAAATGAGAAGGTATGTTGAGGTTTTAATTAGACATTCACCTATATATATCAGCCTCTGATACTTCAACAGAATTATGATGAAAAAGAATGAAATACTCAGCCCAACTGAGACACTTGTGACTTCAGCAGAGAAGGACAGGCAAAGGGCCCACGCTGGACACCTTACCTGAATGGTGATACCATCTAACCACAAACTACACTATATACTATATACTATACCACTGGAAAGTCAAGGCATCAATCGAAACAGAGAAAAAGTGCCTCCCAATTACCTTATCCAAGTTTTATGGCTATGTTCTAACAGTGCTCCAAATAGCTAAGAGGAACCCAACACAAGCAGAAAGAATACTAAAATGGGGGTCAAAGGAACACAGGAAGAACCGGTATACCTTCAAAGAATTTGCATGTACAAAATAGCAACTGACATTTCCTTGTCTAATGCTTTATGATACAGCTTTGCTGCCTGTTAGTGTCTACCACACTAGGCATCACAGAGGAAGTAAAGGTTAAGAGGAGAAATTGCAAAGAGAAATGAGTAGGTTGTCTGATTTGTACTCCTGACCTGTCTCTTGTTTATATTCTGTCTTTAGAACTGAATGTTTCCACAACAAAATCCTAAGAAAAAGAACATAGTTTATCAGACACACAAGAATCAAGAAACTTCCATCAGCTAAGAGAAAAAAAATGGCATAAAATAGTTAAGCGACTTTCCTGTAACCATTTCTATAAAAAGAGGCCTATTTGAAAGAAGCTCCATTTTATACTATAAGCAGGTATTGACTAGAGTTTGAAGTCAGATGGCACACATTTCACAAAGGAAAAACCCTTGTGTGGCAAGATTACAATTTGAAATATTATAAAGGAGAAAATTAATATGGACAAACCACTTCATTACTGAATGAAATATTCTAAAAGTGGAGTAAAATTATATATGTCTATATCCTCTCCAACTAAATTATTATTAGTTAACTAAATTATTCAGACTATTTTTCCAAACAGTGAAATCATACTACTTGCTATGCAGTCTTATCTGATGATTTAGAAGGTACCTAAAGATTCTTGAAAGAATTAGGATTATCAATATAAAACATAATTACTATCATTTTATGGCCTATTTACTCTGTGCCAGATACTACGCTAAGTGCTTTACATGGACCATCTTATTCAATTCTCAAAACAACCCTGATCCATTTTATAGAAGAAAGAAGAAAAGCTTAGAAAGATTAAGTACCTTACCCAAAGTTATACAGTAAGTGGTAGAGCGAGAATTTTAATCTACGGTTTATTCTAGTCTTTCATCTTGAACACAACAGTATGCATTGCATTACAGAAGGTATGAGACAATGATCTAAATTTCAACGTTCATTTTAATCCTACTAAGTAACATGCCATGAACACTGCTTTTTCAAAAGAGGTCTTTGATTCTCACTTGAATACGTCTCATAGAAT
This sequence comes from Phocoena phocoena, assembly GCF_963924675.1. Lineage (NCBI taxonomy): Eukaryota > Metazoa > Chordata > Mammalia > Artiodactyla > Phocoenidae > Phocoena > Phocoena phocoena. The sequence goes on along the minus strand of NC_089219.1, from coordinate 168,822,120 downwards.
GAGAAAAAAATAATTTCTTTTAATATTCTAGTTTTCTGGATCAAAAGACATTTACAAAGAGAAATTGGATAGTACTACTCAGTAGTACAAGATTACACAACAGTAGAATGCTAAAAAGCACTTGTTAATAGATCTTAAGTCTTTAATGGACAAAGGCTGTTTTAAACTCACCTAACATGTGCCAACACAGACAAGAAAAAAGTTTTCAATAAATAATTGTTGATGCGGATGAATGAGAATGGAAACAGCCTACAAAAAGACTTCAGTAAAGGTTTAAGATGGGAATTTGAGGAAGTAAAAATGACGTTGAAAGAATGATTTTAAACATGACTGAAAATGTAGAAAATGGACAAGAACACACCTGGTTGGAATGCATGAAAAGTACACAAACTGTCTTTGCGGCAGCCACTAGATGGAAACACTTCCCCATGGGGAAAGGTGGCAACTTTAATAAAAAGAAAAACCTAGAACTTAACCAATTCAAAATAGTAAGAACAGAACCTTTCAAAATGGCCTCAGCACCTCAACGATCAGTGAAAAAAGCTTTAAAAACTACTTCTTTCAAACTGTATTTTTTTCCCAACTCTATTCACAGTCACCAACCTTTGCTCCTCACTAACACAGCTGAGGGAATTACACCTCCACACATTAATGAGGACTCCCCAGAGCAAAGATTCTCACTTCGCTGGGGGGGGGGGGGGGGGGGCGGGGGTTGGTGGTGAATGGTAATCAGAAGAGAGAGTCTTTCAAATGTGGGAGAGGGAGTGTGAAGTTTGTATCATATTAAAAAGTCTGCTTGGGGGCTTCCCTGGTGGCGCAGTGGTTGAGAGTCTGCCTGCCGATGCAGGGGATGCGGGTTCGTGCTCTGGTCCGGGAAGATCCCACATGCCGCGGAGCGGCTGGGCCCGTGAGCCATGGCTGCTGAGCCTGCGTGTCTGGAGCCTGTGCTCCGCAGCGGGAGAGGCCACGACAGTTAGAGGCCCATGTACCGCCAAAAAAAAAAAAAAGTCTGCTTGGAGATTTAGCAAACTTAAAGTTTGAAGGTTTTCAAAGAAACGCATTTTTTCTCTAAATCAATGGATCAGAAATCTATGTTTAGCTTAAGCCTGGAAGAAACAGCCGGTTTAGTGAACCTGGATCCCAGGAACCAATACAGCACAGGAAAGGGCCCAGACTCCTCAGTCAACCTGGATTAGAACACCTGTTTTGCCATTTCTCACCTGGTTCACTTACCTGCATCACAATGTATCTGCTACTTTTCTGACACAAATAAATCAATACAAACTCCTCCGATTTTCCTAGAAGATCCTTCAGCTGAAGTAAGTCTTGTGAAATGTCTTCTTTCACAAGATGGTTGGATTTATACTTGCTTAGAGCAAATTTAAGTTTGCATTAAGTACCACATACAAATATAGCAGAAACCCACTAACACAAATTCCAAACAAGAAGCTCAAAACCATCAAGGGAAAGACGGGTTTGTTTCTTCTCATTTTCTCCGCCTACGACATTTATTTTTTGGCCTGAGAATTCTTAAGGCTATTTGGGGTGGGTATGAGGAGTAGTGGTTTTCCAGAACAGCCTGTTTAATGGACAAAGGGATATAAGAATGTGTTTCCTTTCTTGATAAACTGTGATTTGGGTTTTAAAACCAAAAACATTGGTGTAAAATACAAAAGAGCAAAGGTTGGTGAAACATTTAAGATGAATTACTGGGGGCATGAAATGCAAGGTGCTGTGAATTAAAATGCTGCAGGCGCAGAAGTAAAAGGTGACCAGCACCCCCTCAACACAGACGAGGTTTGACAAGACGAAACAATTGTGGATTATTATTTTGATTCAACGTAGTCATCATCTGATTTTGCTGCCATTCATTACTTCAATTTTTAAAATCCTTAACTGTAAAGGTTCTGAAAGTCTTTCCACTAAGGGAAAGACTTTTCAATAATAAAGGGCCCAGGTCAGACAGTAAATATATTAGGCTTTGCAAGTCTGTTGCAACTACTCAGCTCTGGAATTACAGGGCTAAAACGGCCATGGACAATATGTAAACTAGTAAGTGTGGTTGTGTTCCAGTAACATTTTACTTAACAGAACACAGGTGCAGGCCACAGTTTGCCAAGCCCTGTCCTGGAGTCTGAAGTGTCATAGTATTCCATAAAACCTTTGATTTACCATTTTCTGACTCCCATTTCAAGAAATCCTATAAATTCATGTTCAAAACACTTCACTCACAAAAAAAAAAAAAAAAAAAACACTCAAATTTCAAATGAGAGGAATCTGTTCAAAATCAAAACTTTGTTTTTTGGAACTGTAACTTTAAAACTTTCAAAGTTAATACTTAAAATGTGAAAAGTAGCCTTAACTATTAAAGTAACTCAGCGGTAAGAGTTATTAAATATTTGGTGTGTTCTTGGATTTCCACCTCACACTTTGCTTGATCCCCACTTTAATGCAACAATCTACTGGGCAGGAGGAAAAGGAAAGGGGAGCAGAAGGTGGACTTGAAGGGGCACGGAGGGTGAACTTGAAGGTTTTTATTCTTTGCCCACATTATGCTTATATTCTGCCTTCATGCTTAAAAGTTCGTGCACAGAATCACCGATCTGATCCTGAAAAAGAAAAGGGGGTGGGGGGGAACGAATAGAGGAAGAAAAGTCTCGTTGAAACCTGTAACTATAAAACCTCAGCCGACCACTTTCCTTACTTTAGTGGTAGTAATGTGACATAGGAAATGGAATGATAAAGCGGCTTAGAGAAATTATTAATGTTAAAACAAGCACAGACTTGCTTAATAAATAACAAACTAGTAAAACCATGACTCTCTGGTGCTTAGAATGTCTCTAACTGGAAATAACTTGGGAATGAGTCAAAATTGGAATCCACGCTTTGCAAACTTCAGGAAGTTACTTTCACATTCATATTCACTTCAGAAAGTAGTTTCTCATTGGCTACTAAAACCAACAAATAAAAAAAGGAGTATTATTTGAATATTATTGTATGTGGTGTTGTGAGGATTAAATGCAAAAATAGTAATGTATAGTGAACAGTGCCAGATATAGTCTACATAACACTTCCATTCAGAGTAACTGTGTTGGTTCTCTAGGAAAAAAGAGCAATTTACTACTGTTAGCATTTAGAGAAAGAAAAAAAAAAAATATATATATAAGTAATATTTTGAAACACAGATATGGTACATTGTAGGCTTTCAATAAATGTAGGTTAAACTACACTGAAGTCAGATTCATTTCAGTACCACATTTATCATCATCAAAAAGCACCTAGTGAAAGTACCTGCCCAATTTCCAAAGAAATTTAGAGTTTTTTACCCACAGGCTGATTTTCGTAACTTCAGCAGTGCTATTTTATGAATGTAATCCATTAACCCAACAGGATGGGAAATAAGAGTTAGCTGTTGCTCTGAGTATAATGGTTGCCGTTGTTACTACCCCACACATAAGTAGCTGACCAAGAATCAGCACGGAATATCACATGCTCTACTCAGAATGAAGGAATTTAAAGAGCAAAGCCCTTCCCCTCAAATTATATCTAGAAAAGGGTCCATAGTTAGTGTATGACATATACAGAGAGTACAAATGCTCCTAACCTCACCACAGGATAGGAAATATCAAGGGTTTATATGCCGAACCCATACACCTACCAGCCTTTATTCCTTGAAGCAAAGCTGTTTTAGAGCATCACAGCTATGCAGGACTTCAACAGGCTCGTTAAAGAGAAAGGAGAAGAGATTTCTCACACTTCACAATGAAGAGACAGAAAAATAATAACTTCTGGAGCAAAACCCAAGATCTCCCCAAAGCGTTTGCTCTCCTCAGCAGAGGTCAAATGTCCATGAATGAAAGTATCTTAGGGGACAGGGTCAGATGCAGAAAAACTTGTTAATGAGGTGAGGAAATTTACAACCTCAAGTTACTTAATCACTCTCCAACCAAAGCCCAGGATGTTGACCAGACCACAGATCCCCAGGAACATTTTAGAACAGATCTCCTCCAGTCCCATAAGTCAAGCCCAGTGGTTCATCACACCTCTCTGTGTTCATGCCACAGCCCAGATTCTACAGGTTTTGGTAGCTTATCCAGTTACAGCACTACTAGTTTGATCATGTTTTAGAACTATGCTACTATTTGAGTAGAACCACATGTCTTGATTATTAAACTTGATTCTTCTCTATCCCAGATGCCATTCCTTTTGCCTCTTATTTAGAACAAGCAATCCTGTTCCACACTCAGTGCTACCATCCACTTGGCTAAATGTTTTGCCTAAAGATATCGTTAAAACGAGAATGAAATTTATACTTCAGTCAAAATGTGGTATCACTTGAGGGCTCCCCTACAAAAAATCTGAAATAGTCACTGGTCAGAAACCTCTTGACAACTCATTATTCCCTGAATATCCCTCGACCTTTTGCTGGTGCATCTTCTACAGCCAGTCCCAGGCTAGCGGCATCAGCACCACCTGAACAACTCTTTACAAATGCATACTCTCTGCATGCTCTGGACTTACTGAAGCAGACACTCAAGAGGCAGGGCCCAGCAGCCTGTGTTTTAGCCAGCTCTCCGGTAATTCTGATGCACAATGAAGCTTGAGAACCACAGATCTACACTTAAGAGTACCTCCTCTGAAAGTCATTCACCTTAAAGGGCTTTTTCTACTTCAGGACTACTTTAAATATCCTCTATAACTGTTCCCCCTTGCCTGCCACTTACAGACACAGACACTTCTGAGAGCCATTTATACATATCCCACAGGATTACAGTCTGTGCATGGCTCTTACTCAGCCCCACGCCCCCACTAGATGGTAAGCTGCCTTGCAATAATATTTCCAGAGCTTGGCAGATAGCACGTATCAATAAGTGTTGACTGTTACATCAAAATACTCAATCGGACAGTCTATAGACAACATGTCTCGTAAGATGAGACTAGCCTAGGTCGTTTGACCTCATAAGCTTACTTACAATGTGTCTAAACTCGTTCCAGGATACTGACCTTAGGGGCTTTTTCAGCTTTCAGTTTACGAACCACCTCCCCTTGTGCAGCAACTTCATCATACAGAGATTTACTTTCCAGAATATCTGATGATGATGTAGAAGAAACATTCTGTACTATCGCAGCAGGAGGATTTCCAAGTTTATATTCCTGGCCAGTTTTCTCCTTATATTCAGCCTTCAAAGCCAAAAGCTGTTTTACAGCTGCATCTATATCTTCCTTTGCTGCTTTCTTGGCTTTTAATTCACGAACCACATCCCCTTGAACAGCCACTCTGTTGTAAAGGACCAAGGAATCCTCAGACGTAGCACAAGTATTATTCAAAGGAGCTGACATTGTCTTAAGAGGAGTAGCTTCCTACAGAGGCAGAAAACCAAAAGTAAAATTAATTCATGTTAAAAATCTTTCCATAAAATTATATCAAACTGTTCTCTAATGTTTTAAGTTAAAAACAAAATTTAAAAATTTTACTCCTTAAAAAGTTTAAATGAATAATCTCATTCCTAAAAATTTATCCTAATGAGAAAAAACAGAAGTAAACAAAGGTAGAGGTACACAGATATTCACTGGAGCATTTTTATTACAGCAAAAAACTGAACCTAAATCATTACCATTAGAGGACTATTTAAAGAAATTATGACACACCCACCAGATCTGAGAATAAATCACTGCTCTACCACACACTAGCTGTGCAACCTTGAATTAGTTACTTAAGCCAGTTCTGCTTTTTAACCATAAGGGAGGGATAATAATTGTATTGAACCCATCAGGTTGATGGGAAATAAAAGGTAATAAATCTATGTAAAGCTCTTAGTTACAAAGGCTGAGAAAATGTAAATATCAATGAGTTAGGTATTATTACTAATTTTTTAAAAGATGAGATATATCTAGATTGTTGACAAGGCAAGAGCTCCATGAAATACTGTGAAACAATTTTATAGTAATGCTGTGAAACAATTCCATTTGTGTAAAATTATACATATATAGGCATATGGTTGTATATAAGCATGTGCAACAAATCCAGAGATATGTTCCCTAAATTGATTTCTGGATAATGAATAACTATACTATATTTATTCTCAATGACATGCTCTTCTTTCGCTTAGAATGTTTTCCTCCTACTGAAACCCTTCCAACTTTAAAACCCTGCTACACCATACCTTCCCTGTGACTTTTTTCTTTAATGGTCTTCTACTTAGTTTTTCAGAATAATCTCATACATATTCATTGAGCCATACGTATTAAACTCCAAAATGTTTGGCTCTACTCCATAACTCTGTCCTGATACCAGACCCAGTATTCTCAATGGTCTTCTAGACATCTTTACCTGGATAGCTAAGAGGCACTTCAAGCTGTATCAAAGTTGCATTTTACATGAAGATTAGGTTCTAAAATCACCATGTAAGTCAAAAACCACATACACTAAAAAATTAGTCCCCCAAAATTCCTTAAATCACTCATAATTTATAGTATTTTTTTGGTGAGGTATATATATATATATATATATATATATATATATATATACACAATCATAAACATTAATATGCATATATAAGTGCATAATATTATATAATAAGGGAAGACTACAATAAAGGAAGCCATTGTATCAAAACTATATACAGGGCTTCCCTGTTGGCGCGGTGGTTGGGAGTCTGCCTGCCAATGCAGGGGGCACGGGTTCATGCCCCGGTCCGGCAGGATCCCGCGTGCCGTGGAACGGCTGGGCCCGTGAGTCATGGCTTCTGAGCCTGCGCGTCCGGGGCCTGTGCTCCGCAGCGGGAGGGGCCGCAGCGGTGGGAGGCCCACGTACCGCAAAAAAAAAAAAAAACTATATATAGTCTGTTCTGCTACACTTATTTTTGGTAAGATGAACTGACTCATTCATGGTTGGTAAACAGGGGAACAATATCAATATAATGCTGAAAAATCACGTCACCTTGTACGTGATTACTCCCAGTGTGTTAATGTTTTATGTCAAAGGAGCATAAAGGAAAAAGCTTACTCACAATTGAAGAGAAAGCTTTAGAAATACATGACAATCTTACAGAAGAATGAGAAAGTCTGTATAAGTGCATTCCTTTAGGGCAGGTGGTACTTTAAAAAAAATGTTTTCCATAACATTAAACCATCTAATGACGGTGTAAGCATGGATGAAGAAGCTTCAAAGATATATATCCTCTTCTGCTCAAAAAAAAGTGTTGAAGCAGGGTACTCCCTGGATCAGACTTTAATTTTTTTTAATTAATTTATTTATTTACTTATTTATTTTTGGCTGTGTTGGGTCTTCATTACTGTGCGCGGGCTTTCTCTAGTTGTAGTGAGCGGGGGCTACTCTTTGTTGAAGTGCGCGGGCTTCTCACTGTCGTGGCTTTGCTAGTTGTGGAGCATGGGCTCTAGGCACGCAGGCTGCAGCAGTTGTGGCACGTGCGCTCAGTAGTTGTAGCTTGCAGGCTCTAGAGCTCAGGCTCAGTACTTGTGCTGCACGGGATTAGTTGCTCCACGGCATGTGAGATCTTCCTGGGCCAGGGCTCGAACCCATGTCCCTTGCACTGGCAGGTGGATTTTTAACGACTGCGCCACCAGGGAAGCCCCAGACTTTAATTTTGATAACAGCGGTATCTACTGGAGGCAAATACCATCAAAGATCTATACATCAAAAGAGAGAGCAATACCCCTAAGGTTTAAGGCTGCAATGATGGTTGACTGCAATGTTGGGTACAAATGCCCGTCAACTGTATTTTAACTTCTATTAGGATCTGCGCAGCTTTCAAAGCTTTTCCAAAACCTTTTGGATACTCCTCCCACCAAGAAGCCTCTACATCCTCTCCCTTGAATCTGGGCAAGGTTATGACTGTTCAACCAATACAACACGGCAGAAGGGACTCTATGCGAGGTTTCCGAGGTTAAATCATAAACCATACAGTGATGCTTCGAACCTGTCTACTGGACACTCACTTTTGGAGCCCTGATCTGTCATATACGAAGTCTCACTACCCTGACACTCATGCTGCAGCTCTCTGTCAACACCTCCACTGAGCTCCTAGCCAACAGCCAGCATCAACTGCCACCCATGTGGGTGAGCCATTTGGGATGTCTGGCCTCACTGAGCCTTCAATGACTGCTACCCAGCCACAATATGAATGAAACCATAAAAGATGTAGTTTTCAGTGGTTTGCCCCAATCCTATTTTTCCTGATTAGTATGTCATCTTGTAGAACATAAAGTTTTTCAGAACACATGCACTGGGGCTTCCCTGGTGGCACAGTGGTTAAGAATCTGCCTGCCAATGCAGAGGACACGGGTTCAAGCCCTGGTGCAGGAAGATCCCACATGCAGAGCAACTAAAGCCCGTGGGCCACAACTACTGAGCCTGCGCTCTAGGGGCTGCGAGCCACAACTACTGAGCCCGCATGCCACAACTACTGAAGCTCGCATGCCTAGAGCCCGTGCTCCGCAACAAGAGAAGCCACCACAATGAGAAGCCCGCACACCACAACAAAGAGCAGCCCCTGCTCGCCACAACTAGAGAAAGCCCGTGTGCAGCAATGAAGACCGAAAATAAAGAACACATACATTAACTCATAGCATAATGCTAATAACTTTACAGGAAATGTAAAAGATGAGAGGCACAGGTGTAAATTGGGACCAATGAGGGAACAGTAGCCAAATTTCCCATCTCGTGCTATTCTAGTATATATACTAGCAGTTCTCAAGGTGTGGCCTACAAACCCCAGAGGGTTTCTGAGACCTTTTCAAAGGAGGTCTGCAAGGTCACAGCTATTTTCATGATAATAATAAGATGTAATTTGTAGTTTTTGCTCTCACTCTCTCATGAGCACACAGTGCAGTTTTATGGAGGCTAAGGCAAATTAAAAAGATTTGTAAAAATGCAAAACCATACCACTCTCCTAACTGACCCAAGTTTTCTTTTAGAAAACAGTTACTTTTCATAAAAAAATGTTATTTATATAAACAGTTTTTATTATTGCTATTTTTTAAATGAATTAATAAATTCTTTTAATACTTCTCAATTTTAATGGCAAACACTGATAAATATAATCCATGTAAACGAAGGTCCTCAATCATTTCTAAGTGTGAAACCAAAAAGTTTGAGAACTGCTGGTATATAAATAGCACAGGGATACTACCCTACTTAAATTCTTACTTCTCTTCCTTTAATTTTCTTTTGGCTAAGACTACATAGCTTTTAGTTTGTGTAAATTAAAAGCTCAAGTCATGACATTCCCGCTCTTAACAGCTCCAAACTTGTATCTCCTAATAAACTGTGCTTCGGTCTTCCCTAGCTCAGGTTATTTACCACTCACTTACCTAGTCAACCAAAACAAAACTAGAAGTTACTGTCTTCCTATTTTACTTCCTGAATTCATGTCCTACTTTATTTCCTCCATGCCCTCATGCTCTGGCTTCCTGACCACTTATCACACCTTCTAATCCTACGTCCAATCCACCCTCGAAACTGTCTTCTTCACTGCTACCAAATCTTCAATGACTACCCAACTGCCAACACCTATGGACCCCAAAGTATGCAGCAAGGTGTTCCAGGGAGCCACTGGAAATTCCTAGGGACACCACGGGATGTTTTAAATATCTAAGGTAAACAGTAACATATCCAACATCTGTCAAACACTGCATACTACAAGTTCAAGGTGGCTCGGTTTCAACATTAGTTTGTGCTACATTCCTTTCAATGATGCCATATCTTTGCAAAGCTGGATTTTTCACAGCTGTTTTGTTAAAAATCAAATACCACAGGAAAATCACTGTGGAAACAGAAAATAAGCAAGGTAGTGTCCAATCTGAGTCCAAGGTTCAAGAAAGAAATAAAAGTATTATTTTTTTCTTTCAATTGATATGTCATTTTAAGAATGAAATAAAAATAAGAATGTAATTTAAATATCTAACATTTAAGAACAAAATCTTTTATAAATGAAATTTAAGTTTCTCTTCCTTCAATTTATGCATATTATTTTTTTCAAATGGCTACTAAGTTACTGGGATATAAACATTTATCTAGTTGCTTGAACTTAACTACTTAATAAAGAGAACAGTTAGGAATTTCATTCAGCCTAGAGGTGTCATGAAAAAAATTACTGGGAAACTAAGGGTGCTATGAAATGAGGAAGCTTGAGGACCTCTGGCCTGCACAATAAACCCCCTAATTCTCTAGACATGTCACGGCCTCTCAAATCCACATCCTGTAAAATGAGGACAGAAGCTGTGTCTCCATCTGGAATGTCCTCCAGAGCCGGACTGCCAGGAAGATTCCTAACTCATTCTTAAAGACAGAGATTAAGCATTACCCCCAAGATGAAAAAAAAAAACCAGAAAGAGGCAAAGTTTCTCATTTGCCCTTTTTCTCTTTTCTAACCCTCAATGACTGCTGGGAGCTCTTCTCCAAGATGCACTGGAGTTTGATAAAGTGCAGACAGGGAGCCAGAAAACCAGGTCACTGTCCTAACACTGTCGTAACGACTTGTTTTCTTGGGCAAGGATCTACTACAGCTCTATTAGAATTAAAAAAAGCCTTTTCTAAAAGATTCTTTTAATCTAGTCTTTCTTACTCTTTCACATAAAAAAAATTAACTTTTGAAAATCTTGTTTTGCAGGGTGTTTTAAAACCTTACAAGAAAGAACAACAACAACAAAAATCGCAAAAGTTAAGAGTTATTGTCTTCTTCGATCTCAACAGTGAGGAAGACAATCTTTGTAAACAAACAGATTCTAAACCCTAGGACAGAAAGATCACTGATTAGAGACATATCCATAAAAGTAAATTATTTACCTCATTCTTTGTTGTTTCTACTTTGGCCTTTTCCTTTGACCCAGATGTTGGCATTTCCTTCGTATGCCCATCAGGAATGTATATCAGAATGCATGGAGCTTCTATGCAACTATATGGACTAAAAAGAAAATGAAGGGACAAAAAAGTTTGTTTCAACAAAATTATCTGAACAGCAATTAAAACTGAATTCCTAGATTACTTCAATGGCACTGTTAATACTTTTCAAGGTATAAGTAAATAGTCCATTCTCTTATTCAAATCAGTCTCTTCAGAGTAGTTTAAAAACAATATATAAAAATTGACATGTCATATAAACTTTCAATTTATGAACTTTCATGAATATGAAAATGCTAAGTCCAGGACAAAGTTACATCTACTCTGGCCACCAGAAATGGCATTAGTGGATGTTCATGGTCTCACTCTTGACTTAAAAGAAATGCATCTACATACCACACCTCATCTGCTTATGAGCAGAAGAATTTCTGTAAAACATTTATTTTGTAAGAATTTCTCAATTCTAAAGGGTACAGTCATTAGCAAAATCCACTGCCCTTGAGACTACTCATAAGCAAAATATTTTTTTGAATTTTGTGGCAAAGGCCACAGAGTAAAAATAAGTGGGAGAATTTAATAACAATAGAATGCTATACATCTCTTCAGTATTTCTGAATACGGCCTTATTGAAATATAATTCACATACCAAAAAAATCCACCCTTTGAAAGTACACTATTCCCTGGTTACATAAAATTGTACAACCATCACCACTATCTAATTTTTTTTTTTTTTTTTTTTTTTTTTTTTTTTTTTTTTAATTTATTTATTCATTTATTTATTTTTGGCTGTGTTGGGTCTTCGTTTCTGTGCGAGGGCTTTCTCTAGTTGTGGCAAGCGGGGGCCACTCTTCATCGCGGTGCGCGGGCCTCTCACTGTCGCGGCCTCTCTTGCTGCGGAGCACAGGCTCCAGACGCGCAGAGCTCAGTATTTGTAGCTCACGGGCCCAGCTGCTCCGTGGCATGTGGGATCTTCCCAGACCAGGGCTTGAACCCGTGTCCCCTGCATTGGCAGGCAGACTCTCAACCACTGCGCCACCAGGGAAGCCCACCACTATCTAATTTTAAAACATTCTCACCACCCTAAAAAGAATCTTTGTACCCTTTATCTATCACTTGCCAGTCTCCCATGCCTCTGGTCCCTAGCAACCACTAATCTAACTTTGTTTGTATGAATTTGTCTATTCTGGACATGTCATATAAATGAAATCATACAATACGTGGTCTGTTGCAACTAGCTTACTTCACTTAGCATAATGCTTACAAGGTTCACGCATGTTATAGCACGAATCAGCGCTTCACTTTTTTTTATGGCTGAACAAGGTTCCCTTGTATGGATACACCACATTTTGTTTATCCATTCATCAGCTGTTGGACATTTGGGTTGTTCGTACCTTTTGTCTATTACGAATGATGCTGCTGTACATTCCTGTACAAATTTTTGTGTGAACATATGTTATTACTTTTCTTGGGTATATATATAAAAGTGGAAATGCTAGGTCAAATGATAACACCATATTTAACTTTTTGAGGAACTGCCACTTTGTTTTCCAAAGTAACTACATCATTTTACAATCCTATTAGCGATGTATGAGGGTTCCAATTTCTCCACATCCTCAACACTTGTTACTGCCTGCCTTCTTGATTACAGCCATCCAAGGGGATATGGAATTATATCTCACTGTGGTCTTGATCTGCATTTTCCTAATAACTAATAACATTGAGCATCTATTCATGTGCTTATTGACCACTTGTATATCTGCTTTGGAGAATGTCTTTGTCCGTTTTTAACTGTCTTTTCATTATCAAGTTGTAAGGATTCTTTATTTATTCTGCATACAAGTCCTTTATCAGATACATGTGCAAATATTTTTCTCTCATTCTGTGGACTGTCTTTTCACTTTCCTGATGGTGTCCTCTGAAGCACAAAAATTTCTGATATAGTCCAATTTATGTATATTTTCTTTGGTTGCTTATGCTTTAGGTGTTATATTTAAGAAAGCACTGCTAAGATTACAAAGACTTAAATGTTTCCTTTAAGAGTTTTATAGTTTAGCTCTTACATTCAGGTCTTTGATCCATATTTGAGTTAATTTTTATACATGGTATGAGGTAGGGGTTCGTTCACTCTTGCACGTGGTTGCTGATACAGCACCATTTGTCGAAACGTTCAACAATCTTTCAGAATAAACTGAGAGCCTACTCTCTTCTGGGCATGACTCTAGTTGGCACCATCACTACCACTACCACTACCACCACCACCACCACCACCATCACTAAATATTTAACAAGGGCTTAATAAGTACTGGGCACTGTGCATGCTGTTTACACACATGGTCTTATTTGACTAACGGCAACGTGATACTAAGATGAACATGAAAAAAGTATCTGCCCTTAATGAATTTCCAGTGGTGGAAACAAGATAGATAGACAGACAGAAAGACAGATACAACAGCATGTGATAAATATTCTAAAGAGGAAAGTGCTTGCTGCAATGGGGACACATAGGTTGGGTGCCTATCCAGATTAGAGGAATACAAGAAAGCTCTGGAAGAAGTAACATTTGAAAGGTTACCCAGATGAAGAAAAAAAGAAGCACGGCCATTCCAGGAAAAAGCAAGAAGTTCAAAGGTAGCTGATGACTTTGGAAAGCCCCAAGCAGTGCAGTATCTTGAACAGAAGGGAGGAAGAGGTCAGCTACAACACAGATGGCTCAGGTGGGTCGAGAGGCCATTACATGGAAACTCTTGCATGCCAAACTAAGAAGTTTAGATTTTCCTCTGAAGCTAACAAGAATTATTAAGCAGGGGGGGATAATGTGATAAAATTGTTACTCTGAAATTTTTAGACCGGGGGCCATATAAAAAGTGGATCAGAAAAGTGCAAAACTGGAAGGAAGAGACTACTTTAGAAACTGTTTTGGCAATCAAGGAAGAAATGCTAAGGGCCTGAAACAAAGGCAGAGCAATAGAAGCACAGAGATGAACCAGGCAAGCAGTACAAACAACAAGGTTTACTGATTAGAATGGGGGATGAAGGAGAAGAACTGAGGAGAGATGGTAACCAGGATCTTGAATTTTGAAGTTTGAGGTACTTGAAAGTTATCTATTCAGAGATGTCTAAAAGGCATTAATTAGACTCACAAGTCTGGAGTTCAGGAGTGAGGTCTGATCACAAAGTTAAAGAGATGCAATAAAAAACAGCAAAGACAAAAAAAAAGAAACGCGAACCAAAATTCAGAGACTGAAAGTTCTCCCAGTAATTCTATTACTTCATGGTTTAAAAAAAACACAATCCTTTGTTATAATCCTCTAACTGTACCTGCTGTACTATTTGTATTCTACAATATATCTAACTAAAGTACACTATAAAGAAAAGCTGCCTGTGATAAACCATAATGGAAAAGAATATGAAAACGTATATATATATATGTGCATCTGAGTTACTCTGCTGTACAGCGGTAATTAATACAACACTGTAAATCAACTATACTTCAATAAAAAATAAATTTAGAAAAAAAAGAAAAGGTAATAGTTATAATGTTTATCCAAAGATAACACTGAAATTTTTTTCTTTTTACTTGGACCATGTGAAGATGAATGGTTTAGTTCTAGAAATAAAATTTGTTATTATGCTGTTTCAAAGTTAAAATTTGTTACAATGATGTCTGAAACAGTAAATACAGAAGAACAAATGAAACCGAACAGAGAATTGTCAGGTACAGTATTTTAGTGGAAGTTCAATCTTTAAAATATTATTCACTATAAGAATTTTAAGCATTTTCATTTAAATGTTCAGTTACACTGATTTACCTAATGGGTTCATAAGGTTGATCACATATGAAGAAGCCTCTTCTCTGGAGTTGTATAATGTCTCCTTTTTTCAAATCCTTAAGGCAGGGATCCCCCAGCATTAATTCTTCATGCTGTAAAGATGGTATAAGACCAAAATACACTTTCTTGAACATCAAAGCACTAAAAACAACCCTAAAATGCAAGCAGTTTTTCCAGTAGCTGCAACAGGATATGTTAAAAACTTTACTACTTAAGCACATGCAGTAAAACAGTGAAATGTTAAAATAAATAACAATTATTCATTATATTTCTAAAAGTTAACATTTATATACTGATGGGCTTCATGAACTTTTTAACTAACTTAATTGGTGTCCCTTCAGATATAAAGAAATTTCCCACTATAAATATGAAGTACAATACAAGAAGCACACAGACCTAGCTGAAAGGCACGCTGGCGCAGCACTAAAGCACAAGGGCTCTAGAGTCAGGAGGCCTGGGTTTGAACCCCAGCTCTACGCCTTATTTCCTGTCCTCAAGCAACTTACTGAACCTCACTGTGCCTCGGTTTCTAGAATTTATAAAATGGGAACATTATTCTTTTATATCATTTTTAACAAAATTCTAGAAATCTTTTCCATTTTATCTGAGGAAACAAATACTTAAAACTAATTTTAAAAATTATAAAGAAAAGGTTATACTGATACAACAGAGCAAGATGAAATAGGGTTTCTTTCAGGAGGCTACCTTACTGTTCTTGTTGACATACTGCTTAAAGTCCTCGTCTTTTCCCAGTACGGGCTTTGTGATCAAGTGCTCGTAAGTGACACAGATTGCTGGGACAGGAAGAGCACGTTCGGTCTCGGCAAGCCATGTGATCTTAGTGGTTTTCTTATAGTCTTTGTTCTCCAAATTCAATTTTGCATCAAGAGATACAATTTTTCCTTCTGCATTTCTAAAAATAAGATAGGAAAGTGTTTTCAGAAAACAAACCTTAACTGCCAGAAATGCATTATTTTGTTCTGTACCTGTAATAAATGGATAGGGAATTTTCTTTGGAAAAATTTCAAATAAAACATTTGAGTTTCTAGTAGGTGCCAGACATTAACTGGTTAAGAGATGAATGAAGTAGAGTCCCTGCTATCAAGATACTAATATGTGGACAGATCCCCCATACATCTGATGAAGAACATGAACATGTTTATGAATTTTAAAGTCACCTGGAGTAAACATTAAAAAATCTACAATACTGTATTTTCAAAACATTTATCAATTACTTGACATCATATGTAATGACACGACAATTGATATTTCAGAGTTTACTAAATTAATCTTAGCATACTATGTCCCATTTGTGTAATCTTAAGAACTGGTAAGTGTAGCACACTATAATAACTGGAAAGTTCATATTCAGCACAAAACGATTAAATTTAAAGTAGATTTTAGTGTCCATCAACAGAGTAATGGATAAAAAAAATGTGGTACATATATACAATGGAATATTAGCCATAAAAAGGAACAAAAGTGGGTCATTTGTAGAGACGTGGATGGACCTAGAGACTGTCATATAGAGTGAAGTAAGTCAGAAAGAGAAAAACAAATATCGTATATTAACCCATACATGTGGAATCTAGAAAAATGGTAGAGAGGACCATATTCGGAAAGCAGAAACAGAGACACAGACGTAGAGAACAAAAGTATGGATACCAAGGGGGAAAGGGGTGGGGCGGGAGGAATTAGGAGACTGGGACTGACACACATACACTACTGATACTAGGTATAAAATAGACAACTGATGGGAACATACTGTATAGCACAGGGAATTCTACTTAATGCCCTGTGGTGTCCTAAATGGGAGGGAAAGCCAAAAGGGAGGGGATATATGTATATGTACAGCTGATTCATTTTGCTGTGCAGTAGAAGCTAACACAACATTGTAAAGCAACTGTACTCCAATAAAAATTAATTAATAAAAAAAATTTAAAAATAAAAAATAAAGTAGACTTTAGGATATACAGAATGTTATACATACAATTTCTGTCCAAAGGATCTCTCCACCATGCAATCGCATTCTGAGAATTAGATGATAAAAGGGGGGCCTAAAGCATTAGAATTATTTTTTATATCTACATGCTGTCGTTTTCAACATCACAAGCAATATCCTAATACCCTATTAATGTAATGAAACATATATGGAAAAAAACCTTTATGCGTCCAGAATTTGCAGCATCTATGCCTGGGTAGATGTACCAGCCAGCACCATCAATGGGTCTGAATTAGGTAATTTTTAATAAATGAATAAACATAAAAGACTTTCCTTCCATATTTATTTGAAAACAAACAAAAAGTTCTTACCTGTGTATTTTAGTAATATTGATGTTGCCCCAATTTATAAATGTAACCGTCTCACCCTCTGACAACGTCTCTGCGTCAGCACCTTCAATGAAAACTTTAGGACTATACCAGACGGGTTTCAAGCCAACATCAGGATTCTGATTAAAAAAAAAAAAAAAAAGAGAATGTTGGTTGAAACAACAACTATTGAAACCAGTATGAAATTTATACATTCATTCATTTTATTCCTTAACAAAAACAGCAGTCATCTGTATTAGTCTGATTCCCAGCTCTGTGACCCTGGGTCAGACACCTGACCAATAATGTACTGGAGTCAGAAGAGGGTGGCCTGCCCCTGAGATTACTTCCAGCCTAAAACAATCATTCTTTGTTTTTAGAGCTAAGACAGTATTTGTCTCACAGTGTCCCTCCAACCAGAATCTGCTTTGCTAGCCCTCAAAAATCTCATTGCTTTTGCAGCAAAGGAGAAAATAAAGTCATTCCTCATCAGTGGCTGTGGAACGTCACTATAGGAACAGACGTCATCTTAGCAGGAAATGGTAGATCTTTCACATTTTAGGAGACACATTTGAAAGACAGTAGCATACATGTACAGAAAGATGAATTTTCTGCCTTTTCAGTATATATTATATGAAGAAGAAAAAGAGATCCGGAAAATACAAAGAATGCTATATTTGTTAAATTTCAGATTTCTGTTTGACCAAAATCAAAAGAAAAAAAAAGTGTAAGAAGATCCTTTGAATAAATGTTAAATAAAACGCGTTCAATAATTGTTCATTGAATGCACCAATGCACTTGAAAAAACTCAGTATGTTGCAACAACTTATACTATGCTGGGCTCAGAACAGAATACTGACAGGCTAAATATAGAACACTTTGTGAGGGAAAGGATAATGAAAATTCCACAGAGCAAACTGAGCAATCCAGTCATCATTTAAAGTGTTTCCTAATCAATTAGTTATTTAACTATTACTTATTCTTTATTATTACAAATAAGCACCCTTAAAAGTTTTATTCTCACCGTTCAAATTTTAAAACATTAAGCTTCACATTTAAACTAACTGTAGTGGGCAATATGATATATCAGAAACCACCATGCACCTGGTTGAACCCATCAGATGCAAGATAAAGGCAACAGTAAAGCCAAATCAATCTCACACTCACACACACACACACACACTCTCTCTCTCTCTCTCTCTCTCTCTCTCTCTCTCTCTCTCTCTCCCCAAGTCTTATTAGGGGTACCCTTAAAATAAGTCTTCCAAATTAAAAAGAAGCTAATGTCATACAGAGAAAGGCAATCATAGGCTACCACTTAAAACATTTATAGCTGTTCATGAAACATATCACCTTACACCTGAGTAAGTCTATGAACATAACATAGTTATGAGTAAGGTTACGAATATATTAGTCTATTAGTATATGAGTGAGTTAGTCTATGGACGTAAGTTTCATTGGATAATAAAGATGTTTACAGACAACTCACAAAGCTGGAACAAAAGGATCTATTTTTTCTTCAAGACTATCAACCTAGCAGTTATAACCGTGTGAGACAACAAACATGGCTTAACTAAGAGGAACTCCCTGCTACCTGTATTTAAGATTTATATTCCGAATTCAGATAGACGGATATCATTGTCACTTCACTGATATTTTCTAAAACAGAACCAATGGCAGCATGATAGACTCTGGACTCAAGCTGTGATTCAATACTATTAGGTCAAATGTTTTGGCTTAAAGGCAACAGCGAATAACCCAGCTAATAGAGAATGCACCTCAGCTTTCACACAGAGATAAGAGCATGGATTATATAATACCTCCAGGAAGAAATAAATTCTTATTATACACTAATATGCTATCTCCACAAAATAAAAAATAGGCACCGAGTGTAACAGTTCTGTGTGATGTGCTGTGGATAGTAATACCGCTAGCATAAATTTCTTCAGTAAGAAATCCACAAAAACATTTACTTCAATTAGTATCCAATTCTTAAACAGCTCATACAGTTCAACATCAAAAAAATAAACAAGCCAATTTAAAACTGGACAGAAGAAGTGAATAGACGTTTTGCCAGAGGAAATGGCCAACAGGCATATGAAAAGATGCGTAACATTGATAATCATCAGGGAAATGCAAACCAAAACCACAATGAGATACTGTAACCTAGCACCTGTCAGAACGGCTATCATCAAAAAGAACACAAATAACAAATGCTGGCGAGGATGTGGAGAGAAGAGAACACTTGTGCACTGTTGGTGGGAACGTAAATTGGTGCAGCCACTGTGGAAAACGGCATGGAGGTTTCTCCAAAAACTAAACATAAAAGTACCATAAGACTCAGCAATTCCACTCCTGGGTATATATCCGAGAAAAACAAAAACACTAATTCGAAAAGATACATGCACCCCGATGTGCACAGCAGCATTGCTTACAACTGCCAAGATATGGAAGCAACCGAAGTGTCCATCAACAGATAAATGGACAAAGACGTGGTGTGTACACACATACACACACACACAAACACACACACACACACACTGGAATACTCAGCCATAAAAAAGAATGAGATTTGCAGCAACATGGATGGACTTGGGAGGCATTCTGCTAAGTGAAATAAGTCAGACAGAGAAAGACAAATACTATATGATATGACTTACATGTGGAATCTAAAAAATACAACAAACTAGTGAATATAACAAAAAGAAGCAGACTCACAGATACAGAGAACAAATTAGTGGTTACCAGCTGGGGAGACGTGGGGGACAGGACAATATAGGGGTGAAGGGTGGTACGTACAACAAATGGGTATAAGATAAGCTCAAGGATGTACAACACGGAGAATATAGCCAATATTTTGTAATAACTGTAAACAGAAAGTAACCTTTAAAAACTGTATAAAAAATTGAAAAAAAATTTTTTTAATTAGTATGAAATCCTGACAAATAATGCTGGATCAAAAATGGTCCCCAGGGCTTCCCTGGTGGCGCAGTGGTTGAGAGTCCGCCTGCCAATGCAGGGGACACGGGTTCGTGCCCCGGTCCAGGAAGATCCCACATGCCGCGGAGCAGCTGGGCCCGTGAGCCATGGCCGCTGAGCCTGCGCATCCGGAGCCTGTGCTCCACAATGGGAGAGGCCACAATAGTGAGAGGCCCGCGTAACGCAAAAAAAAAAAAAATGGTCCCCAATCATGCTATTGCCACCAAAGTACATTTTTCCTTTTGATTATCCTGCTCCTTTAACAGAGAGAACAACATTGGTGAAACCGGAGAGCGACCTTCGGGTGTCTGGCCACTTCTTTCATCTCCTCCTGGGCCTCAGGGATGTCCACCGGGATCACCTCTTTCTTCAGTAACGCGACGTATCGTGGAGCCACCGGGTCAATAACCTGCAACAAAGGCGTCCTTGTGTTAAAACATTCAGAGATTTTTTAGAACTTCATCAATAAAATAAGTAATAGCACAGGAATAACAACTGGCATTCTTTGTTACTGCATTTACTAATTTTTTGGTTTACCAGCTAACTCTTCTCTAACATTTAGCTGTCAAGTAGAAAAAAGAAAAACAATCATAAACAAAGACTGCATGAAGGATTTAGAGTTCCCTTCCAAGAATAACTACTGACAAGTGAAGAGAAGCCAATAGTTAAAGCATATTAGAAATATTCTGAAAGTAATTTTTAACTCTGATATTAGAAAGGAAAATTATCCTGTGGGGTTATGTAACAGTCCTACAGGTAAATGTGATACTCCATTTTGTATTGTTGGAGAAGACTGTTTTGAAGGAATATAGAAATATGTGTTTTAGTATCATTTTCTATAAGCAGTGCTAGGCAACACACCACCATCAAAAGCAGAACAGCATTAGGTCACTATAATAAGGCAATTCTATAGATTAAAAGTAAACAAGTATTTCTACTGGTCTGCATGCTATATATATATACACACGTATATAGGGACCACTGTGTTCCCAAGGGCCTGGCACATGCAGGTAGTCAACACATATTTACAGGTTAACTGAATGAACGGTAGTACTCATTACATTCTAACCTACTCTACCTCCAAAACAGAAGCAGCACCCCCTTCTGGATCCGATGTATCTTTCTCATTTCACTATTCAATTTAAAATTATCCATGATGACCAATCACAACAGCAGTATTTAGATAGTAAATAAAGCATTTGGAAGAAAAATGTAGACAGAAGCAAGTGCGGAGTCAAATAGCTAAGTAAAGTAATGAAAGTCATTTTCTTCCCATTAGAAGGATGCAGGAAATAGTGGTATGGCTAATTAAACTCGGCTGTGTCTTTTGGTTTATATTGGGTTTTTGTTTCTATTGTTTGGCTGGTATTTTGTTGTTGTTGTTTGCTTTGAGAGTATTTCTCAGAAATTCTGAATGAACAGAGAAGAAACCATGCTCAGAGGGTCAGTCAGAAAAGTCTGAAAAGCCATCTAACTTCCCCTTGATGGCTACTCCTTACCTGCTTATATTTCATGCCAGTACTAAATCAGCGCCAGCCCCCCTCTAAACTTACTGTTTCATTCTTTCCTTCCCTGAGGTTTAAAAGTCATTCTTACTGGTTAAGGGTTCCTTCTTTCAGCTTCTACTGGGTTAGAATGATCACAGATTTAATTTGTGACTACTCAGTTTAGTATTTAAGCCAGTAAGATACAATTTCTTCTTTTAAAGAAGCTAAAACTAGACAATCCAACCTGAGAAACTTACTTCAGTTCACTGCAGCTCAGTTTCCTCAACTGACAAAGAGAGCAGAAGACTGTTTCCCACACTTGACTAATTACAATGATCCCTTAGGGCACTGGCTGGCACAGAGTTTCATGCCACTTAACCCTGAACGACAACGATTCTAATCGTCTGAAGTAAAGTCTGGAATTTTTTTTTTTTTTTTTTTTTGTGGTACGCGGGCCTCTCACTGCTGTGGCCTTTCCCGTTGTGGAGCACAGGCTCCGGACGCGCAGGCTCAGCGGCCATGGCTCACGGGCCCAGCCGCTCCGCGGCATGGGGGATCTTCCCGGACCAGGGCACGAACCTGTGTCCCCTGCATCAGCAGGCGGACTCCCAACCACTGCGCCACCAGGGAAGCCCTGGAAATCTATTTTTAAACAAGCATTCCATTGGATGGTTAGGATCAGACAAGTTTGGGAAATCTTGGATTAACAGATTTTAAAGTCTTCTTCAGTTCTAAAATTGTACAATTCTCAAAATCTCTGGATCAGTGGTTTTAAATTACTCCAAAAGGTCCAGAGACTCTTCTTCTGAAGCTGAGGGTTCTGCTCTGAGACAAGGGTATTAAGAAAATGTATGATATTAAATGTCAAGTCCCCAGAGTTTTCCCCAGTCAGTTCCAAAGCCCTGGCAGTCAGACCTTCACACTTCTGGCAACTTGACTGAAAGAAACTCCTCTGGAAAAACTGCCTAGGTCCAAGAGATGAGATGTAAGGTTACTGACGTCGAGGCTTTTCAGTTAACCGGCCAGCCAGACCATCCTACAGTGAGACACAGCTGACAAGCCCAATCTTTTTCTCAGGGCTTCCAATCCCTCTCTCAGTCCCCTGTGTTAAAGATGAGCAGATAACCAAGGCTCACCAGATGTCTGAGAAATGCCTTTAATATCAAAGAAAAAACAAAATAAACAACCTGGAGGAAAGACATAAGAAAAAATACCATTGATTATATTATAACCATGAAATAGGAACAGGAAGTTATTCTGAAAATTCAAAGCACAAACGAGAAATCTTGGAAATATGACAGCATAAATGAAAAACTCAACAGAAGTTGAGAAGATAGGGCTGAGTACATCTACCAGAAAGTAGAGCCAAAAGATGAGATGGAAAATAAGAGAGAAAACAAAATTAGAGCAACAGTCCAGGAAATCCAACATGTGCTCAAGAAACGTTCCACAGAGGAGAAAGACAACATAGTTGAGAAAAAAACAAAGAAACAGAAGGAACTTAGGAACATTTCCCAGAACTGACGGAATGAGTTTCCAGTCTGGAAGCCACATGTTCTTCCAATGGATATGAATGAAAACAGACCCACCCCAAGGCACATCACTGTGAAATTTCAAAGTGAAGAAGCTGTTCATATAAAAGTCTCAAAAATCTTCATCCCATGCTCCCCTTCTCAGGGAGCCACCAGAGGATATAGTACAGCAAAGCAAAAAGGCAATAAAAAGAGAAGGAAGATCCAAGAACCAGATGATCCATCACAGAAGAAAAGCAAAGGGAATTCTCAGGATGATGAGGAAGAGTGACCTGGGAGCACAGCTGGGCTTCAGAAGTTAACAGGTCTCTCATCTAGATCAGATGTGAGCAGCACGAAGGCCCCGGCAGAGACGTCTCTAACGTGAAACTGAAATACCTGAGGCATGTGAACATTTTGGCAGGAAATTTAGATAACTTGCGCAGAGTCTGAGATGGAATTAGAAAATTAAACAAACGAGGGAAACAAAAACCTAACAATTAGCCACAAGAAAGCCAACGAGTTATGAGAAAAAATAGGAGACCTAAATCCTCATCTTCCATTGTGAAAAGTAAACTGATGATGCCTAAAGCAAACAAACAAACAAAGAATCAAGAAGAAGCAAAACACACATCTCATTTAGAGATATGGGCAATAAATACCAAAAAAAATTATCTAGAAGAGCTGAAAGTGATTTATCTAGCAAGAGAAAATGGAAGGAAAGAAGACAGGGGAATATGCTGTTCATTTAACAGACCCTATAGAATTATCGGCCTGTAGTGAAATGTATTTCTTATATTTGAACTAAATGTACACGGATTATTAATGAAAAGTATTCCAATGTTAACTCTGCCTATAAGTTTTGAATGTATTTATTAGTAACTGCAGCAACAGAGCGAACCAATTAATAATTCCATTATGTATCCAAAAACTGACTAAACACAAAAGACAAAATAAATTCAAGACACATGCGAGACAAGCAACTATTTTTTGAGGCAAGGCATCAGCACAATCAAGCAGCAATACAAAGAAAAGGAATTTACAGAACACAATCACAGAAACCATAGTTTAAAACATGGCACTTCAATGATTTGCCTTATTATAGTGTCTAAGCATCTGCTTCCAATTAACAATGTCAATATGCAGTATTCCTCATTTGACTTTTATGTAAGACACAGCTTTTTTTTTTTAAGCTAGATTCAATAAGACACAGGGATTATAATTAACGAACCTTCAATACAATTCAATGAAATCTGTAACTTTAAAACTCTATGTCCTCTCAGTAAACAAGGGAACAGGAGAATGGAGTTAGCCAAATCTTCCCTTTGCCACTAAGAAAACTAGAGGACATGTTTTTTTAAACTAGGAATAATGCATTTCAGTGGGTCTGTATAAGCAAGTCTCATATAAATGTGATTGTGCTTCAAAGCTGTATAACATCTCAGGTTATAACATGTAAGATGCTAAAAGCTATGTGCTAAGTAAGGCAAATAAAAGCATTAAGTAATACCTTCTTACAGAGAGCTCGCAGCTTGAAAGCAGAAAAATGAAATGCAAAGTGTTCAAAAAAGATTTAAGGAAAAAACTGTTACCATTCCCCATAACTCCAAGTTTGTTTTAATCATTGTTCTTGTTTGGTATCATTTATAGGCTTATTGCACTTTATACGTTTAAAAAAGTAAAACATTCCATTTTCCTGAAAACTCTGCAAAACTGTAATATTCTTCACAAAATTTTCCCTGCCATGAGCACACTAATGAATTCTACACGTAATCTATTACTTAGGAGTTAGGCATGAAAAAAAGAGGACCAGGAGTCAAAACATGTACCTTTTTGTTAAATGCCCAAATTTTGTCCCATTCCATGTTCACAACTGAACGTGAAGAACCCTAGAAAAACAATAATAGAACAGCTTAAAGGGCAAGAAGTATTAACCAGAATATTTTCTTTAAGTCAAGCATGCCAGAAAATAAACCCAGTCAACACTTACAAGTTTACTTCCACTGGAATATAAAACTTAGTCTGTACACACTAATCTCGTTACCCTGAACAGTTAAGAGTCAACAGTCATAGATTTCACTGTGTGAAAACACCACAGCTGCCTTTGTCCAACCCTAGCATAGTTTAGGACATTCTCAATTTTCCACTATCACAACAGTGTTTTTTTCAAAAACATTCTGCCCTTGCATTATAAGCAACAAGCAAAGAACAGAAAGAACAACAGGAGTAATAAAGACTAAAAGGATATTATTAGATACTTAAAAATCCAAACAGAGGAGCTGGAAAAGAAACTATAACTCACCTGAGCAGCAATAAACTGTTTCAGTCCTTCAACTGTCATCCCTCTTCTCAGCACACCGCGAACCGTAGGAAATCGTGGGTCATCCCTGGAAAATACGGCAAAGTTTTAAGAACCAAGGAGACATATTTAACATGTAGATGCAGAGAGTACAATATACCTTATTGCATAACATTATATTCCGTTTGTTAAATATTTCGACTAAGAGCTGGTTATAATAATTAGGCAGATCATAATACCATTGAGCCCAAGTTCATGGAAGAAGAAAGCTGCTTACTAGTCAAAAATTACTCAGTAAAATAAAGGCACTACTGGAAACAGTAAAAGTACATTTGAAAAGAGACACAAAGGTGACATTTTCAAATACAGAAAACATATGCATTACAACATTTTTATTTGCTTTTTATTTAACAAACATACAAGATCCCTATTCTACATATGACGATGAGACACAGATAAGAGATGGTTAGCCTCTCATTCATGTACAAATACACTTTATAAAGCCTTTTGGGTTGTAAAAAATATACATGTTGGTTATTAATATTCTGCAGAGATCTGCAAACTTCAGTAAGTTTGCAATAACACCCTTCGTATGCGGCCCAAGGTAAACTTCCCCTTTATCAAATTCAGCTCCACAGTAAAACAGTCTAAAATCACATATTATTCAATATATATTTAATATGTGTCACTATTACATGATACTAATAAAAACTAAACTTGTTAATTCATGTAAAAAAACAAATTCTTAGGCTTATAAGTATGGTAACCCAACTGAACAGGTTTCATTTACATGGATACATGCCTCTAAGATGACTTTAATTTTTATACTCATCGTTCTCATGGAAATCCCATATAGGTTATTAACGTGCTACAGAGATTTTCAAACTATAGGTTATAAATGTGCTACGGAGATTTTCCAACTTTTTCTAGTCCCAAACATGGACTCCATCTTTGTGCCCAAACATGGGCACTCCATGTCTGCTGCATTAAAGCAAAAGACAGCAGTACCTGAGAACCTGGATAAAATAAAGACAAGGACCAGAAACCCTACAGCCCTATCCATTTCAACCCCTCCCATTCATCCTCCCCACCCCTCAAAGCAGTTTAAAAATTAGTGATATACCATGTCCTGACTTCCTCTCAAAATTCTAGGTAACAGCAAACATACCATCCGTCTACTAGACCTTCATTGACAAACCATGTGAGCTTTCTTTTGGATAGCACTGTGTTGTTGAGATTTAGCCGACTATATTCCCAAATGTACGGTTTTCTTAGGCCTAAAGCTTCAATAATCCAGTAAAACTGTTCATCTCTGTCATGGTATTCTGTTGTTCTCAGGGCATGTGTAACACCTTCAATGCTGTCAACTATGGGGCAGGCAAAATCATACGTCGGATAAACACTAGGAAAAAAAGTGAATATGTTGAAAACAATGAAGGATTTTACCCTTTTCACCTCAGATTAGGCATTATAAGCAGCTGTACTAATTTAAAACATAATTCTTTATAAGGTAAGAATTTCTTAAAAACCAACAGGTGTTATGACTCATAATACTCAAAGTACATCAAAACATTTTTTTTAATCAGACTTTAAGGACAATGAATCAGTTACCCACTCAATACTCAAACACAAAAGCAAATATGCAACTTAACAGACAATTGGATACTGGTGCAGTGAATTCTATAATCATATTCCTGTAATGGCCAATGTATACCATGGTAAGAAGCAATAATAATTTCAAGGGAATTTAGCTTTTCAATATCTTAAATAATCCCACACTCAAGTAAATCTCTAGGTTTAATACTTTCATAAGTAAATGCATTCAAGAACAGAATGTTTCCTCCTCTCTCAAGTAAAAGAGAAGAAAATTATTAGGTTGATTAAAATTCCATTTAAGATGGAATAGTCTTAAAAACAATTTCTGTCTAAAATAATGTACGCAACGCATCCACAGTCTCCATTTGAATTTTTTAAAATGTATTACTGCATTACGCCTTCTAATTTTTAAGATACAACTTCATTAAGATGCTACTGCACTATGCTTTGCAATTATCTGATACTGAAAATGTGTATCCAAACTCACTTTTCCAAGTGTATTCAAAGTATCTGTTTAGTAAACAAGGAGCAATTGCCCTGTTAAAAATTAAGGACATATATATACACACATGAAGTGTTTGTCCAGATACAGACACACATACCTGTACCCACAAGTGTAAAGAAAGTTATATTAGCTACTCAGGAAATCATTTACATTCACCAATCTCTTCAGAAGTTACAATTCAGCATTTGTATGTTGTAGGCCTCTTCAAAGTATAAGAAAATATATTCTATGGTTACTTTATAAATTAATGGCCAGGTGGGGGAGATTTAAAGAAAAAAAATCTATTAACCTGAAAACCACACAGAAAACTAACCAAAATTAGAAAAAACACGATACTTTCTTGTTCATATTTCTTTAAATCTTCTATCATGTTTACGAATAAACTTATGTCTAGCAGAATCAAAGTTTATAATAGGAAAAGAAGTATCTTCATCTAAAGAAACACACCACAGTATACCTGATCAATACATAAAATGCAACTTTAGGCAGACTCAAGGACTTTTATAGATGGAAATGATCTTAGACATAACCTAGTATAACGTTAATTGATAGGTAAGTAACGAGAGGCTACATGCTTTACCGAAGGCCACAAATGAACAAAGATCCAGATCTCTTGACTATTCTGCAGCTACTCCCTACTCCACGTTCACAGAAGCATCAAAGCAAAAGCATAGTAAGCTACTGAGCATAATGAGTGAAATACACCTACTTGTATTTATTTCCAGTTCTTGGGTGTGGCTGAATTTTGCAGCGATAAAGCGTTGGGTCCCTCATGCACCCATTGTTACTACTCATGTCAATTTTTGCTCGCAAACAGCAGGACTGACCAAACTGGCTTCCTTTTTTCATTTCTTCCCACATTTGTAGATTCTTCTCAACAGCTATAAAATGATAGTTATACTATAGTTTATCTAATGTATTACTCATCTGGTTGAATTCAAATTATTTTAACAGCCTTATAATTTGACAGAAATTTTTACATTCTGATTTTATAAGCACACTGCACTAGTTTAAAAGTACCGTAACAGTTCCAATATTTGATACCAAGAGTAAATGCAGTTTTTTTAATGAAGAAATTCCACAAAACACTTAGGAAACGTACTCTCTCCCTGTTTTAGAAGTCAATACATTCCACTGATGTAGCACTGATGAAGGGTAAGAGATGATGTCTAAGGCCTGAAGGCTTCTCTCAGCCAGTGTTTTCCATGTTCCCATCATGGCACAACTGGCCGATCAGTCGCCCCCTCCAATTTAACACTGGGTGTTGGAAGCAGAAGCGTTCTGTTCCTTTGCCACCTCACACCCATGGGACAGACCGGTTTGACCCGGCCCAGGCATCGGTACTGCAGCACATGCCCATCTAAAGAACACATCTCTGGCTGAGAGCCTGAGCCCCTCGGCTCCCCAAAAGCACCTTCAGTCATTCCAGCAGAAAGCAGGATACTCTTGGATCCCCAAAAATGAGAGATGATAGAAAAAGTGATACAAGTTTATCCCAGGGAAAAAACTCTATATCCCCACTGACTACGGTCCTACCTATGTCAGGTAGGTACCTGCCCCATATGAATAAGAAAGAACTGTTAAACAATGATTCTCTGTGGAATCTACTGAAGATACCACGGACACTTTACCTGTTCTCAAAGAATCAGGTTAGGTCTAAAAGTCCAGTTGTTAACTATCTGAAAATGTAGAGAAACATTTAAAAGGGGGTAAAAAAAAAAAAAAAAAAAGACTTCCATAACACTTTGAATTTACTACACTTCCCAAATGTGACACTCAAGATTTATCTTAAGTATAGGGCTTCCCTGGTGGAGCAGTGGTTAAGAATCTGCCTGCCAATGCAGGGGACACGGGTTCGATCCCTGGTCCAGGAAGATCCCACATGCCGCGGAGCAACTCAGCCTGTGTGCCACAGCTACTGAGCCTGCGCTCTAGAGCTCACGAGCCACAACTACTGAAGCCGCATGCCTAGAGCCCATGCTCCGCAACAAGAGAAGCCACCACAATGTGAAGCACGTGAACCACAACAAAGAGTAGCCCCCACTCGCCACAACTAGAGAAATCCCGTGTGCAGCAACGAAGACCCAACACAGACAAAAATAAATTAATTAATTTTAAAAAAAGGTATATATATATATATATATATATATATATATATATATATATACTAAAAAAAGACTGGATAATAAAATTTTAAAAACTTTAAAAAAAAACATTTAAGTATAGTAGTGTGGAAGTTCTGGAACATAATTACAGAATAAAAACAGCCAGATTCAGAAGCTCAGGAACAAGTAATAACAAATATGCTTTTTTGTTAAGTGATATTTCAGACATAGGGTAGCATCAAGCTTACATATTATATTCACATTTACTCACATGCTGATAGGAAGATGTGGGTATGGCTAACATTATCATCAAACATTCTAATTAGAAAGGCTAAGTATTTAAATTGAGAGAACTACAAAAAGCTACAGAAGGAATTACATGGAGTGAATGCAGTGCAAAAGACTACAGGTAACAAGTGAGATGCTGAGGGCACACACATGCTAACAAAGTAATAACAACGTAAAGATGATAGAGAAAGAAAAGATTTCTAAGGGATGAATTAACATATGAAAGATATTTCCAAACATGTTTCAAACCATCATCTTTCACAGAAATCATTTTCTACTGAAGAAGCAGAATACAAGAAGAATATCGATTAAAATATAAAACACGAAATGTGCCTTACGGTTTCTTCTATGTTTGGATTCTATCCTCTGCTCACGTTCTGCTTTCATCTGCTCAGCAGGAGTGTCATCCACATAAGCCTTCCCTTCCTGAATCAGCTTCTCTGCGTATTTCATTATAGTTTCAAAATGATCCGAGGTGTAAGTAAATTGATCTGGTTTGATATGCAACATTGCGACATCTTCCAAGATAACCTGCAGTAAGAATCCAAAATAACCATCAGTTTATCTTTCGCATTTTCTTGTGTATTTTCAATCCTTGACACTGCATTTGGGCAAATGTAATAATACACCATCTGTCTTACAGAGCCTGGAAATGGCTGTGGAAGCTGTATGATATTAGATCAGAAAAGAAAAAAAAAAAAACAAACAAAAGAGAGAGATATTCATTACACTAGCCTCCAAATTTCCAGCTGAGAAAGCTGATCTCATGGTGCTTTCCATTTATTCTGGAAAAGCTGATTATTATTGGTCATGCTGACAATCATTTGCCCTCTCTTTGAATATATTACAGTGCTTCTAAACAGATGATATAAGAGGCTAGGAAACCTTCACATTTTCCAACACCTACTTAGTGTTCGTTTCATTCATAAAATTATATGACAAAAAGGAAACCTGCCTCTAGTGACCAATTCATTTAAGAAAGTGATACTTGCAGGAAAATGTAACACTTAAGTAAATTCTACAACAGTTGAGGAGGAAGAAAATAAACTGACGTTTTTTGGTATGGGAGCTCAACAATTCTTGGCTTAGGTCTCAGGCAAAGAATACATAGATGAGCAAAAGAAGCAGCTATGAGAACAAACTTAAATTTTCATACCATGAAGGTACCAGGTCACCCTCTAATTTTAATCAACTTTACTGACAAAGGGTCATCACTACACCTTTAATTACCTTCTCAAAATCTTCCTTTTCTTTTTCAGGATTTGTGTCATCAAATCTCATGATCAGTTTCCCTTTAAAGTTAACCTGGTAGTGCTGGTTCAGAAGAGCAGCTTTCGCATGCCCAATGTGTAAGTAACTAAAACAAAAACATTTTACAAAGAAACTCATTAACATGTTTTAACTAAATACTTAAACTTAACCTTTTTGAGGAGATGAGAACTAAACAGAAATCCTTCTAGCTGGTATTCCAGTCTTGTTTTATTTGCTAACAAGAAGTACTGTAATAGAAAATCTGCCCCTGAGGAAGAAAAAGACTACAACATTTATAAAATAGTCATAAGAAACAATTTCATATGTAACCTCTCACAAAGGAATTAAGTTATTGACAAACATTACAACCTTAAGGCTAATCTCTATTTTCCTTTTTTTTTTTTTTTCTTACTGAGGAATGAAAGGTAATTTAGTTAGAGGAAAACTGCTTCCAAAACTGTTTGCAATGCTACACAATAGTGGATCTTTACTAAGACCAGATGCTACTGAGAACTGGCAGCCCGTCCATTGCAAACAAGACAGAAGCACCTCTGAGGATGCCACTGTGACTGTGACAATTAAATAAAAGAGCACATGAGAATTAGAAAGCCACAAGAAAGCACTTTACTTCTCTAGGCTTTAGTTTTCTCAGAAGCCAAAATGAAAAGATTTTAACTAAATGATCTTGAAGGTCTCATCCAGTACCAATATTCCACAGATCACAACCTATGGGCAGCTGACCATTACACAGAATAAAATAAATCAGAGGCACTGTTAATATTATTACATATCAACATCCTCCTCTATCAATGAAGTGGGTGAAAAGCAATATCCTAAACCACTATTGTTGAAAATACACTTTTCATCAATAACAGCAGCCACAGTTGCACTGCTCTACAGTCACCTGGTTTCATGCACACCTCTGATCTCAGTTGATATCAAGAGCTCCGGGAGGGAAAAGTACAATGATATGTCTTTATATCATTTCTAAAATCAGTCTATTTCTTTAGATAGTCACACAGCATTCTAGGTCAATGATTCAATTTTAAGGAGTTTATATGCATAGGTTAATGCAGACAAGTACAATGCAATGCATTGAGGGTTACTCAAAACTTTCTGCATAAAATAAAGCACCATAAGTAGCATCCCAGATGAGATCCTGGAAGAGAAAAAGGACATTAGGGAAGAACTAATGAAATCTAAAAAAGTATGGAGTTTAGGTAATAACTATATATCAATATTGGTTCATTAATTGTGACAAAGGTACCATAGTAATGTAAGATGTTAGTTAACATTAGGGAAAACTGGGTACAGGTAGAAGGTAACTTTTGGGGTTTCTTTTTTTTCCTGCAATATTCCTATAAATCTAAAACTACTCTAAAATTTAAGGTTTATTAAAAGTAAAACAAAGGACTGTGAGTTCTGAAAATGAAACAGAAATACTTTGTGCAGTTTTCACTGAAAGTGCTACACCCAATAACATGTTAAGAAGAGAAAAAAGAAGACTAATAATCACTGACTACCTACTAATTGACAGTTAATGTGCTTTACATACAGGAATTACCCTTAAGAGGTGTGATGAAATCAAACTATTACACTTAAAGATACTATCTCTGAATCTAAAATAATGTGTGCAATTCTAACAATTCTAAACCTCAAAAAGCTAACAGGACTATAAAATATTCACAAGGTAAGTAAAATAATTGGCTCAAGAGACAACTACGTCAGGAGAGCTAAAGAAAACTATGTTCCATGCTGCACTAGTTAGTACTGATGCTATATTGGGCTTTTCCCACACAAAACAGACATAGGCACGTAATTTTCAGTCATATGGATTCTAGAGCCAGACAGCGTAGGTTTGCATTTGGCAAGTTGCTAAAACGTTGTATGAATCAGTTTCTGAAACCATTTGGAAAACGAGATAATAACAGTGCCTTCTTCACAGGGCTAACAGGATTAAACAAGTTACTACATGTAAAGTGCTTGGTAAGTACCTGCACATAACAGATGCTAATCTATGTGTTAGCTATGAATATGAATAAAAGGCAAAATTCAAGCCTCTGGCCTTCATGAAAGACACAGGAAAAAAAAATGATTAAAAAACCAATTAAAGAAGACTTGTTTTGCAGTATAAGGAGATATGATCAAAATTATGAATGTTTTTAAACCTGAACACTGACTTATATTCCAAATTCCAAAACTGTATTCAACTGTTGGACTGAAATGACATAACTCACAACAAATAAACATATTTTATACAGTAAATAATAAATATGAGGAGCTCACTATTCCAAGAAGTGAGAGTGACAGAAAATATAAAAAGATTCAAAAGGGACAAATGTTCAAATGGCATAGCTATAAAGAGCCATGGCTAAAAAACTAGCTTTTATCAAACCATTAAAGTCACTACCCAACGGAACAACCATGACCTCTCACACCAAGAACACAAGAGCAGAATATTGGGTGGTAGGGACCCAGGATATCTGAGGGAATTAAACTATGTAAAGTAAGTATTATTTATGACTGACTCCACTTAGCTATCAATCAATCATTTAATGATTCAGTCTGTGTATTTCCCAGAACCGTTATTTCCCTTTCATCTCCTTCTACCTGTCCTTTATTTCACCACCTAAATCGGCAAACTTAGAAAAGCAGAGAGAAAATGTGGAATTCTAACACTGGCTTGCTGTTAATGGCACTTATAAAATAGCTTGTGAAGAACTATATTAAGAACGGCTAAAATAAAATAGTTTCCTTATCTGCCACTTCCTACTGTCTACATACTCCATTTATCACAGATGGGTAAGAATTTGGCTATAGAATACAAAATCTGAAATTAAACAAAATTTGGGGGAAAAAAACCATCTCATGTGTAAAATATGACACAATACTTTCCCAATGGCTAAGTTCCTAAGGCTAACTGCTTTAACAAAAGGCATTTTATTATATTAGCATCACCGGAAGGGTTCTTTTACAAAGTTCGTCCAGCATGAGTCACAGAGACTGACATGTGCAAAGGCAGAGACTGCCCTCAGCCTTGGGGAATGCTGGGCAAGGACCCAGGCAGACCCATGCCGGTGGCTCCAGCCACAGCAGTCCTTTTCCCTAACAAGCTAGTCATATATTATTATTTTCTATGGCTGCCAAAAGTGAAAAGGGTTTTGAAACCTACTAATAGTGGAAACTAATGAATAGGAATGGGCTTTTCAGGACTCCACTTACTTTATTTGGGAAAAAAAATAACTTAAAATACGTCTACCATAACTTCTTCGGCTAACTGAAAGGATTGCTCAGGGTACAAATACAAACCCTTATTAAAAGATACCCCCAAAATCTCAAAATGTTAATAAAACTTAAGCCTTTCTATTAATGGATGTTTTTCTATTTACAATTAAAATTCTGCCTGGAATAAAATTAAAATGTTATTTTTCCTATTGCTTTAATAAGCGAAAACTACAAACTTTTTATAAATTAACTATCAATAATTTTAAAACTATTAAGATGTTTAGAATTTTAACTCCCACAATTAAAATCTTACTTATTTCCTTCTATATATTAACCTATTGATTTTTAAAGTATTTGATAACTGTCTTAAAGCTTTTCCACTAAATGTATCCAATTATAAGGTATATTTTCTTACCCACTAGCCTCTGGAGGAAATCTGACGGTAACCTTTCCCATCTCAGCACCTGGAAGCTCAACAAATTTCCCAACATCTTGCTTTTTCTCAGGTACCTGAAAAGCAGAACAACAACAACAAAAATAGTTACATGGTTAAATGTTTAAAGAATAAATTCATTCAACAAATACTTACTCAGTACCCACTATGCACCAAGCTTGGTTATGAGAAAAAACTGGCTAGAATATTGTCCCTGCACTTGAAGATTCAAAATCAGTTGAAGTTAACCAACAGCATTTAGGGTCGTCAGGAAAATGCTTAAAAGGAGGCAAGAACCAAGCTGCACCTTGAAAAATAAATGCAAATATATCAGATGGAGAGTATACAAGGGCAGTCATTCTAAGAAAAGGAATAACAGCACAGGTAAGACTGAAAGTCAGGGAAAAGCAGTGCAATGTTAGGAGTACATGTTGAGTGGGTAGGCAAGATGCTGATAGTCGATTAAGCCCAAAACATGAAGGCCTTTATAAGGTTGACTTTTATGTTTCTGGCAGTGGGGAATCCTCAGGGGTATGGAATTACTTATCTGTATTTTCTAAAACTATACCCAGTACACTGCAAAGTCTCAACGAGAAAAAAGAAGAGACCAAAAAACAAAAGGAAGTTCAGTGATGAGATTATGGTCTTAAAACAAACTGGGGGTAATGAGGCCTCAATAAAAATCAACAGCAGTGGAGATAGAAGACAAATCTATAGATACAAGTAATAATAATGGAACTTGTTGACCAGTTAAGAGGTGGAAAGTGGTGAATACTTTCTCAGAACAACTGAGGTGACTGTGGTGTCTTTACCCAAGCAGACAACAGTTTTCAAATTGTACTGCATCGGAGTAAAATTTGTAATATGTAAATATGTAAACATATTCTCTGTAATATGTAAACAGATCAAAGTAAAGCGACTGTAATTGGGGGAAAGGCCTTTTTCTAATGTATTCAATGTCACGTCTTCCTACAGAATCAACAAAAAGGCTCTACAGAACCCCAGGACTCAAAGGTCACAATGGTTCAAAACCCAGAGAATAGAAAATCTGGGAGGAAGAAAAGATGGTATAGTTATAAAATAATTTAAGTTACTTGGACTTTGGATTTCCTAAGGGACGCACAATGGATGATCATAATCATCTAGAAATATAATTATGAAGATTAAGGCTTAACGTAGGCAAGCAGTTAAAGGCAAGCCAAGACTCAACAATGACAAATTCTTCCAAGAAGATCCTTTTTAATCAGGGAAAAAAAAAAAAAACAACCAAACTATGAACATAATTTTCTTTTCAGATCTAAGATCTCAGGCAGACAAGATGTGAGCATTAAAAAAAATTTTAAAGGCTTACCACTTTAGCTTTGGTTGTTGAAACATTCCACTTGGTGCCTACTGACTGGAAGGCCTGCTGGGCTTCAAGAAAACCAAACCAGCGTTTTACATGAACTGGAGCTTTGTTCTGTTCCAACTGTTCCTGCCATGCAGCATTTCCTATTAGCAAACATAATTTTAAAACCATTCAACATATCTGCAAATTCAAAAGCAAAGTTCCAGTCGTGGTTAATTTAAGTAAATGAGATGGCTTAAAGCTGTGCTTCTATAATGCAATTTTAAAAATCTGGGTACACATGGAAGTGATTTCTAATACTTCAACATATTTTAAGAATTCACAAAAATTAATTTAAAATATTTTTTCATTTCAGTTCACTAGAGTGAATCCTAAATCCTGCCCTCACCACTGCCACACACCCACTAGAAGGCCAATGCTACATTTCATAACTGAGGAAAAGCTTTAAGTGGATCCACTAGAGAACAAAATAAAAATCAAGATCAAGAAGTAGCTCTTTTCTTCAGTTGTAATATCAAAAATGGTACTGAAGGAAAGTTTATGTAATTCTTTAGCATCACAAAGCTACCTCCATAAGATATTATCTTCCTTTTATGAACATTAACTCAAAAATCAAAAGACCAAAATGTCATAAACCTACAGATGAAAAGTTCTAGCTAGGAAAGTCCTTCATTTTACATTGGTTATTGTTATAACAATTTAATTTAATTTGGAGAAAAGGTTAAGCCACAAAAAAAAGTACAGAGAGGGAGTTTTCTGGTGGCCCAGTGGTTAGGACTCCATGCTTTCATGGCCGAGGGCGCTGGTTCAGCATCCCTGGTCAGGGAACTAAGATCCTGCAAGCCGCGGGGTGTGGCCCAAAAAAAAGGTACAGAGTATATTAAAGAAATTTTTAAAATGCTCACATAACCCAGATTTAAAGAATGATAAAACATTTTGGCATATTTGCTGCAGGGTTTTTTTGTTTTTTAAATAAACTAACAAAATTCAAGCCCCCTTTGTGTCTCTCATCAATCCCATATTCTGACTACTCATAGAAGATGGAAAAGGTGACCTCCCAGAGAAACAACTCCAGCTCACCCCGCCCCCCACACACATACTGGACAACCAGAAACAACAGTAACTGGAGTTAAGTAATGGCTGAGACAGGAAAGGTGCTGACATAAATGGGATGAGGAACAAGGCCAGCTCCAAAGGCAAGAGAGGAGCTGCAGTAGCAAGATGGGGTCAACCTCCAGGGACAGCAGAGGATGGGGAATTCCTTTAACCGGAGAGGAATAAAATAGCCAGGGAGGTCGTTCCTTTGTGAGAAAGTCCTAAGTGACTGCCATGAGGTAGATAGATGCTCATATACGTAGAAATACATGTACCTCTTATCCAGCAAAATATTAAATAATTAAAATAGAAATTCTTCAAGAAGAATTACTGATACCTTTTAGGGTGGCCCAAACACATAAATCTGCTAAGCTCAAGGAGTTTCCAACTAAGTATGTTCTCAGAGATAGGCAATGACTGAGTTCGTTGATTGCAGAAGTAAACAAATCACATGAAGACAATTTTGTAGCACTAAACTCCAACCAGTGATCAATCTGTGAAAAGAAATGCATCCCAGGGTTTAGAGTTAAACAAACAAGCAAACAAACAACCTCAGTTAGAACCATGCCTGTCTCATCTCAATTACAGAATTTACCATTATGTGGATTTAACTGTAATTGCCTGGGATCTAAACTGGCACTTAAACACATATGGTTATTTTTCTCTGTTTTCTTTTTTTTTTTTTTTTTTGCAGGGGTGTGAAGAGGCACTTCAGGGAAGAAAAAGGAAAATATGAAAACTGGAAGCAGAAAGGAATAATGAGCCTGACCGAATGCAACAGACAGTACCCAGCCAAACAGATTCATCCACTTGCGGAATTTAGAAGTAAATACCTGGAAACTATTCTTTATATTCTGAATTTTGTAAGATTTAGGAAAGTTAGAGCTGAATACAAACAGGGGAAAAAAAGGCATCTAAAGTGCCGTATTGAAAGTTAATCTACTACTGCTATAGTTAATAAGGTATATACTTGAAAAGGAAAATGTGTGTGACCCTGAGCCCTTGTAACTTTTCAAGAACTGCTGCCTCATCTGCCAGGTAAGAAAGCTGCATAAGAGCATAAGATGACCTTTGCAGTCACATCCAGCTATGAAATTCCAGGAATCCAGGAAGAGGAAGTCAGCACTAAATGACCCAACAGCTGGTATGGGTTTGAAAGTGCAAACTTAGGAGCTAAGACTTTTTTTTCTGAAAATAAAAACAGATGAGAATTCCTTAACTTGGTCTCTGATTAACACTCTGTTAATATCCTTAAACAGAGTAATAGTCCATAAGCCAACAATAAAATGAAGTTCGCAAAAGAGCCAAAGCCTAAATCAAAACAAAATAAAACACACCCAAGGAAACGTTCATTCCTTACCTCAGTATGTTCCAACAGGTTACAGCCATACAGCCCAGCTGTAGTTGCAATTCTAGCCAAGTAGCGAAGTATGGAATTTATATCCGTGAATACCACATTTCTAGAATATATAAGTATGAGATAAAATATTACTGTGGCTCTAGCAAATCAGTAAGTCATGAGACTTATGAAAAATGTAAAAATAGAA
Organism: Phocoena phocoena; assembly: GCF_963924675.1. Classification (NCBI taxonomy): domain Eukaryota; kingdom Metazoa; phylum Chordata; class Mammalia; order Artiodactyla; family Phocoenidae; genus Phocoena; species Phocoena phocoena. Next base: position 168,783,450 of record NC_089219.1, on the reverse strand, counting down.
ATCTTATAAAAGAGACAAATATATGCCATGTATTTTCTAGTATAGTAAAAAAAATAGATCCAATTTGTTCTTTACTCTGTTCTATCAAATTCTAATTTGTTTTGAGATGTTCAGCTAAATCCAATAATTCACTTCAGAGTAGACTATCTATATGATGTTTTATCTTTCTAACTATTGGTTTCTACGTGTCTATTCAGCGGTGAAAGTATGAAAATTGGGATATCGAGAATAAAGTGATTTAAAATAAATCAAGGCAATGAAGCCAAGGATATACCGTCATAAAGAAGCTGGTTTTATCAACTTACAGGTAAACATGGTAGATCAAACCTCATCAAAACTGATCCTATAAGGAAAAAGAGACTAAGGAGAAGAGACAATAGCAGTAAAATTTCAGAAGCTAGAAAGCAGATGGAGTTAATAGGCCTGAAAAAACTGAATCTTAACTGGACAGTGGACAAAGCTGAAAACCAACCCAATTTAAATTTTAGAATCCTCTAAAGACTTACGCATCAATGAAACCAGGTATCCTTGGAAGTGAGAGTGAATTGGGACTAAAATAAGGAGGCTTGGTTGAAAGTCTACTTAAAAATCAGTCAGAAAAAAAAAAAAAAATCAGTCAGAAACACAGATAGCTCCAAACTCTATGCTGCAGAGCTTGGCTACTCCCCTTACCCAATCCTGGCAAAAACCGGAGCCTTATTCTCTAAAGACTAAAACAGAGGGTCTCTCAAATGGGGGAAATCTGGCACAGGTGCAAGTTGGTCTATAGAGGTAACAAAGAGAATAAAAGAATACACGTATACTGGATGCTGAGATCCTCAGCTTTCTTCCCACCCTCAGCTCCCAAAATATTCTGGCACCCGCTCTCCTTCACCTTCCGAACAGGAGACTGAAAGTCATCTCTGGATAGATAATCTGATCCACCCAGGAAGAAAAGAATCAAGGATGCTAACACCAGAAGTTCCTTCAAATGAGCAGCTCAGTCTGATCGCCCCAGAGTAAAGCTCAGAACTGACAGGCTCACCTTGGAGTTCAGAACTTGTAAGCAGCTTTACTCTCCCAGTCAAAATCTAAGAAAACCATAAGAAGTTACCAAATATCTGAAGAAAGCCTTTAACTTAAAAGGTAGCAACCAAAACAAACACACAGATGTAAACTGAACAAATCAAGGAATAGAAAACTTTAAAAGTAAGTGAATAAATTTCCTCTGAGCAATGAAAAAATATAGTGCAGGGCTTCCCTAGTGGTGGAGTGGTTGAGATTCCGCCTGCCAATGCAGGGGACACGGGTTCGTGCCCCTGTCCGGGAAGATCCCACATGCCGCAGAGCGGCTGGGCCCGTGAGCCATGGCCGCTGAGCCTGCACGTCTGGAGCCTGTGCTTCGCAACGGGAGAGGCCACAACAGTGAGAGGCCCGCGTACCGCAAAAAAGAAAAAACAAAACAAAACACAGTGCAATCGTAAAATAAGAACAGGATACTATATCTAGATAATAAATAACAGAAAGCTCAGATACAAAAAAATGTAACAGCAAAAACAAAAACTCAATAGAAAAACAGAATAAAAAAAGTTGAAGAACTCTCCAGAAAGTGAGGAAAAATGAAAAAAAAAAAAAAGGAAAGTGACAGCGACACTTTAAGAAAATAAGAGGACAAATCCTAGCACCCACATAAAGAACAGAAAATGGAAAGTTACCACAGAAAATATTTTCTAATTCCCCAAAAGAGGATTTCTAAGTTTCCACATTAAAGGGAGCAATCAAGCACCCAGAAGAACAGATGAAAAATAGATCCAGACTAAGGCATATTATTGTGAAATTTCTAAATACTGAATCCTAAGGGAAGATGTCTGCAAACTTCCTGCAAGTCACACAGAAAAGATAGGAATCAGAAAGGCTTCAGAAGAGAACAAAGCAAACAACAATAATTCCACGGAAAAGTAAAAATTGTACATGAAGAGCAATCATACATACGTTGTATACGTTGCATACGTTGCCCTTCCCCAATACAAGTCTTTCTGTCAGTTTATTATAGACCATTTAAACCATTTCAGAATTCTGCATCCTGCTTGAGAATACCCTTGAAACCCTCTTTCAATGTGGTCCAAATTCCACCATCTGGCAAAATATTCTTAAAAGGATCTGAAACCATGTTGTGTTTATTCCTTAGTTTCGTTAAACAAGAGAATGTTTCCCTTCCCAGTTCTTTTAAATTCTTTTCAGTGGGTTCCAAAAGAAAGAGATAAGTCCAAGGGCACGCAATCTTCCCTATATCCTGGGATGCAAATAATCCATCTTAATCAAGAACATACAGTATATGCTCATTACAGAAAATTCTGAAAACACAGAGAAGCAAAAAGAAAAAAAAAACCCCACAATTCCAAAACTCAGAAAGAAATATTAAAAGTGCTGTATACTTCTCATTTTTTTCTTTGTAGATATGTAATTTTACATTTATGTCTTGCTTTTTTACTAACATTAGATTATGAACATATCCACCATTAAAAATTCTTCATAAGCCTTTTTTTCACAGATGCCTAATATTCTATGCTGTGGACTTACCAAATTTATTTCCTATTATTACTGATTTTAAAAACGTCCAATTTTCCACCAGAATACATTACAACAGAATTAAAAACCCATATACATAAATCCTTCTGTACATCTCTAGTTTCTTTCTGACAGATTAGATATATGATCAGATAGTGTGCTGACAGATATGTCTCCGGATATAGTTCTTTTAGAATGAGGAAGAAAGTATACTTCTTTTTAGGGACCGTTTACCAGTTAGCAAGTGAAACAAGCATACAACATTTAATCCTAAATATTTTAAAAATGCTGTTCAGTACTGAAAACCAGATATAAAAGCACTTACTCAGATACACGAAGAATATTCTCTTTCCCTTCTTCAACAGAAATGCTGACGTTGTCTTTCACATGTTCTACTGCCAACAAAGCTCCTAAAAATGAGATGAAAAGATTTCTCTTTATAAACAATGTGGTATTTAAAACCTGAATCATAAAGCAATGAGAATGAGTCAACAAACCAGTATTAAGACCTGCAAGGAGTAAACATTTTTCCCTAGAGTCTGTAAACGCAAAGTATGGCCTTCTGGTCTTGGAGAAGTAACAAACCAGAAACCATTCCCTGGCATAATCCAACTGTTTTTGAATATACTCAGTGTCCAGTTAGGGACACTGAAATTAATCTTTCCCTCTCTCAGGAGAAAAGAAGAAATTAGAATAGTTCCTTGTATAAAAGCTATTGTTGATAGTATTAGAGTGATTGCTATGTGGTGGGGACTGTGCTAAATGCCTTACATTCATTATCATTTTCAATCTCTGTAGTAACCTTAAGAGGTAGGCACCTTTATCTCTGTTTTATAGAAGAGAAAACTGAGGCTTGGAGGGGTTAAGTAACTAGCCCGAAGTCCTTGATTAATATGTGGCAGGCAGGATTTGAACGCAGGTCTACGGCAGTCCAGAACTCATATTCTAAAACAGTGATATGTGCCTCTCAACACATCATCAAGTTTACTAAATATTCATTAATCCGTTGTCCTTAATTTATCTAAGATGGACAACTGGTAACCAGATACTGGTTTCTAAATACCATGCTCCACTGGAGACAGGGCTGTGGTAGGGAAGGTACAAGATAAACCTGGAAAATTTCACTGTGCTAGAAAGCAAGAAGTACTCAAAGAATGATAAAAGATATGCCAAAAGGACACAGAGGTCAGCCTGGAGGGGCTCCCACTGGCAAATAGAGCCAATTTAACCACTAAAGTAAATAATCTAAGTTTTAGAGTACCGACACCGAAGAATCCTATACAGCAAATTTTGAAACTGAATTCCTATTACAGGCAACAAGATAGATGAATCTCAAAGAACTATCCTATGTACAAAAGAATAGTTTCATATGATTCAATGTATATGAAGTTCTAGGAAAAGCAGAAAAAAATAGTGACAGAAAGCAGATCAGTGACTATCAAGGGCCAGAGATGGGGGAAGGGGACTGACTGCAAAGAGGCATGAGGGAACTTTCTGAAGTGAGGGAAGTATTTTATTTCATTATTTTGGTGGTTACACACTGTACACATCTGTCAATCAATTTACAACTTAAAACTGGCAAACTTTATTATATGCAACTTGTAACTCAATAAAACTAATTTTAAAAATAAAAATTTTTAACTTTAAAAACAGAAAATGAAAAATAATTCGGAGTATAACCTATTAAGTATATTTTGCTATGAATTTTTTTAAACGAGAAAAAGATCTTCTCAGGAAAAAAAGCCAACTAATACATGTGGAAAAAACGGCAGAACTGAAGGTCACCATCTGGCATCATCTTAATCATAATCAAGTTGGGCAGGAAGCACTAACGGATGCTGAATCCAGTGGGTAAAGGTTTGACGGGGAGTGAAATGTTTACATGGTACCAGAGCATCTCCACACAAAATGCCCGTTAACTGCAAAATGGAAAACTCTGCAGTGGGGAAAGCTGTCAGACACCATCTTAAGTACTCAAGATTAGATCATCAGTAATGGGAAAAATTCAGGTACCAATTATTGGGCTGCAATGAAGAACAACGAATTGTTTCTATGCTATTTCTGCCAAAGATCTGTAGCCTGAATCTAGTCACAAGGGACCATGAAACACCTGATCAGGGGACATTCTTTAAGTAAGCGGCCTGTAATCTCCAGAGAGGTTAAATCTATGAAAGACTAAAAAAACCAGCCCAGGTTGAAAGAAACTGGGGAGACGTAACGAGTAGGTGCAAGGTATGATCCTAGATTTTGATCCTTGCACTACGAAGATGGATGAATTGTATCAATGTGTATTTCCTGATTTTAATGGTCCTGTGAAGTCATATAGAGTTTTCTTACTTAAGAGAGATGTATATTGGAGTATCCTGGGGTGCTGAAGCATCATTACCTGCAGTATGCTCTTCAAAGGCACTGGAGAAAAAATATTCTTTGTTCTATTCTTATACCTTTTTAAGTGTGAACTTATTTTAACATTAAAAAATATGGTGAATGCATATAAAATAAGGGAAATTCTCACAATGCAATCTGTTTTTCTGAATGTTTCATCTAATTATATTGATTATTTAAAAACAGAATGTATTTGAATTAAACAATTGGGAACAATTAAATCAAAAACAAAAAAAGGAGGGAGAGAAGCAAATAGAAACATATATTCTATAATTGGACTATAGTTCACAATGACAACAAATTTCTTTAAGACCCACTTTCAGTATACTGGCAGATGTGATTCTCAGTATTATAATTCACTAAGGAAACAGATCTATCATATTCAGGGTGATTTTCTAAATTACATCAGTAAAAACGACAGCTATTTATTGAGTATCTACAGTGTGTCAGGAACTTGACCTGCAGTCTCATTTGATTCTGGCAAGCAACTGTATGTGGGAGATATTATTCCATGTTTCTCAAACAAGGAAACAGTGGGAGATGCCAAAAAAGGAATTGCCAAGGTTCCACAACTAGTAAGTGGCAGTCGGGATGGACCTGGTCTCCAAGAAGCAAGTGTCATTGCCCTTAACCATGAGGTCACACTGTTTAGTGCTTTCCAACTGCAGAATCAAACCCAGTTCTTTCAGAGTTCAGTGATTTGTGTGAGGTTAGCCCATAATTACTTGAACCAATATGCTAAAAGATCATTTTTTAAAGTATTTTAAATGGCTATTAAATTGTGTTTTTTGTTCCAACAGACACTAAACACCCTGTCATGAGAATGTACTGCGTAATCATCAGCCCTATGTGGGCAACTGTATCTAAAAGTCTAGGCCTCTCAAACATTAGAAAAGTACTTGCATGCATATGTTAAGAAATGCATTAGCAAATATAAGCTCAATAAACTGATTATTTTGTGTAATTTCTGAAAACAATAGAAAAAAACAGCAGAAAGTCTAAGCTATCTATCCACAGTAACCTTGGCCACGTTGAAAATGCAATTCCAAATCGAATTTAAGATGTATCAGGAAGATGACAAGTCAGACCTTTTCTCTGACGTTTACTACCTCCATCGGATGTGTAGTAAACCAACCCCATCAGTCCGCAGTGTACTTGGGTGTTCCAGCAATCACCCTTCAACCTTTAATTAATATAAATGCAACCTCGGTTAAAATTTTAAATACTTCTACGACCATCTTCCTCGTTCCCTTTGAACCCAATGAAACGTAAAGAAAAGTTAAGTCAAGGGGGTTGAAGATCTTTTCTGAGGACGAAGGAAGGGAGGTAAAGATAAGTGGATTTAGGGGAAAACGCTAAAAGAGGGGGAGCGAAGTAATGGGATTTCAAGTTTTAAAAATGTTATTTCTACGTCCGGTGCTCGGTCTCCAGGAGACATCATTTCTAAAAGGGAAAGGAGAGTAAGCTGGGAGTCATCCCTCTGGGAGAGAAGGTCCGAAGCTGAGCCTCGGGTGGCCCTGCCCCGGCTCACACAGCGCCCACCTCCACGCCCCAGAGAAACGTCTTCAGGAGCAAATCCACCTGCCAGGGACATAGGGCGAGGGGCGCAGAGCCTACCCCGTGTACACTTCGGGGGTGAGAGGCAGGCCTAACCTCCCAGACCGTGACCGTCACTGCGCCAAGACTGGGCGCGGCGACTTTCCCCGCCCCGCACCCTCCCGGGCTGATGCAACCCACACAGGTTGGCGGCCCCGGGCCCTTACCCAGCGGAGGGTCTCCCGAATTCACAGTCAGACAGAGCGTCGCCATCTGCACTGCTCCGCCGGTCTATCTATCAGTGCGCCTGTCCTGCCACCCGAAATCACCCCCGACTCGCCCAAGGCGAGAAGGTGCAACGTGTGCGCACGCCTGACGCTGCGGAAGCCTTCGCCCCTCCCCCGCGCCGCAGCCAGCGTCTTGGCGCACAGCACAGTGCGTCATCACCGCCCGCCGCAGCCGTCTGGCGGCTGCTCCGGGAACCTTAGACCGTGCCCCGGGCATCTAGGGTCACGAGGGCCAACGTGCAGTTTCAAGCCGCTGAAGGGGGAGAGACGCTGAAACTCACGACATTTTTCGACAGTTCGTAAAGCGAGAAAAGTAAGTGGTAAGACGGTTTCTGCAGTGTGATGGGCGTTCACCGGAAGCCCAAAACAAAACGCACAAACGGGTGGTATACTTGAGGCAGGAGGTAGATGGGCGCCCCGCCCCCAGGGTGATTAATTGGAGTTCGTTCCCTGTGGACAGAAACCCCGAAATACCAATAGCAGGGCAGTCAAGAGAGGAGGCTGGGCCCTGCACAGGTAAAAGATAAGAGACCACCTATTTCTCCTTCTCGAAGTCGAGACCTTCCCGACTAGAGAGCTCCTTGGAGGTCAAAAGGGGAGTGATGCCAAGCTGCCCATAGGCCTCTTCGCTGGAATCCATCTTGGCTGAGAGATGCGTGTGCACATGGGAGGAACGTGAGATAAACCAAACATGGACTCAGAACCAGGAGGATCAAAATGATTGGCCAAAGGGAACCCGGAAGAAATGCCCCTCGTTAGTGATTTAAACTACGCCAAGGGCACGACTCTCAGAGTCCTCCCGTGTATCTATCCACGTGTACTGTACCCTTTTCCTCCTAATAAATATTTGACTTGTTTCACTACTTTCTGTCTTTGTGGGAATTCTTTTCTGCAAAGCCGAACGGCCAGGGTTTTGTCACTGACCACCGGTCTAATTGCTAGGATTTGGCGCTCTGTGACCCAACCTCAATCTCTGGCCGGGAACCGAAAGCCTGCTTCAAGCCACAGCAGGCCGAGGCCACCAGAGATCACACTGTTGGGGGGTACTGTATGTAAACACAAAAAAAGTCCTGGAAGCATGTAGACCAACAGCCATGTTTACACTGGGGATGGGGGAGGTTTTTCTCATGTCTCCTCAGTTCTTTCAAAAGAAGAATGTATTTTAAAAAGTGATTTTCCTACTTGAGTAATAAAGGGTTTATTTATAAAAGGCAATGCTAAAAGCCATTGCCCCAGTTTGTCTTGGCTCTGTTTGCCTGGGCTGTGCAAGCGTGCCTTTTAGAGGGTTGTCTGCCCTCCTCTTAAACCTTGTGACTTGTGTGCTGGCGAGTGTTCTGCAAGCATACTCCAGGGGCCGGTATTAGAGCTTAAGGGACCAAGGACTGATTACAGAAATACCTCAATTTCCCAAAGACATCTCTATTATCACTAGGAAGTGAGTGTTGCTTAAATTAAATATGAACCTTGAGTGCTTAATACAGCTATAGAGGCGTTATCCGTGCCTGTCCTAACCCACTATCAGAGATGGCTCCGTCTTATGTATGGCCATCCTCCAGAGTAGGTAAGGTACCTGCATCAGAACAGGACCAGTCCCCTTACCCCTACCTTCCTATTAGAATCTGTAGGGCTGGGATCCATAACCTCATTTTATCAAGTCCCCCAGGTGATCCTATGTATACGGCACCTTTCTACCTCTTTGTTGAAGTTGATTTCCCTTCTGCACACTCTGCTAGCTCTCCACATTCTTGTTTGCTGAAACCTTATCTTACAGACATCCTTGGATTCCCCACAATGCCTGGCACATACTATGGGTCCTTCCTACTCTATCATAATTGGTACAGGGAAAAGGACAGAAAGCCATTGATTGCTGGGGCAGTGGGGAGTGATACAAAATTGACTTTCAGGACTTCCCTGGTGGCACAGTGGTTAAGAATCTGCCTGCCAATGCAAGGGACATGGGTTAGAGCTCTGGCCCAGGAATATCCCACGTGCTGCAGAGCAACTAAGCCCATGCGCCACAACTACTGAGCCTGAGTTCTAGAGCCCGCAAGCCACAACTACTCAGCCCATGTGCCACAACTACTAAAGCCTGCACGCCTAGAGCCCATGCTCTGCAACAAGAGAAGCCACGACAATGAGAAGCCCGCGCACCACAACGAAGAGTAGCCCCCGCTCACTACAACTGGAGAAAGCCTGGGTGGAGCAACGAAGACCTAACACAGCCAAAAATAAATTAATTAATTAATTAATTTTTTAAACATTGACTTTGAAAACTATAATTAAGAATTATGAAACAATGAAAATAAATTTGCAGGACTTCGCTGGCGGCGCAGTAGTTAAGAACCCGCCTGCCAATGCAGGGCACACGGGTTCAAGCCCTGGTCCGGGAAGATCCCACATGCCGTGGAGCAACTAAGCCTGTGCACCAAAACTACTGAGCCTGCACTCTAGAGCGTGTGAGTCACAACTACTGAGCCCATGTGCCACAACTACTGAAGCCCGCGTGCCTAGAGCCCAAGCTCTGTAACAAGACAAGCAACCACAATGAGAAACCCATGCACCACAATGAAAAGTAGACCCTGCTCGCTGTAGCTAAAGAAAGCCCATGCTCAGCAATGAAGACCCAACACAGCCAAAAATAAAAATAAATAAATTTTTTAAAATAAATAAATTTGCATCTTTTATCTTACAAAATTTAGGTATTCTTGCAACTATGTGTTAATTCTTATCTTAGAACAAAGAATAAATTAGATATTGAATGTTTCTTTTTATTGTTTGACTTTTGCTGAGCAAAGGGAATGAGGCAAGAGTTTTGGGCCAGGAACCTAAGAGCTGTCCTTTTGGAAAGCACTGACCACAAGTGCCTAGAAAGGGCTTAAGAACAAAACTTTACATTTTTGCCTATTAGTGACTCACTACCAAACTAGAATCGTTTATGATTCATCCCATTTTAGGGCAAATGCAGAAATGTGGGCCTCCTCTTTTTTTTTTTTTTTTTTTTGCGGTACGCGAGCCTCTTGCTGCCGTGGCCTCTCCCGTTGCGGAGCACAGGCTCCGGACGTGCAGGCTCCGGACGCGCAGGCTCAGTGGCCATGGCTCATGGATCCAGCTGTTCCGCGGCATGTGGGATCTTCCCAGACCGGGACACGCACCCATGTCCCCTGCATCGGCAGGTGGACTCTCAACCACTGCGCCACCATGGAAGCCCTGGGCCTGCTCTTTGACCAGCTAGTTTGAGGGATATCAGGAAAACAGGTCTATGAGAGACTTGCAAAATGGAAAACAGTCACCTGGGATCTTACCAAGTTTAAATCATACTTATTTACTTATATTGCCTTATCTTGTTCTGAGGAGTAAATCCTTCAATTCCTCACTTAGAAACGTGATAAAACAAATCATTTTAATTGTGGAAAGCAGACAATAAGAATGTAAAAGGAAGGTGACATCAAGAGAGAAGCTAGAACACTAAATAAATGGCATGAAACTCTATTCACCTTCTTGGGATGAGCTAAAAAATTGGAATCAAAGCCAAGAGGAAAAATATTTACTATATGTTTAGGAAAGCACAACTGTGCTAATACAGAGACCAGAATTAAATTAAATACAGAGACATTCTCAAGGTTTCTTATAGAGAGGGCACCATAAAAGGTTTCAACACATACTACAGTAATTTTGATACATTGTTCTTTCAAAAACATTTTTGAAGTTAACATTTTAACTATGTGCCAGGCAGTGTTCTTTGTCCTAGGAATATGTAGTGAACAAAAATAAGGTCTCTAAATTCGTGGAGCTTACATTATAGTGGGATGAGGCAAAAAATAAACCAGCTAATTTCATAAAATAATAAGTTTAATAAAGACAACAAAAGGATATGATAGAATTAAAAGGGATGAAATCAGAGAAGGGGAACTTCAGATACAGTTGTCAAAGTCTTCTTTGAGAAGGCATGTACACTGAGCCCAGTCCAATGAGAAGGATACATGTATTCAAAGATCTGATGTTTCATCACTGGAGGGAAAGTTGACTTATTTCTTAAAGAAAGATTTGTAGATCCTGCTTTGGAGAATCTTTCAGATGCAAATCTCTGATATAAACCAACCCACTATTGTCACTGAACCTGAGCCCTCCAATGCCAAGAGCTATGTATTATTCCTCTTTGGGTCTCCAACATTATTCACTATGCTTGACTTATAGAAGGGTCTCAATAAATGTTGAGTTGAATGAATGAGTGGATAAATGCATGTAAAGCAATCTATAATATACTATGCTTACTCAAAAACCCACCTAATAACACACGTGAAGAGTTAAAAACTAAAGACATGAGTTAAACGTCAAGTGCACATATGGATTTGTGAGAACTGGAAGAGGAATAATTTAGTTCCTTATCTAACAGGATTCTTGATGCTTTAATTATAAATTGGTTCCTTACAATTAAATTTATGTAACTATTATTGGTCCCCTTATTTTAATATGTGACTTATTTATTTTCAATAGAAAAATAGAAATTCAAAGTAACTTTTTCTGTTTATCTCTTGCTATTAACAAATCACCACAAAATTTAGTGGCTTAAAGCAACACCACCATTTTATTAGATCGCATATTTTTGTGGGTTAGGAATTTGGACAGTCCTTGACTGAGTAACCAATAGAAGCCCCAAGTAACATCAAGTGGGGTCTTTTGGTGCTATTTAACTGGAGGTTAGGGTGGTTGAAATTGCAAAAAACTTTACTCACCTGGTGCTTAGGATAGGAAGTCTGGTAGCTTAGGCTCAGATGGACCGTGCTTACTCTCCACATTTTCTCAGGTACTTTCCCTGTGATACAACAAGCAGGGTAGTAAGACATTATAAGTTGTGGCTGGCTGCCCCAAGAGTGGAGGTTCCAAAAGACCAAGATGAAGACTGCAAGACTTCTCCTGATCTATCTTTGGGAGTCACACAGCATCACTTCTGTGGCACTAGATTGGTGACCAATGAGTCACAGGACCCGCCTGGATACAAAAGAGGGTACTATACAAAGGCATGAGTACCAGGAGGTGTGTTTCACGGGGGACTGTAGTGGGGTGAATTGTGTCCCCTGGAAAAGATATGTCCAAGTCCTAGCCCCCAGTACCTCTAAATGTTAACTATTTGAAAATAGAGTCTTTGCATAAGAAATAGTTAAGAATCTTGCAATGACATCATCCTAGACAGGAGAAAGAGATTTGACGCACAGCGGGGAAAGGAGATGTGAAGACAGAGGCGGACATTGGAGTGATGCAGCCACAAGCTAAGGAATGCCAAGGATTACTGCAAACTACCAGAAAGGAGGAGAGAGGTATGGAATGGTCTCCCTCAGAGCCTTTAAAGGAACCAACCCTGCCAACACCTTGATTTCTGACTTCTGACCTCCAGAACTGTGAGTGAATAAATTTCTGTTGCTTTAAGCCACCAAGTTTGTGGTCATTTGTGACAGCCGCTCTGGGAAACTAATAGATGGGCAATCTTTGGAGACTGGCTACTACAAGGTTTAAAAATTCTTCAGCGTCTTACTGTATACAGTAAATCATGTTTATCATAGTGTCATTGATAACAGTTTTCTACTCTTGGCTGTGCCTCTTTCTTTTTTTTTTTTTTTTCGGTATGTGGGCCTCTCACTGTTGTGGCCTCTCCCATTGCAGAGCACAGGCTCCAGACGCGCAGGCTCAGTGGCCATGGCTCACGGGCCCAGCTGTTCCGCGGTATGTGGGATCCTCCCGGACCGGGGCACGAACCCGTGTCCCCTGCATCAGCAGGCGGACTCTCAACCACTGCGCCACCAGGGAAGCCCACCTCTTTCTTATAGAAGGTAGTGCAGTGAACTGTAATTATAAATGTTGTCATGATATGTGCCATATTTAGCAGACACTAAAAAAGAAAATGGTGTTTGTGGATAACTTATTTTTCTTCATAACTGCTGAGGAAAGCACTATGAAAAAGTTTATGTGTACTGTGAAGACAGTGAATATTCACTTAGTGAATATGTATTGTTTTTAAGTTTAAAAGGTATATTTTATTTTAAAATATTTATAGGCAAAAATTCTGCAGTTCAGTAATTCGTGGAAAAGAAAAGCTTGAGGTGAAGAAGATATAGATCAAAAAATTAAAAGCATAATAGGTCTTTAGTTTGAAAATACTAGCACATGACTCAGTGAAGCAAACACCCAATTTGCATTTCATCTGTTTCATAAGTTCATAAAGTCAAGAGAGGACAATATTTTCTTTTCCCATCAGTATCTTATCAGCCTTAGGCCTGCTCTGTGTAGAAGCCTGAGAAAACACTTTATTCAAAATTAAGGTCCTTTACTTTAATGAACACAAAATTAAGAGCTACAATAGATCATGCTGAAAAGTCGGGAAATGTGCCTCCCCAATTTCGAAAGCTTCTGAATTAAAGAAACCACTGATATATATTGAACTGAACATCACCAACAGACTCTAAGGAGAAATGATGTATAGATTTCTTTAGGAGTACTTGAATAATGTTAGGAAATTTTACCTAGTCAATGTGGAATATGCTGGTTTTGTAAATGCTGTAGAAGAAAGTAAAAAGATTAATTCCTGGGTGGAAAGCCAAACGAATGAAATAAAATCAAGGATCCATTTCCCAAGGGCTCTCTCAGCAGCTCTGCCATCCTGGTTCTGGTGGACATAGTCTATTACAAAGGGCAGTGGGACCAGGACCTTGATAAAGAAAATACTGAAGAAGGAGACTCTTGGCTGAACAAGGATGTGAGCAAATCCATGCAGATGATGAAACAGAGCAAGACCCTTCACTTCACCTTCCTGAAGGATGTGCAAGCCAAGATCCCGAAAATACCATACAAAGCAAGCATGATTTTGCTGATCCAAGCATGACTCTGCTGCTGTCAAATGAAGTAAATGGTCTGCAGGAGCTTGAGGGTAAACTCACCACTGAGAAATTAAGAGCCTGAGCAAGCTCACAGAACACGAGCAAGAGTGATGTGGATCTCTACTTACCTCAGTTCAAAATGGAAGAGAGCTAGGACCTCAAGGCCATGCTGGGAGCCATGGAGATGGTGGACACCTTCAGTCAGTAGGACACCGGCTTCTCAGGCACCATGGTGTCTAAACTCCTGCACAAGTTCTACGTGGAGGTGACTGAGCAGAGCATGGAGGCTGCAGCTGCCACTGGTGTGGAAACTGTTCTAGCATCATTACCAATTTATGAACACTTCTATTGTGATTATCCTTTCTCTTTAAAAAGCACAGTAAAACCAACGGCATCATCTTCTTTGGCAGAGCTTCTTTCCCTCAGATGCTGTTAGCCTGTCACTACTTTTGGGAAAAGATCACAGAGTTGTTCCAGTAAATTGATTGCTAGAAATAATAGGTTCTCTTTGATTCATTTTCCTTTCCAATATCATAGTCATCACTAAAAATTTAATAGTTGAAATAGAATGTCAGGCAATCTCTCTCCACACAAGAGAAACCCTCTTTTCGTCCCATTAAAATTCCCTTTGGGGCTTCCCTGGTGGCGCAGTGGTTGAGAGTCCGCCTGCCGGTGCAGGGGACACGGGGTTCGTGCCCCGGTCCGGGAAGATCCCACATGCCACGGAGCGGCTGGGCCCGTGAGCCATGGCTGCTGAGCCTGCGCGTCTGGAGCCTGTGCTCCGCAGCGGGAGAGGCCACAACAGTGAGAGGCCCGTGTACCGCAAAAAAATTCCCTTTGGACAAAATATTCAACTTTAAGGTAAGGTAAGGGGATATTTCAATACTGTTATCGTCTAAATTTGAAATATTGTTCTGTATGTGACCTGTTTTAAATGAACCAAACCAAATTACACCTGCTCTCCAAACTTGTTAACTTGGACACCTACATTTCTTTTCATTTAGGTTATATCTGGGGCCCTTAAATGCCTATTTTTTGTTTTATAAAGTGAATTATCAGTAAAACAATGACTGACTCAAATCAAAACAAAAAAGAGAAAATACTAGCACAACTTATACCTTTTATTATCATTGCATTGTTAACATCTTATATTTATCACTGTTTCAGACATCATTTTACACTGTAATTGCCTATGTTGTCTTTTGTATTATAAGCTTCCTGCAGACTGTACCCTCGTTTCACACCTTTTATCTGTTTGCACATTCCCTTTGCCTGAAATAATTTTCACCCAGGTTTTCATGATCAACTTCTTATTCAAATCTGAGATCTGAATATACCTTCACCTTCTTTTGATGTCTTTAGCTTTTTTTTTTTTTGCTAATCTTGGATTTTCTTATCTATCATCTTTTAAACATCGTCTTTACAGATTGTCTTTTAAACCTATATACAAACACAAAAAGCCTTGTAAAGTTGGTCCCATAACCTGTTCAGCCTCATATTCTCTATTGATGTTATATCTCAGTCAGTAAATTAGACAAAATGTTCTACTTGAAATTAGGGTAGTCTTAAATCATCTTTTGTTAGATACTTCTGTTTATTTGCTGAGAACTCCTTGGATCTCTTTTCAAGTTTCTTTTCATACTGATTGGTCATGCTGACCATTATATGGTCTTCTACCACATAATGCACTAGGGGTACAGAGGATCCTGGTATCATTTATTCAACAAATGAATAACCAAATAATCTGGTTTTGAACACCTTCAGTGATGAGGAACTTAATACTGCCCAAGACAGCTCCCTCTGTTTCTAAACACCTATTACTATTAGATGCACCTAAATCTGCTTTTTTGTACCTCTGTCCACTCTCCTCTGAGGCTTACAGGCTTAGAATCCTCCACATGACAATCTCTCATATATTGAAGGCTGTCATGATGTCTCCCATTCCTTTGCTCTCCAGGATAGATGTCTCCTTCAAGTGATAGTTTTAAACTATCCCGGCTGTCCTCCTCCAAACATAACTCCTGCTACTCAGTATGCCTCTTAAAGTGGGATACTCAGGGCTTCCCTGGTGCCGCAGTGGTTAAGAATCCGCCTGCCAATGCTGGGGACACAGGTTTGAGCTCTGGTCTGGGAAGATCCCACATGCCGCCGAGCAACTAAGCCCGTGCACCACAGCTACTGAGCCTGCGCTCTAGAGCCCGTGCTCCACAACCACAACAAGAGAAGCCACAGCAATGAGAAGCCCGTGCACCGCAATGAAGAGTAGCCCCTGCTCGCCACAACTAGAGAAAGCCCATGTGCAGCAACGAAGACACAATGCAGCCAAAAATAAATAAATTTATTAAAACAATAAATAAAATAAAATGGGATACTCAGAACTGAACAAAACATTCTGGGTGTGGTGTGATCAGGGCAGAAGGCAGAAGCATTGCCTCTCTTAGTTTGCCCATCACAGTGCTATTAACATACACCATACCAGCTTTTTACAGCCACATTAAATTGTTGACTCATAGTAAGATTATAAACAATGAAAATCCCCAGAGTTCTCCATCCTCCAGTTATCTAATATAAGACCTTGCATGTATCAGTTTACCCTTATCTTGACACACAGAGGATTTGATGGAGCCAATATTCTCTTTTAAAATATTGCTAAATTTTAACTTTTGAGATCATTTTAGTCCCATCTCTGTCATTCAGTACATCTACTACTGTCAAACAGAACAGAAGGTTCTAAAAAGACTGCAATACAAAGCAGAACATTCCAGGGGCCCAATGATGGTTGAGTCCAGAGATGCTTTAAGAGTTCAGAAGAGAGTGGGACTGTTTACTGGTGAGATTAGTACTAGGAAGTAATGATACCTATTCCAGTTGTTTAGAGTTTTCCAGTTTTATTATTCTTCCCAGTCCCAGATTATAGTCACCGTGCTGAGCATTACATCCCCAGATCACTGATTTTGAGAAGCATGGAATCATCAAGGAAGGGGATGTCATCAATAAAAACAATAAAAAGAGTGTAGAGCTGTGGTACACAAAAAGAAACCTGCATTCAGGAAAGCGAGACACAGCACTAAGTGTCTTAGATCTTAATGTCACTATCTGTTAAATGCTTTTATTTGTTCCAAGAGTTCTTTTTTAGTTATGCTGAGTTTTCTAGATAGATATGTTTTTTCTTTCTATGCAACATTTGTATCTCTGAAGGCTTAGCTCTTTCATTTTTCCAGAATAACACTGAATAGGAGCAGTGGTAATGTTGAACAAAAGCATATTGGTCTGGCTGCTGACTTTAGTGAGAATGTCACTATTTCACTATCAAGAATAGTGTTTGCTGCTGGTTTCTAATAGATACTCATTATCCAGTTAAGGATAATTGCTTGTAAGGTTAACAGGATTTTTTTTTTTAAATCAAGCATAGGTATTTTCAACATCTACTGAGATTCAGACAACATCCTAACCCTTATTAATTTGTACATGAACAGGATATATGGAGAAGAAAGACAAAGTCCCTGCTCTCAGGAGCCTAGTCTTATAGGTGAAAAAGACAGATAAATAAAAATTACTATACAGGGGGATACATGCAGCTATAGAAAAAATACGTTCATTCTAAAAACATTTTGGAAATGAGAGTAAAAATAATAAATGTTTGCACAAAGTACAAAGGTAGCTAAGAAGATGGAAAATGATTATCCATGGTGAATGGGGGAGGGAGGAGAGAATAGTAAAGGAAAGCTTCCAGTAAGAGATAACCCATCTAGGGGATGGAAAAAAGAAGTCAGAGGAGAACATGAGCTAAAACATGGGTGTATTTGGAAGCTGCATATATTTGGAAGCTGTGTGTATTTGGAAAACTTTGACTAGTTCATTATGGCCAGAATGTAAAATACTTTGGCAATTCGAGATTAAAAGGCTGGAAGGTAGGCAGAGCCTAAATTATGAAGAGTTCTACATATCATGATGAGGACCAAGATTTTATCCTATGATAGGAAGTCAGCAAAGAGTTTTAAGTAGCAATGAGAGATACGATGAGGATTGCATCTTATAAGGATGCCTTTGACAGTAGCAGAGCAGGTGGACTGGACTGGGCAGAACTGATGGTAAAAAGATCAGTTAAGGTGTTAAGTCCATATGGAGAAGATAAAAGATAAAAGGCCCAAACAAAGGCAGTGGAAATGAGAATTGAGACTAGAGAACAAGTTTCAGGCATATCTGGGAGGTAGAATTGATGGTAACTGATAAGATGCTGCAGGAGGGGTGGAGATAAGATGCTGGAAGCAGGTATGTCTAGTTTTATTGCTAGATTTCAGTTGGATGCCTGGGTGGATGGTTACATCATCTTAAGAAGGGAAGACAGGAGGGAAAACAGGTTTGGCAAAGTCTTTGGTCCCAGACGGTTTTTTGAAATTTTTGTTAGATGCCTAGATGTCAATATCCTGTAGCAGTTGCATATTATAAATCTGGGGCTTAGTTGAGGTGTTTTTGAAAATGATACCAATATTGTATAGATCACAAAATGATCACTACAATAAGTCTACTTAATATCTGTCACCATACATAATTACAAATATTTTTTCTTGTGATGAGAACTTTTAAAATCTACTCTCCTAGCGACTTTCAAATATGCAGTACAGTATTTTAACTATAGTCCCCATACTGTACATTACATCCCCATGACTTATTCATTTTATAACTGGAACTTTGTACCTTTTGACTCCTTTTCATTTATTAGCTGAAATGTCTTGCTGGAGATGTGAGTGGTTGTTAAAATTGTTGATAAACCAGAAAGAGGATATAGGGAAGTGCTATACAGTATAGTAGACACTAGCCACATGTGGCTATTTTTTTCTAACAGCTTCATTAAAATATAATTCACGGGGCTTCCCTGGTGGCGCAGTGGTTGAGAGTCCGCCTGCCGATGCAGGGGACATGGGTTCGTGCCCCGGTCCGGGAGGATCCCACGTGCCGCGGAGCGGCTGGGCCCGTGAGCCATGGCCGCTGAGCCTGCGCGTCCGGAGCCTGTGCTCCGCAACGGGAGAGGCCACAACAGTGAGAGGCCCGCATACCATGAAAAAAAAAAAAAAAAAAAAAAAAAAAATATATATATATATATATATATATATATATATATAAAATTCACATACCATACTATTCACCCATTTACAGAGTACAATTCAATGCCTTTTACTATATTCAGAATCATCCAATCCTTACCACAATCAATTTTAGAACATTTCATCACCTCCCCCAAAAAAGCTCTGTACCTTTCAATAGCCACTCTCATTTTCCCTCAACCCTTAAAATTAAAAAAAAAAAAAAAAATGGTTTTGATGATGTGGCACCTGCCTGCCTCCCCGACCTCACTTTATAACACTCCTCTCTTTGTTCACCTTACTTCCGCCTACTCTGGCTTCCTTTCTGTGTTTGTAGTTTTCCTTTCTCTTCTCAGAGACAATGTGCTTATTATTCCTACTAATAATCCCAGCTCTCGATATGGCTGACCTCTTTCCAGCCAGTTTTCGGCTCAGACATCACCTCTTCAGAGAAGACATCCCCACTTTATCTACCGGATATCTTCTTCCCCCACCTCCCTCCCTGCCTCCGCCGCTTCCCAGCTCATCTTCCTGCTTGATTTCTTCTACAGCATTTTCCACAATCTAAAATAATTTCATTTACTTATTATCTGTATTGCTTCACAAGAACATGAGCTCAACAATGGAACAGACTTAAGTCCACTGTTGAATGTTCAGTACCTAGAGCCATGCCTAATATACAGCAGGTGCTCAATAAATATTTGTTGAGTAAATGAATGATGGAATAAATGGAGGCCAAGGTGAGAGAAAACAGGGTATTTTGGGGGAACTTTAAATAGTTAAGCATGGCTGGAATACAGGTTAGTGAACAGAGGTGATCCTGGAGAAGGAAGAAGCTATAACATCAAGAGGTTCACATGTCATTGTAATGAACTTGCATTTTATCCTAAAGGCAATAGGAAGCCATAAAAGATTTTTGAGGAAGTGAGTGGCATTACTAGATTTGACTTTTTAAAAAACCTGGAGCCAATGAGAGATGGATTGGAGAGGAGTAACAGTGCAGGAAGGAAGATTAGACAGGAAGACACTGCAGTGATTCAAGGAAGAAATAAAGCTGTGTGAGTGTGTAAATTAATGTAGAAGAAATGGGAGTGGAGAGAGAATGCAGACTTCCAAATAGGTCACTTGGATAAAGTTTTTATATAAGAGCCTATAGAAAATAACTTCAAAGTTATTCTCATATTGTACTTAGATTTTTTAAAAAATTAGTTCTAGTCCACTCTTTTCATGTAGACAGAAAACTCGTTTCTTAGAAGGAAGTACTTTCCAAACATGGCCAATTATCAGGATCACCTTGGGGATTTGTAAAATAATTTAGGGAGGGGTAGGCAAGAATGAAGAGTTTTTTAGACATAATTCAGAGATACTTGTGAGACATCAAAGTAGGCTTTTGGGTATAGAAATCTAGAGTTTGAGAGTTCTAGATACAGATTTTGGAATTCTGGGTAAAAGGCCCTTAAGTGAAGCCATATTTGTGGATTAGATCATCTAGAGAGAATTTAGGACAGAATCATGGTGAACACTGACATTCAAGGAAAGGGAGACAAAGAGAAACCAAGAAAGGAGACTGAATAGGAGTGGCTATTAGGGAGAAGAAGAAAAACAGGACAGTGAGAAGAGAGTTGCAAGAGGGAGAGGGGCCAATGGTGTCAAAGCCACAAAGACCTCTTCCTGCAGCTGCCTTGTGAAAACAGTACTCCAACACCGTCTCTAGTGAGTGTTACACTTAAATGACTACCGAATCTCTGGAGTAGCTGTCTTAAAATACATGGAATTTTAAGACAAAACCGCTTGGCTGGAGCCTGTGAATTCGTATTTTCTGAAAAGCTTCCCAGGTAATTCTGACATGCAGTGGGTTTGGGAATGATTAATTTAAACCACTTGCTTAATACAACGAGAGAAATTTATTTAAAAGCACAGGACAGAGACCTAAACAATAAAAACCTAGGCAGAATGTCAGAATAATTTTGATAGCATACATTATAATCTTCCTTTGGAAGGAATAGGAGCAATTACCTAACTTTCCACAGTTAAACTGCATAATGATGCCATAAGGATAAAGTAATGCCCACAGCAGAGAATACATAGTTTCCAACTACTTAAAAACAAAAAAAGCTGGTGAATAACAGAGAGAGCTAGAATTAAATAATTTATTATAAAGAAATATTTCTCCAAAATGTTTCATCAACATATAGAATGATATTTTAATGTATTCAGAATGGGAGTAGGAAAACGTTTTACATTACTGTGAAAGACAAGAATGAGATTTAAGTAATAACTTGTGGTTCTGTGCCCTAAAGAAATCTGGTTTACAAAACAGGAATGCTGATTCAACAGGGCGCCAGGATGGCCAGTTGGAACTAAGCTTTACTTTCACTGCTCCAAATAAAAGGAGGAGAAATGAAATGTGAAATATACTGACTTTACAAGTTTTCCAGATGTCAGAATTGGTCTGGTTGATTCATTAATCAAGACGTTTAAAAATTCAATTTTCTACTCCTAAGTAACCAAATGTAAATCGGTGATCAACAATGAATGAAGTAAAGGTAGAGCTCAAATTCCATCCAATTAGTTTTTGAGGAGCAAGTCCTTCTCCTGGTGAGTCGACGGGATTTCCCTTCAAGGAACAAGTACATTTTTAACAGATTCGGGAACTCGACTTGCATAGTAGTCATAATTCCTCAGTGTGGCCAGGACGCCAGCCGAGTTCATGTGCTTCACTTCCTTGTTATACTGAAGGGCATTTCCATGGATATCGGTTAACTTGCCTATGGAAAAAAACATCAATACAATGTCAATGGCTGATCGGATCATTATGTTTCTAGTTATTTCTAACAGCTTCTTGCTTCCCTATATAACAATATCCATTGAATTCTGGATAAAATAAGGAAGACAATGCATGACCACAAAGGTTAAGTATTAATTCACTTGCAATTTAAGACTACAGAGAAACTTGACTAACTAAAGGCTAAATCATTATTTTTTCTACCTGATTAAAATAATTTCACTTGGTATTTTCAATTTATACTTCTCAGTATCAATTAATTTCTCTTTTCCTGGAGTGATTACATTTCCTATTGGTTATACTCCATCACCCACGATTCCCGGTTTCAAAAGTGTTTTCTTCATTCTACCATTTATTAGTAACACTTTATTTGGTAAGAGTTTAAGTGAAGTATGTTCATAAAACATAACTGTGTTACAGTCTCATTTAATATTCTAATGAGAATGGATCGCGATGAATTTAACTTCCTTGTCATGTAATATGCTGAGATATCGACACAATAATGTACCAGGAGAAATGATAAAATAAAAATCAAGTGTTTAAGAGTAGATGTGATCTGATGTCTATCTGAATTAGAAAAATCATCTTGCTATGTATATATCTGTAGTATTTTTGCAGGCAGATTAAAAACATTCCAACTCTATGATCTTTAAGCACTAGCACTGAGACATTTACCAATACAATATTGGCTCAAAAGCAACTAATGAGGACAATGATGAATATTTTACTTTTCAAGAAAAAAAAACCTTAAAAGCATTAAAGCCATAAATTAATAAGGGTTTAATTAAATGAACTGTGTGCAGATCGAGGTCCCAAAGAGAAACTGTAACTAAAGGAAAATGAATTCACTGAAAATCTACTTTCTCACCTATGAAATGCGAAGCTTAGACTGGATAACCTCTAACTTTCCTTCTATCTTTTATATCCTAAGAGTCTAGGTAAAGTAACATTACTGAAATATCATGTCCTAGCATAATATGAAAACTGTATAAAAACTGTAATTCCCCCAAATAAAATGGACTAACCTCCCACAGCATGTAAAATGACTTCTGGAGCACAGGTATCCCACTTCTTACATCCAGGACTTGCAAATACATAAGCAGAGGCTTTGCCTTCGATTAGCTGGATAATCTGTAAGGTTAAGAGAATAATCATCCCTCAACCATGAAATAACTGAGGTACAAATAAAAGAGAAACTGCTTGTTTCTATCAGTATATTTCAATTCCGCTGTCAGACTTGGGTTAAAGCCTTTAGCAGGTGTAAATGAGTATTATGAAGAAACATATAGAATACATGCATAATAATGTAGTATCTGATGGGAAAAAAAGAAGTCAAATGAGCTACAAGGAGGATATCTGAATGGTCTCTATATTCTAAGTTAGTTAAAATAAGGTTTTCTTTTTTATGCTGTCTTTTCTTCTTACAATAAAAGTAATATATATTTGTTGCAGAAAAAATAAAGCTTTTTAATCTTGTAAAAATTTGACCATTATTATATAAAGGATACAGAAATATCAACCAGTACAATAATGTATAGGTTGTAATAAGTCCTAACAGATATGTGATGCTGACTAGTCTAACAAGCAGTTTAATAAGTCTTTGTTTTGGTATCATGTCTGTTGCTATTTCTGCTACCAAAGTATGAATTTTAAAAGAGTCATCTTGGACTTCCCTGGCGGTCCAGTGGTTAAGACTCCGTGTTTCCACTGTAGGGGGTGCGGGTTTGATCCCTGGTCGGGGAACCGAGATCCCGCAAGCTGCACAGTGTGCCAAAAAGTAAATAAATAAAAAAAAAATCAAATCAAATCAAACAGTCATCTTACTAATGCCCTGTAATATCCATACAAAACTGAGGTCACTGAGGGACTTCCCTGGTGGTCCAGTGGTTAAGACTCCATGCTTCTACCGCAGGGGACGCGGGTCTGATCACTGGTCAGGGAACTAAGATCCCGCATGCCGCGTGGTGTAGCCAAAAAAAAAAAAATCTGAGGTCACCGACAGAAACCGCATGACTCATAGCAGTAACTTGCTATCAGCCTTTCATTAGTTGCTTGTCTTATTTTTTGGTTATACTGTAAAGTAATTAGTGCCATAAAATTCAGACTTCAAATACTGAGATGAAGAGGCCAGCCTGGGAGAATCAGGAGAGCCTCAGTGAACACAAGGTAACCAGCTATTCTTTTTAGGATTACTGTATTCAATGACACGTTCAAACCATTAACGCTTGCTGCAGACTTCTGAGTAAAAGCTTTCTCTTTCTTTTAAGAAATCTGTGTCAAGTCTTATTATGTGCCAAGAACTATGCCAGGTATATTTTTTCAGGGAAGAAGGACTGTGGCTTTCGTCCGATTCTCAAAGAGGTCCTTGATGCAGAAAAGTTAAGAACTGCCCAACAAGGTCTTTGCAAGGAGAAAAGGTGGGAGCTGTGTAGGGTGGGGACTTTGCTCCTACGGGGAATGGTACTTCCTTGGGAATAAAAGAGGTAATGGCATTTTGTAGTTACAAAAGTAGGGGCAAAGAGAAATCATATTTCAGTGACTATCAGGAATATATTTTTACTTTGAAATGTTTTACATTTTTTTCAAAATACTGCTATTTTTAAACTTCCATTTTTCATCCTCTTATAAGTAAATGCTTTTAGAGGGAGATCACTTTGGAAGCTGCTGTAAAGGCTGGTTGAGGGATGATGACAGGTTTCACCTAAGGCACTGGCGGTTGAGATGGATGAGACATTAGGGAAGAATTAAGAAGATCTATAGGTAGGATCAGATTGATAGGATGTGAGGCAGGAAGGAGGCTAGGATGGCTTTCAGATGTCTGGCTAGAGCAGTTAGAAAAATGGCGGTGCCATTAAGCAGATAGGAAGTAGGGAGAGGAACACATCTGGGGGCAGGTAGAAAGAGGATGCGTTCCAACTGGGGATGCCGAATTTGAGATACCTGATGGATGTCATCATGACAACCAAGGGGCAATCAGATGAGAAGAGATCAGGGATGGAGATCAAATTGTGTTCCAATTCACAATGTTCTCAGGAGGATGGGAGCCTAGGTGAATGAATGGGGTAAGTATCCAGAAAGGGGCAGGCAGGTCCATCCTGGAGTCTGTAGAAGAAAGGTCTGGGAAGTAATCCAAGAAGATCCTTGAGAAAATGAGGACTGGCAAGAGGCCCGGGTTCTTATCCAAATGGCTTATCACTGAATTCTCTTAGATAAAAAAGACTTGAACCACAACATTTAAAAAAATTCAGGGAATTCCCTGGTGGTCCAGTGGTTAGGACTCCACGCTTCCACTGCAGGGGGCACAGGTTTGATCCCTGGTTGGGGAACTAAGATCCCACATGCCGCGTGGTATGGCCAAAAAAAAAAAAAAAAATTCAAATGTTGCTGAAATGTGTCTTTAATGGCAAATTACAACCTTTAATCTCTTCTCCCAAACTCTTATTTCACATTTTGTAACAGCGCAGTATTTCTTTTAATAATTCAATTGCATTTCAGGGTAGATGATGGATGGATTTTGGTACCTTATTTCCTGCTCCTCCCACCCGCAGCACATCATCAGGGTTCATAGCTGCAACGCAGTCCGTAACCAACTGGCTGTTATGGGACCGGGTAGTTGTGATAATGTGTTTTCCGGCAGGCACTTCTTTCAGCTGAAACCCGAAGGCACCTAAACCTAAAACTCCCCAGATTGTTCTCCCCAACACAGCATCTGGTCCTGCCTATGTAAATGGGTGAAACAATGGCAAAGCTTGTCATCATTTGGAGAGAAACGTTCGCCATAAATAGAACATTTAGTTATATTAGCAACATGATTTTTTAAAAATAAAAACATGATAATGTTATAAAGTACAAAAGCAGTATCATCGACAGAGAAATTTTCCTGAGAACATCAACTGATCGTTCTCATTGTTGTTTTGGTTAATAATTGGGTTTCAGGGAGTTCCCGGGTGGCTTAGTGGTTAGGATTCTGGGCTTTCACTGCCGTGGCCTGGGTTCTATCCCTGGTCGTGGAACTGAGAACCCACAAGCCACACAGCACGGCCAAATAAAATAATAATAATTGGGTTCCAACGGTACGGAAAGGAATTTCTGGTTATTCCCTGGAGTCTTCAGGAAAGGCAACATCACATACTGATTCCTGTTCCTTTCAGAATTATCCAACAATCTCATTACTGTATTTGAAAATAGCTGTTTGCAAAAGGTACGTAAAGTCCCCAGGAAATGAAACACCATGTATTGATTACTTTTCATTGTCCAAGGAACAATGAGGATCACATTACTATGGGAATAGGTAATGGTGATAATATAATAATGCTGCTACAGAGACAAAGTGAGTGAATAAATATGCCGATACTGAAGAGTGGCCATGTATAATGGGGTCAGGGTTAAAAGATTTTACTGACAATTGGGGTGGTAAAATGACAATGACAGTGCAATCCCAGAATCTGTATTTTCCTTTGCAGCACTCAAAGACCTTTCAGCCACACTGTTATAACTATACACTTCATATAGAAAAACAGAACCGGCCGCTTTCATGGAAAGTAAACCTGATGCATAAAAGATTAACACAAAGTCGTCAAAATACCACTCTATCAATAGAGTAGACATACAGACATATATTTTTACTTAATACTAAACATGTACCACACACCATACTAAGTGCTTTACATATATTATCTCATTTAATCCCCAGAACAATCCCATGAGATAGTATTATCATCCTTATTTTACAGATGAGAAAAATGAGTTTTGGAATCATTCCGTAACCTGACCAAGGACTCTAAGAAGATCATAATCAAACTCAGGCTCATCTGTGTTCAAAGCCAGTATTTTTCGGGACCTCCCTGGTGGTCCAGTGGTTGAGACTCTGCACTTTTACTGCAGGGGGCGTGGGTTCGATCCCTGGTTGGGGAACTGAGATCCCATATGCCACAGGACATGGCCAAAAATAAATAAATAAAAAATTTTTTAAAAAGCCAATGTTTGTCGTCACTAAACTAGTAGACTACCTCGGTTTACTTCTCGAAATGCTTTCACACACATCATCTTATTTACCCTACAGCAGTACTCTGGGTGCTGTTATAGTGAAATATGCTTGGGCTGCAGGGTTGGATTCCCTGGGAAGCGGAGATCAACACCTGTGGAAGGGAGGGGAGTGGGCAGAGGGAGAAACCGAGCTGTGATGCAGACACGACCACAGCTTCAGCCAACCCCATGGGAGCTCTGGAGCCAGAATGGCTCTTCAGAGTTGTACCAAACTGGGGAGAACACATCCCAAACTGGGATGAAATGCCAGGACTTTACACCCCTCCAATCATCAGTCACTAGAAATGGACTGCCTTGGGAATGGGCGTGTCACTGGCAAGGCGGTTCTTCACAGGTGAGGCGATCCCCAAAGAGGCTGAGAGCTGAAGGCTTTGTGCGGACAGCACTCCCAGCAAATGGGGCAAGAGAGGAACCAAAAAACAAGCACTGGGGGCTCAGTGTATGTTCAAGTGCTTCCCCTCTTCCCTCTTGAGTTTACACTATAGGAGAGGCTGGAATGGGAAAAGTACAGAGAGGCTCTGTGTGCTCGTTACGCTTCAGCTCAATTGCTGAGACTAATTTCATGTGCCCAAGAAACCTATTTATTAATTCAGCTCTCCAGTTATTCTGAAAAAGAAAGGAAAGCATACTAAATTGAGGACATGAGCATTCTGGTCCCTAAAAACTCATATGACCTCTGTGAATGAATATGTCAGCAAAGAGAATGGGACCGTGGAATCTGGCCCCCTGATGAGGTAAACGCAATCCCATGAGGCAGCCAGCTAGCCTTCCTCTGTGCTCCTGATCTCTCAGCCTCTCTTGCTGGCTCTCTCCTTCAGAGTTCCCACACCAACTGTCTGGGGGTAAAAAAGGCTAACATTTTCACCTTACCGATGAGTTCAGTAAGATTCCTAATGGTTAAGGAGCTACCTCCGATATACAGACAGACTGGGTTTCTTTGCACTATTCCATGCTCTTTCCTTTGAGTGCTTCCCAGCTTCAGGATCTGTTAGAAGCAGTAATAAAGTCTGAAGTGTAAAAAGTCTTCTATCTGGCTCAAGAGAGCAATGTAGAGCAGTGGGTAAGAGCTTGGACTGCAGTCTAGATACCAGACCTGCCATTGACCAACTAGGGCAAGTTACTTGTCTCAGTTTCCTCTTCTTTAAAACAGGGATAAAGGCTTCCTTAAAGGACTTTGCTGAGTATCAGAATGAGATAATGCATGTGAATCCCTCGAGTCTGTCAGTACACAGTAAGCTCTTGATAAATGTTAGCTATGATGATAATGACTTTACGTTGGACATTCAGCCTTGAAAACCACCAACAAAGCTAAGCAACTTTTCTCCTTGTTGCAACAAATTTTAAGGCATAAGCAAGAGAGAAGGAAGAGAAGAGGGAAAGAAAGTGTACAGAAGGGAATGTGGTGAAGGGACAGGTAACAAAGGAGAGAAGCAGAGCAGGAGAAAATGAGCTGGTACGTGGGAGAGACAGTGACTACCGGGGTACCACAAGTTGCCTACCTCTTTTCTGCCTACCAGTGCAGCCAAAAGCCTAGCTATTTTTCTCACCTTTGCTTCATTCCTGGGTTCCCTTAACTTTTGATTTTCATTGTTCTGTGGAAAATGAATACAATTTTTCTAATCTTAGAAATAATTGATGGAAATTTTTAACAATTCCTAAGCGCTTAGATCCTTTTCTGATAGAAGGTGCCATGCACTGCAATATTATCTATGAATTAAATGCCCCTATTTCAAGTAACAGTATTAGCTTGCTTTAAAGTTTACATGATAACTGCAAACTTGTGTCTGCATATAATACTGTATAAACATTAGTCATATTAAAAGAATTAATGGGGCTTCCCTGGTGGCACAGTGGTTAAGAATCTGCCTGCCAATGCAGGAGACACAGGTTTGATCCCTGGCCGGGGAAGATCCCACACGCCGTGGAGCAACTAAGCCCGTGCACCACAACTACTGAGCCTGCAAGCCACAACTACTGAGCCCGCGTGCCACAACTACTGAAGTCCATGAGCCTAGAGCCCATGCTCTGCAACAAGAGAAGCCACGACAATGAGAAGCCCGTGTACAGCAATGAAGAGTAGCCCCTGCTCGCCGCAACTAGAGAGAGCCCGTGAACAGCAACAAAGACCCAACACAGCCAAAAATAAACAAATAAATTAATTAATTAAAAAAAAAAAGAATTAATGGACTGTTCAATGTGAGACTTTCCCAGTAATGAATGCATAAATAGTTTTGCTGAATAATCGTAAGATGCACACGATTATAAATAAAAAGTTATAATCACATAAATGATATTAAAAACAACAAACTTATCTTAGAACTAGAGATTAATTCTGCTCTTAACTCAAATTGGAGATTCAGAAGTAATAGTCCCCACTCTGGTTACCTTGTTTCTCCAAAGTTCTATCAAGGTCACACTAACGTAAATACCTTAAGTATTTTATTGCAACCATTTCCTTTAACATTTAATGTGATCTAACAGTATATTCCTGATTTGGAATTACATTAGCCTCTCCCTTCTAAGGAAGACAATTTCTTGGGAGTATAGTAGAAGGTCAAAGCAGATTAGAGAGACAAAATGAGAGAAAAGAGTACAAGAACATGTTTAGTTAATGCTGACTATAATTTAGGCACTATGTAGTATTACCTGCAAAACAACATGGCTAGCCTCTTTTCTTGGTTGAAATGGTTCATTTCTTCAACGTGCTTCAAGCACCACCTGTAAATCAGGTGTCTCAATGACCAAGCCAACCAAGAGCCATATCAGTAATTCCCAAACTTTTGCTTATGATTTGAAACATAAGGCATACATAACAAATATGTGCAAATCATACAGTGTGTCTGTGTACAGTCACATACATACACACACATTCCTGGCATCAACACCCCCCAGAGGACCTGATTCAATACATCTGGGGTATAACCTGGGAATCCTTACTTTGAAAAGCTCCCCCAGATGACTGCATGTGCAACCAAGCTAGAAATCATTGGATCAGATAACATTAAGAATCATATAATACCATAATTATTTATCTAATAAAATATTTTGGTATCATTTATAGTAATACCTGGTAGTTGTAATATGGCTGGTTAATAACTCCTGCTATGGCTTTTCCTTCATAAGCAATTCCAATAAGAACTGTTACATTGTCAAGAAGACCTAAAAAG
Source organism: Phocoena phocoena (assembly GCF_963924675.1). Classification (NCBI taxonomy): domain Eukaryota; kingdom Metazoa; phylum Chordata; class Mammalia; order Artiodactyla; family Phocoenidae; genus Phocoena; species Phocoena phocoena. The sequence goes on along the minus strand of NC_089219.1, from coordinate 168,753,744 downwards.
AAGAAATTTGTATCAATTACATGACCTTCTCAGGTTACAGCACATCAATGGCTCCAAGTTATTTTTGCAATAAAGGTAAGGAATTTACAATGATTCATCCATGATTAAACTTACTCTGGCAAGATACACAAATTATGAGAGTTGACCAGGGACAGAAGTAGGGACTACAGCCACTTAATTGAATTGATACACATGGTCTCATGGTCTCATTAGTAATAATCTGTAAACCAATCAAGTAAATCAGCCATAACTCTGCAGCCATCATCAGTAGATTCCTCTGTGCCCCCCTCTACCACCATCCGACTCACCTCTGCCTGCTAGATCACTCTCAATTGCAGGATTACTCTCTAGGTTTGCATTTCAAGCCTCTAAATTAAGATTTCTCACAGTGGGGTCAATGGACTAACAAGCAGCATTAGAATTAACTGGCTCAATTTTTTCAGTACAGATTCTCAGGCTCCTTTGCAGAGGTAGTGAATCAAAACCTCTGGAGGAAAAAAAAAAAAAAAAAAAAAACCTCTGGAGGTCGGGGTTGAGAGCTGAACGAGCTGTTTAGGTGTTCTTACACTCACTGAAGCTGCCTAGAGCGCCCCTATTTCTCAATGGATTACAGAGACATTTTCACACGGACTACAGGATTCACTCATCGTAGATATGTCTCATCCAAGGACAGAGAGAGTTTTTTCTAGGAATTACGAGACAGTTTTCTTTTTTCAGCTGAGAACCAATATAAGAAAACCTACGTTGATCTTCCTCTCAAAAATAAGAATCTAAGCTTATGCTACACTCCTAAAACCTACCACTCTGGCTCTGAGCCTGGCACTTCTCACTTTAACGTTGCCAACTTTATTTTAATTTGCTGCCTTCTAATTTTGCTCATCTTAGATAATTTCAGGAAGGAGAAATATTGCACTGTGTTTCAAAACCCATCTTTAGAGGTGAGGCTGTGAAGTGAGACAGCAGTTCGCAGAGGAAGCGAGCGAGGGATGGGCATGGGATGGTGGCAGAGCAAGGCGATACAGTGACACTTTTCATCATTTTTCTACCCAATAAAGCTGGGGGTTCAGTATAGTCCCTTCGGTTACATTGGTTTAATGTTAGTTATTTTCATCTAGGGGACATTAGGATTGTGGGACTGGTGGAGTATGGGGGGGGTGGTATTTGAAGGAGATTAAATGTTTACAACTAAACATCATATATTAGTCCTACTGCTGTCAAATACAAATATAAAAGAGATACCAACCTTCAGTATATTCCTTGGTACCATCCAGAGGATCAACCCAGACCACAAGCTAAAAAAGAGGAAATGTCCAAATTGAGCATATAAAATTTAAAAAATTGATTTAAATGGATAAACTAAAACTACCTTTTTTTTTAATTTTTGAAATTATATTATGGGTGGCTTAAGCCAATGTCATCAGTTTTGTAATAATTAAAAAATAATTTAAATAATAATTAAAAATTTTAAAATAATAATTAGAATAAAAATAATTTAAAATAATTAAAAATAATTTTAAAAATAAAAATAATTAAATAATAATAATTAAAAATAATTTTAAAAAATAAAAATAATTTAAAAATTAAAAATAATAGTAAAAAAGTAAAATATTAAGTAAAATATTAACACAACATTGTAAATCAACTATACTTCAATAAAAAAAATTTTTGATATAAAATGGTTAACTGGTAAAAGTTTATTGTTACCTGAACACTAAACATGTGGCCATGAACATCCTGGGCTCTAGATGGTGATATAAGGAAAACTTTAAAGTGGCACCAAAAACGTTTTGTGTGGATGCTACTCATTTTTATATATAAATGTTGATTTAAGATAAATAATGACAGTCTGATTATCGTAAGGACACATGTATATGCGGCCAAGAAAAATGAATGGTTTATAAAACTGGCAGTAGCATAAAAAAGAAGTCCCCTCTTCTTAGGACTTTTAATATGATTCAGGATACGCAGCCATTAAACACTAGATGCTTGATGTAAATTTGTGAGGGCATATTTCTGACGGGAGACACCACATCTTTTTTTTTCTATACTGCATATCACAGAACAAAGTGCCTTACTCATAGTAAGTGCTCAACAAATAAGTGTTACATAAATTAAAACTCAAAAATTAAAGAAGTTTGATAGTTATCTGAAGTCATAGATTTAATTTAAGCAATAAAAAGCAAGGGGGGTAATTTTTATGGCCTTCCAAAAATATAAGGTAGCAATCCATTTCATCTCCTTCCAGCCCCAACTACCAATGAAATGTTTTCCTACCAAATTTACTAAATAACAAATAAGATTTTCTCCCTAAAAGTATTTTGTTTTTTGGCCATGCCACGCGGCTTGCGGGATCTTAATTCCCTGACCAGGGACTGAACCTAGGTCCCAGCAGTGAAAGCACCCAGTCCTAACCGCTGGACTGCCAGGGAATTCCCCCAAAAGTGTTTTTAATAACAGTTTTAGAGTGAAGAGGAAATCAATAGGATGAGAAAATGAACTCGAAGTTAATAGGTCAGACATCCCATATGGTTGCCAGGCACTTATATGTTGGCTCTGAAAGATTTCAAGTTCCTGGTTTCCCGTGTTTTATAACTACCAAGTTTTCATCATGATGGCAAAGTTTATTTCCTTTACTACGACAAAAACTGAAGATTAATAGAAAGTTAAGTAATAACATGGATCATACGTCTTCCTCTTTGATAGCACTGTACTGTGATGGGCATGGTTGCTTCAGTATCTCCTCCCACTGACCATCTTCAATCAACTCTTGATCCACGTCTTCAGGAGGCAGATCCTAAAGCAGAGAACACTGATGATGACCAAAGCTGTTTCCTGTTTACAGAATACCGTCTGTCTCAGCAACAAGAAGAAATGCAGTATCACAGGTTTCACTAGTCCTTCCTGTTTACCATTTCTATTTAGAGCTTTTAAAGCACACTGAATAAAATTGCAAAAACAACCACGTATGGCTCATCAAAGTGGATTACAAAGGATCCCAACTTCATTATCCTGAACAAGGATTAAAAAGAAAAGAATTTTTAAGTATTATACACCTATTTACACAAGTGACTCTGCTATCAGCTATGTCTAACTCTCAAATACATGAGATGTCAAGTCCTTCACCTTCACAGTGTTAGTCTTTGAATAAGTACGCAAATAAGCCTTAATTTAAAAAAAAAAAAAAAGGACCAATAAAACCCATTTTATTCCAAAGTTCTAGAACTCTACCCTTCTTATACTTTGTATGTTGAATGTCACAACAGTAACCGTATCATCTATGGTCAAGAACTGACATATGTGGCCTAGAAATAAACCAAAATATTAAAAGCAGATATTTTCTGAAAGTCCAAGAAACATGATAGTTATTTTTGTGTTAAAACACAAAAATATAATGCTTGAAATCATAAAAGTAGGGTATAAATCACTAAAGGGGCAATTACAACTCCATACAGTAAACAGGGATTTAAAAAAATATATGATACTCTTACCTCTTCCCCTATAATTGTTAGTTTGGGGAATTTCCGTGCCAAAGAAGAGCATATGCTCATTTGAACTAATCGGTCCGCCTTGGTCTGCAAGTCTGTTGCACAGGTCTGCAACAAAGAATGCACATTTTAGCAGAACTAAGTATGAAATCTTTGATGCATCTTTGATGCCTCATGCGTGATTATCTATATCCATTTAAATTACACTGTCTGTTTTAAGACTGATCAAGCTTAACATCATATGAGACAGTTTCTTGGCTGGGTCTTTCTCATGGGATTTATAGTGGCTAAAGTTTGTAAAGGAGCTTTTAAATTACTTAGAATATTTTCTCCCCCAGTTCACAAATTCCTTTTATAAGATCTCTACATTAATCTTTTGCTTAAGCAGGTTGACAGACAGGAAATTCACAATTTTCAAGGCAGTTAATAATAATAAATAACTCTTTAGTTATTTAAAAGGTACTTCTTATATGGATCTTTCTATAAACTCCACTCAATCCTAATTTTAATAATTCAAGAGGTCCTCAGAATGATTCGTTATTTCTTATTTCAAAATTTTTATTTCTAAACTATAAAAAAAATGAAAGTGAATGGCAGTAGTATTTACTACATAACTCACCTATGGCACTCAACTCAATCCGTAACTCATATAGTCACACTTGTGAAAGACAGTGACCACTTCCTTGCTTAGCTTGCTTTCAGAGAATTAGGACATGTTGCAATTTATACATGCCTGTTTAGGTGGATTTACACATTATTTTATTTTAAATAGCAGATCTTTTGCAATACTTCGTAGTGAGATAAGGAATGACTACGAAAATCAAACTCTTTTCTGCCACAGTGAAGTTTGCTGGTTATCTCAATGTAAAGAACAATTTTGCTAGAATGTAGTGCCACAAAGGCAGAGATCTTTGTTTTATTTTCTAAAGAATTGTGCCCGGCACACAGTAGGTGCTCTGTAAATATCTGTGGAATGAAACTACTTAAATTAATTGTTGAAATTGAAGATTACTTACCTATCAATCAAGTTTAGAGACCACTGCTCCAGAGAAAAAAAGACACATTGATAGCCATTCAACTCTATGAGGAAAGCTCTCCCAACTCTTCTCTAGGATAAAATATTCCCTGCTCTTTCTACCGACATAGTGCCAGATCTCACCATTCTAGATACTTTGTGTGACAAATCTGTCTTTGCCCTGTCTCTTTTAAAATGAGGTGTCAACAAGTGGATATAAAGTACTAGAAGTGTCTGACCAGTAGAGAGGACAGTGAGGTTATTATCTTTCTTTCTAACTTGAACACTATATTTCTATTACTCTTTAGCTATCGGCTACAAAGTGGTCCATCTAATATAATCACAAGAGAAAATCAATTTAAGCAAAATAAATAATGCTAAGAGAAAAATATGCAAAGATATGATCCAAAATATTGGCTGTGCTGGCCTAATAGATGATTTTGTACTTTTTGCTGTTTTTCTCTACTTCCTATGTTTCATAATAGAGAAAACAATAAAAAAGAAAAGACAGTAAGATTAGTAGCCTTCTGAAAGTAGCTGTTTTACTACTGTAGTAGTAAACTAAAAACTAAACTAAACTACTAGTAGTAAACTAAAAACTAAAACTAAAACTACTGTTTTACTAAAACAACTGTTTTACAAGTAGCTGGCTTGTCATTGAGCATGTATGTGATCAACTAAAACCTCTTTTTCACACAAATTTGAATCAGACTCCCCCCTTATTACTTGAACATTAATATAGGACTTTATTCCTATTGTAATATCTTGTTGAATTTGGCCCACCTTTCTCAGAGTTTGCAACTATTTTGAATACTTATTCTGTAATCCAATACAACAACTAGCCCTTCCAGCTTCATTTTATTGACATATTTGATAAGTATCCTTTCTACATCCTCCTCTTCCACAGCACTTTTGAAAAGATGCATTCAACAAATTTTTAAAACTGTATTTAAGTTAATGGCTAAAGAGAAAAAGACAGTCAGGAGCAGAGTCCTACGATCTGTCAACCAGCGACCCTTTTCCAGCTTGAAAGTGAATCATGAATAAAATTACGGGGTAACATTGCTCACCTAGTTATGAGTACACCTAACAGTGGCTCAGGATGGGGGATGAGAGATATCATCTATATATTATAAATAGCTTGAATGCTTTTTGAAAATAGAAAATGAGGGACCATAACAAATTTTTTTAAAAGTTGATTCAAATCAATTTTGATTTCAAAATCAAGATACCCTATATCTATTTCCTATACTATTAAGCCCATAAATCTATCAAAAAAGGAAATGAGATTTATTTCACTAGTTCTTGTGATATTTATTCTTAATTTTAAAAAGTAGTTATGTTGAACATCCTATAATTAGTTCACAGGAACTTATTTCTAAGTTGTCTTTTACTTATATATAAGGTCCTTTTTTTTTATACAAATAGCCTTAAATAGATGCTTGACTAATCATAAAGGAGCATCTTAACTACATCTCTATTTCAAATCATTAAAATGTTTATCACATCCTAAAATTTTCCCACTTGGGAAAAATTACAATACAATTTTCCTTAAAGATTATGACAGGGCTTCCCTGGTGGCGCAGTGGTTGAGAGTCCGCCCGTCGATGCAGGGGACACGGGTTCGTGCCCCGGTCCGGGAAGATCCCACAAGCCGCTGAGAGGCTGGGCCTGTGAGCCATGGCCACTGAGCCTGCGCGTCCGGAGCCTGTGCTCCGCAACGGGAGAGGCCACAACAGTGAGAGGCCCGCGTACCGCAAAAATAAAACAAAAAAATTTGTAATGTGAAATAATTATCAAATCTTGTGGAAGAAATTATATTTTAAACTAGAACACATGCACGGTGGGATTTCTTTTAAGAATCAACTACCACTATAAACTATCTTTCTGTTAATTTACCTAAGTTTTCAATTACCATGCTGGAAAGAAAACCTTTGCTTTAGGTTTCTTTTCCATGCAGAAAAAACGTTTTAAAGCTTTGAATATAGGGGATACTTATTTAAATGCCAGATGTTACCAAACATGTCAAGTTCACCAAGGACTGCACGGCTTTGCATGAAGTAGATTACTTCAGGATATGAAGCTTGGTTCCAGTGCTCTGGAGCTAGACAGTGGTTAGAAGGTCCAGTCATATAAGTAAAGGTTTTGGAGGTAGGAAGTCTAGAGTCCTCTGCAGAGCAGAAATGGAGCCCATTTGAACTAAGGGTCTTGCAATCTCCATAAGGGAGCCATTGAGTATTTCAACTATTAAAGCCTGTCCAGATTATTATATCCTTTTAGCTAAACCTCAAGGGACAAAAACAGAGTTGGTATAAAATGAGACGAGACTTTCAGTACCTTCTCCACAATACCCAGGTCTCCTTCAGCAATAACACGCCTGACTATCGTTCCTGCCTTTTGAGCAATAGAATATGCTGAAGCCACCAACCGCATCAACACAGTGTGACTGGAAGCCATGATGTGCCCTAAAGGAAAATCGAGAGAAATGTTATGTTACTTTCAAAGCCAACTGCTGGTTTCATTTACTTGAATTCAATTCAACATATTGGTATTGAGTGTTTACTTGAGACTGCTTCAATTAACTGTATAGATTCTCTAATAAACATTTACTAAGATAGACTTGGAAAAAGACTCCATTTCAGCATTAGCTCTCCCAATAAATTCTATAGTATTCTTTTTCTCTGCAGATGGGACATTTTGAGGCATGGGGGTAACTGACCCAGGACTACAAACATGTGAATAAGTTTTATGTATGACAAGTGTAATGTACAAAAGCTGTGGACATGCTGCAGGGGCTAAAAAATAAGGTATAATATCTGCCCTTAAGGAGCTAATATTTTGGTGGGCTGAGGGTAAAATACTGTAAGCTAATGTCTATAACATAAAACTGGTAAGTGCTGACAGAGGTATGAAGAGCATAAGGGATGTGTGTGTATGTGGGAAATAATTAAAAAGGGGAGGGACTGCATGTGATTACATTTAGTTTCTGAAACTCAATGAATATTCCTTTAGAGATTGAATAAAATTTAATCTGCTGGTTATTGGCTACCATCCTCATCAGTAGCAAAATAAAGAGAACAAGCAGGATAACCACTGGACTGAAGACCAAGCATTTGGAAAAGTAATGAGTGTCAAGCAGCCCCTGGCCCAATAAAAAACATGAAAAAAACAGTCTTTAGGGTCAAGTACTTTCCTTTTTGAAAATACAGATTCAAATCCTGCAATTTTATTGACTGCTTTGATGCTGGGATACATCACCCAGATTCCCTCTGGGGCTGCCAACTTACTTCCCCACTGTTGAGAGGGCTGCCAACAGATGGTCTTTGGCTGCCACCTTTCTTTAGGAATTTATCTGCTGAGAAAGAGTCATTTCACCTGAAACTGGTCAACAGGGGGGTGTAAAGGCCATTCCTCACTCCAGCTGGGCTGCCACCCCAATTCTGCTGGGCCTTCCTAGCTTCCAAATTCCCAGTGGGGTGGGCTGAGCCTTAGTTGGGACTGAATCATGGTCCAACTGCCCTCATCCCCCATCCTGAGCCACTGTTAGGTGTACTCATAACTAGGTGAGCAATGTTACCCCATAATTTTATTCATGATTCACTTTCAAGCTGGAAAAGGGTCGCTGGTTGACAGATTGCAGGACTCCGGCCCTGACTGTCTTTTTCTCTTTAGCCATTAACTTAAATACAGTTTTAAAAATTTGTTGAATGCATCTTTTCAAAAGTGCTGTGGAAGAGGAGGATGTAGAAAGGATACTTATCAAATATGTCAATAAAATGAAGCTGCAAGTCCTTAACTTCCTTATAGCAGTTCAGATTACATCCACTGTACTTCCTTCTCTACCAGTTTTACACCTTCTGGCTTGTAAAACACTAACTTTGGTAAGCACGTCTCTCTGAAAGCTCATCAAAAACAGGGATTAAAGGCACAGGCACTGAAGCCTACTTCCTGTGTTCAATTCCTAGCTCTGGCACACATTAGTTGTGTGACCTTGGGAAAGCCACTTAAACTCTCCGTGCCTCGATTGGTAAAATGGAGCTAGCAATAGTGAGTCATGGTAATTATTAAATCAGTCTCTGGCACAAGGTAAGCACTAACTAATGCTGGCTAACCATTATTACAATGATTATTCTCATTGCTGGCTATCCTGCAGGGACATTAGGGCAGCGTTAATGGCAAAAAAAAAAAAAAAAATCCTATAGCTTCTGCAACATTATTTTGACTCTGAGGATATAATATTACCAATATGACCCAGAATCACAGCACAGGTTCTTTTTCATAATGTTCTGGGTTGAGGCTTGGAGTATGAAAAAAGGTTGTACAACATTTAAGGCAATCAACCTAATATCCTATCATTTGAGGAATCTTTACAGCTGTCAACATGGCTAGTTCAGAAGGACAAAAACAATAGGAATCAATGATCCATTTCTTCTCATAGCCTGGGAGAGGTATCTTGAATTCAATATAAAGGTGGTGAGCATATGAGGATTAGGTTCTTAAAATAAATGATGAAATCGGAACCCAGGGGGAGTGCAGTAGTATCCAAGTTGAGGAGATGGAGCTGGGTGTCTGCGGAGGCCAAGATGATAGGAGTGTGCAGGGCAGAGTACCAGAGAGACCTCTGGAGACCTGCTAATCAGTGCAGGCAGGTGAGGAAACTACCTGAAGGAACAGTAGGTGTGATCTTCAGAGCTCACACGGCTTGGGAGTTCATGCACCCACTAGCCAGTGGGAGACCTCATCATTCACAAGACACTGGTTAGAGTAACACACATTGCGGGTGGGAATGTAAGAGGGTGCAATTACTTTGGGAAACAGTTTGGCTGACCCAGCATTCCACTCCTAGCTATTTGCCAAGAGAGAAAGAAGTGTAAGTGCTCACAAAGACTTCTTCATGAATTTTGTTTGTTTGGGTTTTTTTTTTTTTTTTTTTTTTTGGCCACACAGCACGGCACGTGGGATCTTGGTTTCCCAGCCAGGGATCGAGCCCGTGCCCTCTGCATTGGAGGCGCAGATTCTTGATCACTGGGCCGCCAGGGAAGTCCCAAGACTTCTTCGTGAATGTTTATAGCAGATTTATTTGTGACAGACAAAATCTGAAAACAACCCAAATGTCCCTCAACAGGTGAGTGGATAAACAAATTATATCAAATTATACACTTTAAATATTTACATTGATTGTATGATAATTATACCTCAATAAAGCTGCCAGAACCATAAAAAAAAAAGAAAGAAAAATAAATAACTAAATAAATGGTGAGTTCCCAATCAAAATACTAAGATAATTTATCTTTTGGAACTTGACTATAACAGAGCAAATTCTGAAAAAAAGAGAAATGAGCATATATCAAAATATGATATAAAACTATAGTAATTAAAAGTTTAGTCCTGGGCAGAATTTGAGAGACAAATCAATGCAATCAAATAAATTCCAGAGATAGATCCAAATACACTAAAGGTGATAATTCAAATCATGGAGGAAAGTTAATTGTGCAAAAAACGGTGGGGACAATTGCTAATCTTTTAAAAAAGTGTTGGAATATTTTTGCCTTCTTTATATCAATGTGTATTCCAGATCAATGCATGATTTTAAAAGTAAAGAATGAAACTACGAAAGTATGGGGATAAAACATGAGTGAAATGTTTTATAAATTTGGAAAAGCACTTTTAAACATGACTAAAACCAAGAATCCATTATATATTGATAAATCTGAAGGCATAAAAATTAAAATGTTTATATAGCCAAAATACCATAAACAAAGCAAACAGATGAGTGACAAAATGATAACAAAAATTTGTATCACATACTAGACAAATGTGCTAATTTTGTTGCATAAGGGGCTTACATATACCAATATGTAAAAGATGAATGATTCAACAGAAGAATGTGCAAGTGACGCCAATAGGCAATACTTAGAAAAATAAAAGCAAAGGCCATTAAATCGTGAAATGCTCAATTTCACTAATTATGAAAGAAATGCAATCTAAAACAATGAGAAATGATTGTTCATATGTAAGACTGGCATAGATAAGAAAGTTTGCCCAGTGTTGGCTGGAGTGTGAGGGAAGATCCTCCTGAGCATTATTAGCGAGGATGTAAAGTGGTGAAACCGCTTTTTTGAAAATCTTATTAACAGTAAAATGTACACATCTTTTAAACTAGCAATCACATTTTCAGGGAATCTAAATGAATAAAACAAGTCTACAACCAGAAAAGGCAGTAGGAAGAATGTCTGCTATTTTAACGATATTTAATTTTAGGCGTAAGACAGTCTCTAAATTTGGATGCACTAAAGAACTCACCGTCTAAGGCTGCCTTGTTATTTCAACAACATATGGCCATAAAAAGATCCCGGGGCACGAAAATAGTAGTACAGGTAAACATTCAAAATGCTGACACTGAAGAATCTAGGTCCGATATCGGAATATCTGGAGAAGTACTCTGATTTGCGTATTTTTTTTTTTAACATAAATCCTTTGAATCTCTTCATATCTGTGCAGAGGGGTGGAGTTAGGGGACCAATAAACTACTCAGATCCGCCTAAGGCCCTTGCGCTGCCCCGCAGGAGAGAAAATTACTTACAGTGACAAGACTGGCACCAAGTCAGACGAAAGAGACTTCAGGGGTAACCAAAAAAGCGTTACCAAGCAACAGGTCCCCCGCAGCGTCCAGTACAGCGCTTACCCTCCGCGGATAGGTCATCAGTGGATGCAGACTAAACCTACCTCAGCTACTGAGCATGCGGGAAGTTCGGCGCAGGCGCAGGACAGCTACTTTGCCACCGCCTGGTCTGATTTTAGACCCGCCGGAAAGTTCCACCCGTCCGCGTTTTCTCCAAGCTTTCCAAGCTTTCCATGCTTTCCATAGGCTCCAGTCCCCTAAAGTCAAACCGAAAGGTGTATTAAGTAATGATTCTGGTTTCAGGTGTCTTCCAATCCACTTTGTGCGCACAGTTTACTCTTAAGATATTTGTCGGGTTAGTGATACCGCCCCGTGGCGGCAGGCGGCTACTTAACCTCGAAACCCTACGAGACTGTGGACTGGCTTCGGGTGGTCCGCGACGCCCCTACCTCTGTTCCCCCTAAGAAAACTTTATGCAAAAGTGTGTTACTAGCGTTTATTTTATTTTTTTAAGCATTTATCAGATTCCTGAAAGGGTCTGTGACCCTTTCATTCGTCTACTGATTAGTCCTGGGAGATTTTTTCTCTTCCTGGTCGGATGTGCCATATTAAGTATTTTTGTTTTTTTGAAGCACAGAAAAAAAAAAAAAAAAACCTAATTACGACTTTTATTGCACTGCCAAAGGTAAAAACAAACAAGCAAAACCAAAAATTGCCTGTTTATTCATTTTGGCTTTCACCATATATTTAAGGAGCACACTTCTTGTGTCTGCCTGTATTTCTGTGTCCACGTGGGAGCCGACCTTTGGTGAGAACAGCAGAGCGAAGAGGCAATGATCTTTTTTTTCAGTATTGAAAAGTAGGGCACTGTGATTAAAATATAACAACATAAAATAAGATGACAGAGTTAATAGCAAACATATCAGTTATAACAACAAATGTAAATTGTTTAAACTCATCCATTCAAAGACAGAAATTCTCTGATTAATTAGAAAGCCAAACCCACTGTTTCATCAGAGTAGAATTCGGGGTAAGAAAAATTATCAAAGGGAACAGTCTTTTTTTTTGTTAAAGGTATCCTTTATATTAATAAAACTGCTTTATTTTAAAACATTTTAAAATTAAATAACCCATCACTGCATTCTCGTTGCTAAAAAAGAAAAACAATCAAAAAACCCCACAACAATCTGTCCAAGCCTTTTTTTGTCTTATTTTCCTAGTTTCATATGCTTTATTTTATTTTCACTTAAAAAAATAAATTTATTTATTTCTATTTTTGGCTGCATTGGGTCTTCGTTGCTATGCACAGGCTTTCTCTAGTTGCGGAGAGTGGGCTTCTCATTGTGGTGGCTTCTCTCATTGCCGAGCATGGGCTCTAGGCATGCGAGCTTCAGTAGCTGTGGCTTGTGGGCTCAGTAGTTGTGACATGCAGGCTCAGTAGTTGTGGCACGCAGGCTCAGTAGTTGTGGTACGCAGGCTCAGTAGTTGTGGTGTACGGGTTTAGTTGCTTTGAGGCATGTGGGATCTTCCCGGACCAGGGCTCGAACCCATGTCCCCTGCATTGGCAGGTGAATTCTCAACCACTGCGTCACCAGGGAAGCCCCATTTTTTTTATTGGGTAAAAGATTCATTAAATTCTATAGTGCTATACAATTTTCAAAAATTTTGCACATGATTTCATATAATCCCATAATAACCTTTTCCCCCTACTCCTATATTGCCCCTTCCCTTTCCGCTCTCTCTGCTGGTAAGCACTAGTTTGCTGTCTATATCTGTGTCTGCTTCTTTTCTGTTTTATTCACTAGTTCATTGTATATTTTAGATTCCACGTATAAGTGATATCATAACGGTATTTGTCTTTCTCTCTCTGACTTTTTTCACTTAGCATAATGGCCTCCAAGTTCATTCATGTTGCTGCAAACGCAAAATTTCATTATTTTTTATGGCCGAGAAGTATTCCGTTGTTTATAGACATAATACATTTTATCTATTCATCTGTTGATGGACAGTTACGTTGCTTACATACCTTGACAATTTTGTAAATAATGCAGCTATGAACATTGGGGTGCATGTACCTTTTCCAGTTAGTGTTTTTGTTTTTTTCGGATACATACCCAACAGTGGAATTGCTGGATTATATGGTTGTTTTGTTTTTAATTTTTTGAGAAACCTCCATATTGTTTTCCACAGTGGCTGCACCAATTTACATTCCCATCAACAGTGTAGGAGTGTTCAGACCTTCTTAGAGCTTCTGTCCCCAGATTGGAATTTTGCTTTATCTTTCCTGATATTGCAGAGCCATACTGCATCATCTGGTTTTGCAGGTTAGACAATTAGGAAAACTCTAAGAGCAGAATACTTACAAAAATTTTACAATGTTTTCCCCACTACTTTACAATTGTTTTAGCTTCATCTAATTCAACAGCAGTTTGTTCTTGTTTTTTAGAGACATGCCTTTACTAGATTCTTAAGAACATCAGCTTAGTTTTCATTAAAAAAAAAAAAATTGCTTTGGGAATTCCCTGGTGGCCCAGTGGTTAGGATTTTGTGCTTCCAATGCAGGGGGCATGGGTTCAGTCCCTGGTCAGGGAATTAAGATCCTGCATGTGGCAGGGCCCAAAATTAAAAAAAAAAAATTGGTTTCGGGGAGAGGGTGGTTAGTGAACAATTTTCACTTGCGTGCTCTTCTGTAACTCCCAAAGTTTTGTAATTAGAAAGAAACAATAATTTCTATTAAAAAAAAAAAAACAACTCACCAGAGAGCAGTATCAACAAATGGCTGCCATTACATGGAGTTCTAGTTTGAGAAGACTTTTACTTACACAATCTCATTTGATTTTCATAATAACTGAGTTAAGTCAGACCATTTATTTTATTATGTTACAAATAACAAAATTTACCATCCATTGGTTTTTATAATTAAATTGTATAATTACACAGCGAGTACAACTGGCATGAATAAGTTCAAGGATAAACACAACCGACTGTGAGCCCAACAGTTGGGAAGAGAAGTGTGCGGGTGTCCTAGAGAGTTGCCTTATGCTGATAGCCCAGTGTACCCTCAGTGCAGGTTTTAGGAGTAAACAGAGAGCACTGTTGCATTCAACAACATGTTATGTGGAGGTAGGCTGTACTTGCTAAAGCGGTGCTTCCCAGTAAGGTAGCCATTAGCCCCATGTAGTTGTTGAGCACTTGGCAAGCTGCTAGTCCAAATGGAGATGTGCTGTATGTGTAAAATACATAGCACATTTCGAAGACTTAGCATGAAGAGAAAGAATGTGAAATATCATACTTGTAATTTTTGTTAATTACCTGTTGAAGTGATAATATCTGGGTTATACTGGATTAAAGAAAACATACTTTCTAAAAGGCAGGCCGCTGTGATTGAAATATGAGCCGGTCGCGCCTGCCCCATCTCCTTCGGCCCCTGGGTATCAGCCCTGATCCGGGATGGTTGCCGCGGGGACCCGGATGTGGCCCCGCCCCCTGCGTCTCCCCGCCCCTTCCCCGCCCCGCGCTTGCGCACTCCTGCTAAGGCTCGCGCAGGTGCTCTGGTCTCCCTCTTCCCCAGAGCCGGGCGGGAAGCTAGGCCTTGGCGTCTCTCCGGATCCTGGGTTTGGCCTGGCCCGCCATGCGTTGCGGGCTGCGTCCTCGCGGGCCGGGAGCAGCGGCCCTGGCCGTGGCCCGGAATTTGTGGGTGCCGCCCCGCCTTCCTCGTCGGCCTGGCTGGCGGGGGGCGACGAGGAGGCTTTTGGTGCGGTCAGTCACCGGGGCCAGTAACCAGCTGCAGAATTCGAGTAATGGCAGCTATCGGGACACGGTGTTGCTGCCGCAGACCAGCTTCCCCATGAAGCTGCTGGGCCGCCAGCAGCCCGACACGGAGCTGGAGGTCCAACAGGTACGGGCCGGCCTGTGCGCGGCGCGGGCCGGGAGGGGGGACACGGGCCCTTCCCGGAGCCACGCCTGGGCCACTCACACCCCGGGTGGGGCGGGACCCGGCCGCAGGCTCCAGGCCCTTTTGGGCCGGGGGTATTGGGACCAGGTCAGTGGAAATCATGCGCTTCCCACAGGTTGTATTGGGTGAAAACA
This sequence comes from Phocoena phocoena, assembly GCF_963924675.1. Taxonomy (NCBI): domain Eukaryota; kingdom Metazoa; phylum Chordata; class Mammalia; order Artiodactyla; family Phocoenidae; genus Phocoena; species Phocoena phocoena. Next base: position 168,738,533 of record NC_089219.1, on the reverse strand, counting down.
GAAGTGCAGAAACCTCTAGGCAAGTACCATAGAGGTGGCCGGATCCAGAGCGGAATGCTAAGGAGGAACCAGCGATGCTCAGCACGGATGGAATAGAAGTCCCAGTTTTAGCTTAGACAGAACCAGTCGAATTTGGACGCTTTAACAGTGGCTTTTAAAAAGTAAATTAACATGTACACATATAAATAAAAATTCGATTATGAGAAGTTGAAGCTCAGTCTTGTGGTATCAGTAGGTCCCTAGTTGGAATTACGGCTTGTTTGAAAGGTCAGGTAGCTGTGGTTACTTCCTCAGAGTCTGCTTCCTAAACTGTGCCTCTGTCTCCTGTATTAGACTGAATTTTCTAAGGGCAGAGATTCACTGTTAGTTTGTGTAATTATAGAGTCTTTAAAATCCCTGATATTTTGGATGTATTGTCTAAGTAAATATGCTTAGATTAAATATTCTTATGACAGCTCTCAGAGTTCTAGACTCACAAACTTGTTTTGGCTATCTAATTTTTTAAAGTGTTTTATCCAGTACCTTCTGTATTTCTGGAACTGTGACAGTTGCAGAGATTTTCTCATATAATCTTCACACCAGCTCGGTGAGTTGGATATTATTAACATTTTTTTCAGATGAGGGAATAGGCCTACAAAGGCAAAATGACTTGGTCAAGGTTACACAGCAAGTGGGGGAAGAAGAGTGGGATTACAATCAGTGTTATTCCAAATTAAGAGAGTAGCAAGTGTTGAGGCCAAAGGATAGCAGGAATAAGATGTGAGTACGTGTGTGTGTGTGTGTGTGAGTGAGAGAGAGAGAGAGAGAGAGAGAGGATCTTCAGGTCCTTCACCATGGAGTGGAGGGTGGGAAGTGCTGAGAGACTGCCCAAGAACTTAGTGGTACTAAACCTTTGTAGGGTCCTGTATACGTTTATAAAGCACTTAGACTTTAAACTGAAGTCTACGGAGAAGCTATTCAAAAGTATTAAAAGATGAATACTCAGATGTGCGTTTTAGAAACCTCACCATTTGTGTTATAGAGTTGAATACATTAGAATGGGATAGGAAATAAGCAAGTGTTGGTTGTTATTTATGGTAAGATTCAGGAGTATGTATTTACATGATGTTCAGACATTATTGTTCTTTTTAAACAGAAATGTGGATTTTTGGAACTTTATTCATGGCAAAGAGAAAGAAAAGTGAAGACAGAGTTTTGTCTTCACGATGGACCTCCTTATGCAAATGGTGACCCTCATGTTGGACATGCTTTAAATAAGGTAATTATAATTTAAGTTACAAGACTTGAGGGAACACCTTTATTTAAATACACTTTGCAAAAGAGTATATTCTAGTTTTATGACAGTTATGTAAATTTGCATTGGCATACTTAAACTAAAATGTCTTAATAGAAAGTAGCAATAAACAGTTTCAGTACTGTGTGAAAAATAACATCACTCGTATTTGCTTTGAACTTATTTTATATTAGTAAGTATCATTTTATTCAGTAAATCATTGTTGAGCGCCTATTATGTGCCAGGTATTGTCTAGACTTTGGAAACAGCAGTGAACAAAATAAGGATAAGTCCTGGCTTTATGGAGCTTGTGCTCTAAACAGGAAGGCATAATAAGATAAATAAGTAAAATATGTAATATAATATAGCAACTGCTATAGACTGAATATTTGTCTGTGTGTCGTCCTGGCTCCCGCCCCCTGCAAATAATACGTTGAAACCTAATCCCTAATGTGGTAGTATTTGGAGGTGGGGCCTTTGAGAGGTGGTTAGGTCATTCTTGGCTGCTATGTGAGCAATAGACTGTAGAGGTAGAGGGAGTTTGGAAATAGGGAGACTAAGAAGGGGACTAGTGCATAATTCAGGAGAGAGATGATGGTCATTTTGACCAGGGTTGAAGCCATGAAAGTGGTGTGAGAAATAGTCAGGTTCTGGGTATAGTTTGGAGGTAGAGCTGACAGGATTTGCTGATGGATTAGATGTGTGGGGTGAGAAAATGAGAAGAGTCAAGGATGCCTCCAAGAAGCATCTCGAGCACTTAGAAAGTCAGAAGAGCTCTTACCTGAGATGGAGAAGACTGGGAAGATCAGTTTGGGGGAAGAAGTCAGGAGTTCAGACCTGGGCATGTTTCCCTTGAGACAAGATGAGACGTGCAGGTGGAGATACTAAATAGGCAGTTGGAGGCGAGAGGTCCATACTGGATATGTAAATTGATAGGTCATCACCCTATACAGTTTAGGGTTGCATTTTGTTTTCTTTTTGAGGGGTGGCTGCTAGGTGCATTTTAAATAGTAAATGAATTGAGTGAGAAATTTAGATTCTCCTCTAAGAGAGCTCACTTGACTTCCCTGGATGTCACGTAGGCTTTCTCTGCTTTCTACCATGAAGAGTAAGAATGGTTATAGCTTGCTCCATGGTTATGCTGAGGTAATAGTAGTTAAGTGGTCTGCTTTCCAGGAAACAGTTGTTTTTATTACAGGCTATTTATCAGCTGACCTTTCTTTACTGATTCTTATTTCTCACCTACATTAGGTTAAATCATTTTATATTAGTATTCTCCTTGAGTTTTTAAATTCATTTGGCATTCCCTCCCACCCCCTACAGAACCCCAAGAGACTTTTTTGCCAAGTAGAGCAGTAATTACACATGCATGCCCTTTGCAAAGCAGTGATTTTGTTGCTTGACATCAGTGTTCCTTTTGAGTCTAGAAGAGTATCTAAATCTTAATTTCTAGCATCCAGTCAGAATTTTTTTTCCCTTTTATTCAACTTACTCAGGTATTTGGATGAGCCTTGTAAGACTCCTTGAAATGCCCCGCTTTTTTTTTTTTTTTTTTTTTTGCGGTATGCAGGCCTCTCACTGTCGTGGCCTCTCCCGTTGCGGAGCACAGGCTCCGGACGCGCAGGCTCAGCGGCCATGGCTCACAGGCCCAGCCGCTCCGCAGCATGTGGGATCTTCCCGGACCGGGGCATGAACCCGTGTCCCCTGCATTGGCAGGCGGACTCTCAACCACTGCGCCACCAGGGAAGCCCCAAATGCCCCCATTTGTAGACAAAATGGCGTGTAATTTTTTCCTTCTGTTCTTGCATTATGGGTATTATCCAATATTTACAATGGATATGTTTGAGCACTTTCATAAATTAAACCTTGTTTTTCTATTTAAAATAAGAGGCCTGGGAATTCCCTGGTGGTCCAGTGGTTAGGACTCGGGGCTCTCACTGCCGGGGTCCTGAGTTCAGTCCCTGGTAGGGGATCTAAGATCCTGCAAGCCGCATCGCAAGGCCAGAAATAAATAAATAGAATAGCATAGAATAAAATAAAGAAAATTAAAGAAAAATTAAATTAAAAAATAAGATAAAATAAAATAAAATAGGCAGGTATGTGATTGATCCATTTAAGGTATTATGATACCCCAGTCTTGGGTGGTATTTTTAAAACTAGGGTAAGTGTGGTATATCTTCCCATAATATCAATTTTATTTGTAGTTTGGGAGAAAAAAGATATTTAACCAGTCATTCAAAACCATTTTATGTTAAGACACATATTAATCTGCTTGGGCTGCTATAACAAAATACCTTAGACTGAGTGGCTTAACAAACATACATTTATTTCTTACAGTTCTGGAGGCTGGGAAGTCCAAGATTAAGGTGCCAGCTGATCTTGGCTCTCTTCCTTGCTTACAGAAAGCTACCTTCTCACTGTGTCCTCACATGGGGGTAGGGGGTGGTGGAGGGAAGAGGGGGAGAGGGGAAGAACGCTTTTCTTATAAGGACACTGTTTCCATCATTAGAGCCCCACTCTTATGACATCATCTAACCCTAATTACCCCCAAAATTTCATTTCCCAACACATTGAGGGTTATGGCTCTAAAATATGAAAGGAGGGGTTTTGGGGACACACAGACATTCAGACTGTAACACATGATATGAAATGGAATACAAAATTCCTTTGAATTTGAGAGGAATGGAAGGGATTTTCAAGTTGAAGCTTGCTCTAAGCCCCATTTCTTCTTTCATCCTTCTCCCACAGGCTGCTAGCCCAGCTGAGTGGCTGTTGATATCCAATTGTATGTTACAGGCCTGCCTGTGTTGAAATAGAGAGCTTCAACCAGAATGTAAATCAACTTGGTTACTAAGCACACAGTTTAGTGACTATTTTTGTAGCAAGACTTTCTTGATGAAGGAAGCAGTGAGTTGACTTACATTTTGATGTAAAGCTCTTTCTCTTGAAATAGACTGGCACTTTTGCATAGTACTGGACGAATGTATAATTTCATTGTTCTCAAAAATTTTTTTCCAGAATAACCTGTGGTAACATGCACCAATCTTAAATTATTCAGTTTGATGAGTTATGACAGCTGTATACATCTGTTAATCTCCCAGTGCAAGATACAGAAGATATGTATATATGTGTATATATATACACACATTTATTGAAGTATAATTGATTTACAATATTAATTAGTTTTAGGTGTACAACATAGTGATTCAATATTTTTATACAGTACAAAATGATCACCATAGTAGGTCTGGTTGCTGTCACGATACAATTTATTACAATATTACTATATTCCCTATACTGTACATTACATCCCTGTGACTTACTTATTTTATAAGTGTAAATTGGACTTCTGAATCCCTTTCACCTTTCCTTTCACCTTTTTGAACATCGCCCTACCCCCTTTCCCTCTGGCAACCACCAGTTTGTTCTCTGTATGAGTCTGTTTTTCTTTTTTTTATATTTGTTTGTTTTGTTTGATTCCACATATAAGTGAAATCATACAATATTTGTCTTTCTCTGTCTAACTTATTTCACTTATTTCTAGGTCCATCCATGTTGTCCCAAGTGGCAAGATTTTATTGTTTATTTATGGCTGAGTAATATTCCATTTTATATATGTGCCACATACCCTTTATCTATGCATCTGTTGATAGACACTTAGGTTGCTTCCATATCTTAGGTTGCTATTGTAAATAATGCTGTTGTGAACATGGAAATGTGTGTATCTTTTCAAATTAGTGTCTTTGTCTTCTTCAGACAAATACCCAGAAGTGGAATTGCTAAATAGTATGGTATTGATAGTTCTGATTTTAAGTTTTGAGGAATTTTCATACTGTCTTCCATAATGGTTGTATCAATTTACATTCCTACCAACAGTAGACAAGGGTTCCCTTTTCTCTGTGTCCTTATTATTTGTTGTCTCTTTGGTAATAGACATTCTTACAGATATGAGGTGATATCTGAGTGTGCTTTTGACTTGCATTTCCCTGATGATTAGTGATATTGAGTATCTTTTCATGTGCCTGTTGGCCATCTGTATATCTTCTTTGGAAAAACGTCTGTTCAGGTCCTCTGCCTATTCTTTAGTTGAGTTGTGTGTGTGTGTGTGTGTGTGTGTGTGTGTGTGTGTGTGTTTTCTTTTCTTTCTTTTTTTGCTGTTGAATTGTATGAGTTCTTTATAGATTTTGTATATTAACTCCTTATTGGACATATCATTTGAAAATCTTCTCCCATTCTCTAGATTGCCTTTTAGTTTTCTAGATTGTTCCCTTCACTGTGCAAAAAGCTTTTTAGTTTGATGTAGTCCTATTTATTTTTGCTTTTGTTGCCCTTGCCTGAGGAGAAAGATCCAAAAAAACATTGCTAAGACCCATGTCAGAGAGCTTACTGCCTTTGTTTTTGTCTAGGAGTCTTAAATATAAGTCTTTAATCCATTTTGAGTTTATCTCTGTATATGGTATATGAAAGTGGTCTAGTGTCATTCTTTTCCGTGTAGCTATGCAGTTTTCCCAACATCATTTATTGAAGAGACTGTCTTTTTCCCATTGTACATTTTTGCCTCCTTTGTTATAGATTCATTGGCCATATAAATGTGGGGTTTATTTCTGGGCTCTCTATTCTGTTACATTGATTAATGTGTCTGTTTTTTGTTCCAGTATCATACTGTTTTGATGACTGTGGCTTTGTAGTGTAGTTTGAAATCAGAGTGCATGATACCTCCAGCTTTGTTCTTCCTTATCAAGATTGTTTTGGCTGTTCAGGGTCTTTTGTGTTTCCATATAAATTTTAGAATTATTTGTTCTAGTTCTGTGAAAAATGTTGTTGGTATCTTGATAGGGATTGCATTGAATCTGTAGATTGTCTTGGGTAGTATGGTCATTTTAACAATATTCTTCCAATCAATGAGCAGAATATATCTTTCCATTTGTTTGCATTTGTTTGTGTCATCTTCAGTTTCTTTCATCAGTGCCATAGCTTTTGGAGCACAGGTCTTTTACTTTAGATTTATTCCTAGGTATTTTATTCTTTTTAATGCAGTTGTAAATGAGATTGTTTTCTTAATTTCTATTTCTGATAGTTTGTTGTTTGTGTAAAGAAATGCAAAAGATTTCTGTATATTATTTTTGTATCGTGCAACTGTACTGAACTTGATGAATTCTAATAGTTTTTTGTGACATCTTTAGGATTTTCTATATATAGTATTATGTCATCTGCAAACAGTGACAGTTTTACTTCTTCCTTTCCGATTTAGATTCCTTTTATTTCTTTTTCTTGTCTGATTGCTGTGGCTAGGACTTCTAATACTATGTTGAAATAAAAGTGGTAAGAGTGGACACCCTTGTCTTGTTCCTGATCTCAGAAGAAAAGCTTTTAGCTTTTCACCACTGAGTATGATGTTAGCTGTGGGTTTGTCAAATATGGCCTTTATTATTTCAGGTTATGTTCTCTCTATACCCAGTTTGTTGAGAGTTTTATCATAAATGGACTTTGGCAAACACTTTTTCTGCACCTTGTGAAATGATCATATGATTTTTATTCTTTGTTCTGTTAATGTGATATATCACATTGATTGATTTGCAGAAACTGGATCATCCTTGCATCCCTGGAATAAATCCTACTTGATCATGGTGTATGATCCTTTTAATGAATTATTGAATTTACTTTGCTAACATTTTGTTGAGGATTTTTGCTTCTGTGTTCATAAGTAATATTGGCCTGTAATTTTCTTTTTTTAGTAGTGTCCTAGTGTGGTTTTGGTATCAGGGTAATGTTGGCCTCATAGAATGAGGAGTTCCTGCCCTCATCACTGTTTTGGTTTCTATTGCTTTAATTTTTTTTCCCATTGTAAAATTTCAGGTGGGTTGAATCATAACATATATTCTTTTGTGTCTGGCTTCTTTAACTCATGTAGTATTTTTTGATACTCATAGGTGCTATTATAGATGTCAATAATTGATTCCTTTTTAATTGAATTGTCTTTAATTGGTTAGTAGCATTCCACTGAGAGAATGTACCAAAATTTATTCACTGTTTTTTTCAGTCCTTTATTTTTATGTATACTTTAATGGAAAATTTGGAGAGGGCACGACCTTTGACATCTGTCTGTATTTTCAAAACCAGAAATCTGGTCATTAAACAAGTCAGTATTGCTATTAAAGCAGAATTATAATATGTATTATACAATGTATTAGAACAGTTAATTGTATTGAAAACTTCTGAAGCATTTGAGATGTGTTACACATATTGCACATTCCTCAGTATTAAGTTTGTTTGCTTCCACAGAGGCCAAATTATGCTGCTTGATAGCTCACTTTCAAATTATTAGACATATTACATCAGATGGTAAAAAGGGCATTTATTTCTTTTCATGGACAAAACTGAAGTGCTTGGGTTTTTTTTTATTGTTTTTTTAAGTACATGCTATTTGAAAGCAATATCATTCAAATTTTGTCTTAATTAAGGTTTGTATTTGAAGTAATTATAGATTCAAGTGCATTTGTAAGAAAAATAGAGAGGACTCCTTGTACATTTTACCCAGTTTCCCCCAGTGGTAACATCCTGCAAAACTACCATATCACAATCAGGATGTTGACATCGATACAATCAAGATACCAAACATTTCCATCAAGAATCCCTCATGATGCCCTTTTATAGCTATATTCATTTCCCTCTTTTCCCACCCCTCCTTTAGCTGTTCTAACTACTAATCTGTTCTCTACTTCTATATTTTTGTCATTTCAAGAATGCTGTGTAAATGTAATCATACAGTTTTGGGGATTGACTTTTTTCACTCAGCATAATTTCCCTGAGACTCATCCAGGTTACTGAGCATATCAATAATAGTCTGTTTTATTGCTGAGTGGTATCCCTTGGTGTGATGTACCACAGGTTGTTTCACCATTCACCTGTTAACACCTGGCTTGTTGCCAGTTTTTTATATTATTAGGAATAAAGCTGCTATAAACATTCACGTATAGGTTTTTGTCTGAACGTAAGTTTTCATTTCTGTGGGATAAATGCCCAGGACTGCACTTGCTGGGTCATATGGTAGTTGCATGTTTAGTTTTTTAAGAAAATACCAAACTGGTTTAAGTGGTGGCTTTTAGCATTTTACATTCCTACCAGTAACGTACGAATGATCTTGTTTCTCTGCATGTCAGCAGCATTTGGTGTTGTCACTGTTTTTTATTCTAGCCATTCTGATGGCTGTGTATCCCATTTTGGTTTTAAATTTGCATTTCCTTAATGGCTAATGATGTTAAACACTTCTCCATCTATTTATTTGCCATCTGTTGAGCCTCTTTGGTGAAATGTCTCTTTATGTCTTTTGGCCATTTTCTAATTAGATTGTTTAATTTTTTACTATTTTATTTTGAGAGTTTTTTACATATTCTAGGTACTAAATCTTTGCCAGGATACGTGGTTTGCAACTATTTCTCCCAGCCTGTAGCTTGTGTTTTCATCCTCTTAACAGGGTATGTTGCAAATTGAAAGTTTTAAATTTTGATGAAGTCTAATTTATCAGTTTTTCCTTTCATGAATCATGCCTTTAGTGTCATGTCTAAGAACTCTTTGCCTAACCTGAGGTCCTGAAGATTTTTTTTTTTCTAAAAGTTTTACACTTTACATTTAAACCCCATGATCTGTCTTGGGTTTATATGAGGTGTGAGGCTTAGATTGAGGTTTATTTTTTTCCCATATGGTTGTTTACTTGCTCCAGCACCATTATTATCTTTTCCCTAATGAATTGCTTTTGTACCAATGTCAAAAATCAGTTGGGCAAACTTGTGTGGGCCTATTTCTGGATATTCTGTTTGGTTTTTTTCTTCTGTATATCTCTCTTTCCACAAATACCACAGTTTTGTCTACTATGGCTGTAGAGTAAGTTTTGAAATTTGGTAGTCTGATTCTTCCCTTTTTTTTTTTTTTTTTCAAAATTGCTTTATCTATTTTGGTTTCTTTGCCTTTACATTAAAATTTAGAGGGCTTCCCTGGTGGCGCAGTGGTTGAGAGTCCGCCTGCCAATGCAGGGGACATGGGTTCGTGCCCCGGTCCGGGAAGATCCCACATGCCGCGGAGCGGCTGGGCCCGTGAGCCATGGCTGCTGAGCCTGTGCATCCAGAGCCTGTGCTCCGCAACGGGAGAGGCCACAACAGTGAGAGGCCCGCGTACCACAAAAAAAAAAAAAAAAAATTTAGAATAATTTTTTTGACTTTGAATTTTGGGAGTATTAGCAGGTACCAGGTCAATTGTGTGGGTAGGTAGCAAACAGCAAGCAGTATGCAAATTTTTTGTGAGAACTAATTTTTAAAAATTACCCCCAGTTTTATTTATTTATATATATATTTATTATATATATTATATATATATCATATATAATATAATATATATATACACACATATAGTGAAATGATTACCACAGTAAGTTTAGTTAATATCCATTGTGTCACATAGTTCTAAATTTTTATTTTCTTATGGTGAAAACTTTTAAGATCTACCCTCTTAGCAACTTTAAAATATATAATACAGTGTTGTTACTATAGTCAGCATGCTGTACCTTACATCCCCAGAGCTGGTAAGTATTATAATTTGGAGTTTGTACCTTCTGACCATTGTCACCCATATCTCCAACCCCCCCAGTCCCCACCTATGGCAACCACCAATCTGTTCTCTGTTTGATTTAAAAAAAAATCCAGGATATATAGGAGGAAAAACGGATAAATTTGATTTCATCAAACTTAGAATCTTTCTAGGAGTTTGATTTTTTTTTATATTCCACATATAAGTTAGATCATAGGGTATCTGCTTTTCTTTGTCTGACTTACTTTATTTAGCATAACACTCTCAAGTTCCATCTATGTTGTTGCAAATAGCAGGATTTTCTTCTTTTTTATGGCTGAATAATATTCCATTGTATATATAGACCACATTTTCCATATTCATTCATCCATCAGTGGGTACTTAGGTTGTTTCCCTGCCTTGGCTGTTGTAAATAATGGGGCAATGAACATGGGGGTGCACATATATTTCCAAGTGTTTTCATTTCCTTCAGATAAATACCCAGAAATGGAATTGATGGATCATATCATAGTTCTATTTTAATTTTTTGAGGAAACTCCATGCTATTTTCCATAGTGGCAGCACCAAATTACATTCCCATCTGTAGTCATTTTCTTAGCCCATCGCTAAGAAATATACCTCCTTTGTGCTGTTATCTGCAAATATATTATATTTCTATATGTTTTACACTGGACAACACATTACATACATATTTTTGAACATTTGCCCTTTACATCAGTTAGGAGAAGAGAGTATTCAGTTGGCCAAAAACTTCGTTCAGGGTTTTTCTGTAACATCTTATGGAATGTTTTTTTCCTGTGGATTTGAATTACCAACGGTGGGCACTTGCTTTTAGCCTGAAAAACGTCCTCTCATGTCCTTTCCTATGAGATGGGTCTGCTGGCAACAAATTCATTCCCTCTCTCTCTCTCTCTTTCTCTTTTTTTCTTTCTTTCTTTTTTTTTTTAAATAAAAGAGTGGCTTTATCTTGCTTCCATTTTTTCAATTTAGCTCTGCTGGATGTAGGATTCTTGCTTGAGAATGTTTTCTTTGAGCACTTTCAATACGTGATCCCACTGCTCTCTGCCCTACGTTGTTTCTGCTGACAACTCAGCTGTTAGTGTTATTGGGGTTCTCGTAGTCTTTTTTTCTCTTGCTCCTTTCAAGGTTTTCTCCTTATTTCTCACTTCCAGCATTTTTAATGTATTTTTTCTGGATTCGTCTGTGTTTATTCTACTTGGACTTCATTTGGCTTTCTGGTTGAGTAGGTTAATGTTTTCCAGTAAATTTCAGAAATTGTCAATTATTATTTTTTTGTATATATTTTAAAAACTTTTTAACATCTTTATTGGAGTATAACTGCTTTATAATGGTGTGGTAGTTTCTGCTTTATAACAAAGTGAATCAGCTATACATATATACATACATATATATATATATATATATATATATATATATCCCTATATCTCCTCCCTCTTGCGTCTCCCTCCCATCCTCCCTATCACACCCCTCTAGGTGGTCACAAGGCACCGAGCTGATCTCCCTGTGCTATGGGGCTGCTTCCCACTAGCTATCTGTTTTACATTTGGTAGTATATATAAGTCCATGCCACTCTCTCACTTCCTCCCAGCTTACCCTTCCCCCTCCCCATGTCCTCAGGTCCATTCTCTACATCTGCATCTTTATTCCTGTCCTGCCCCTAGGTTCTTAGAACCATTTTTTTTTCTTTAGATTCCATATATATGTGTTAGCGTTCGGTATTTATTTTTCTCTTTCTGACTTACTTGACTCTGTATGACAGACTCTAGGTCCATCCACCTCACTACAGATAACTCAATTTCGTTTCTTTTTATGGCTGAGTAATATTCCATTGTATATATGTGCCATGTCTTCTTTATCCATTCATCTGTGTCGATGGACACTTAGGTTGCGGCCATATCCTGGCTATTGTAAATAGAGCTGCAATGAACATTGTGGTACATGACTTTTTGAATTATGGTTTGCTCAGGGTATATGCCCAGTAGTGGGATTGCTGGGTCATATGGTAGTTCTATTTTTGGTTTTCTAAGGAACCTCCATACTGTTCTCCATAGTGGCTGTATCAATTTACATTCCCACCAACAGTGCAAGAGGGTTCCCTTTTCTCCACACCCTCTCCAGCATTTATTGTTGTAGGTTTTTTTGATGATGGCTATTCTGACTGGTGTGAGGTGATACCTCATTGTAGTTTTGATTTGCATTTCTCTAATAATTAGTGATGTTGAGCATCATTTCCTGTGTGTGTTGTCAATCTGTATATCTTCTTTGGAGAAATGTCTGGTTAGGTCTTCTGCCCATTTCTGGATTGGGTTGTTTGTTTTTTTGATGCTGATCTTGAGCTGCATGAGCTGCTTGCATATTTTAGAGATTAATCCTCTGTCAGTTGCTTCTTTTGCAAATATTTTCTCCCATTCTCAGGGTTGTCTTTTCATCTTTTCTATGGTTTCTTTTGCTGTGCAAAAGCTTTTAAGTTTCATTAGGTCCCATTTGTTTATTTTTGTTTTTATTTCCATTTCTCTAGGAGGTGGGTCAAAAAGGATCTTGCTGTGATTTATGTCACAGAGTGTTATGCCTATGTTTTCCTCTAAGAGTGTTATAGTGTCTGGCCTTACATTTAGGTCTCTAATACATTTTGAGTTTTTTTTCTGTATAGTGTTAGAGAGTGTTCTAATTTCATTCTTTTACTTGTAGCTGTCTACTTCTCCTAGCACCACTTACTGAAGAGGCTGTCTTTTCTCTATTGTATATTCTTGCCTCCTTTATCAAAGATAAGGTGACCATATGGGCGTGGGTTTATCTCTGGGCTTTCTCTCCTGTTCCATTGATCTATATTTCTGTTTTTGTGCCAGTACCATACTGTCTTGATTACTGTAGCTTTGTAGTACAGTCTGAATTCAGGGAGCCTGATTCCTCCAGCTCTGTTTTCCTTTCTTAACATTGCTATGGCTGTTTGGAGTCTTGTGTTTCCATACAAATTATGAAATTTTTTGTTCTAGTTCTGTGAAAAATGCCATTGGTAGTTTGATAGGGATTGCATGGAATGTGTAGATTGCTTTGGGTAGTACAGTCATTTTCACAGTCTTCATTCTTCCAATTCAAGAACATGGTATATCTCTCCCATCTGTTTATATCGTCTTTAATTTCTTTCATCAGTGTCTTATAGTTTTCTGCATACAGGGCTTTTGTCTCCTTAGGTAGGTTTATTCCTAGGTATTTGATTCTTTTTGTTGCAGTGGTAAATGGGAGTGGTTCCTTAATTTCTCTTTCAGGTTTTTTATCATTAGTGTATAGGAATGCAAGAGATTTCTGTGCATTAATTTTGTATCCTGCTACTTTACCAAATTCATTGATTAGGTCTAGTAGTTTTCTTGTAGCATCTTCAGGATTCTCTATGTATAGTATGTCATCTACAAACAGTGACAGCTTTACTTCTTTTCTGATTTGAATTCCATTTATTTCTTTTTCTTCTCTAACTGCTGCTGCTAAAACTTCCAAAACTATGTTGAGTACTAGTGGTGAGAGTGGGCAACCTTTTCTTTTTCCTGATCTTAGAGGAAATGGTTTCGTTTTTTCACCACTGAGGACGATGTTGGCTGTGGGTTTGTCATATATGGCCTTTATTATGTTGAGGTAAGTTCCCTCTATGCCTACTTTCTGGAGGTTTTTTATAATAAATGGGTGTTGAAGTTTGTCGAAAGCTTTTTCTGCATCTATTGAGAGGATCATATGGTTTTTCCCCTTCAATTTGTTAATATGGCTTATCACATTGATTGATTTGTGTATATTGAAGAATCCTTGCATTCCTGGGTGAAACCCCACTTGATCATGGTGTATGATCCTTTTAATGTGTTTTTGGATTCTGTTTGCTAGTATTTTGTTGAGGAATTTTGCATCTACGTTCATCAGTGATACTGGCCTGTAGTTTTCTTTTTTTGTGACATCTTTGGTTTTGGTATCAGGGTGATGGTGGCCTCGTAGAATGAGTTTGGGAGTGTTCCTCCCTCTGCTATAATTTGGAAGAGTTTGAGAAGGATAGGTATTAGTTCTTCTCTGAGTGTTTGATAGAATTTACCTGTGAAGCCACCTGGTCCTGGGATTTTGTTTGTTGGAAGATTTTTCATCACAGTTTCAATTTAAGTGCTTGTGATTGATCTGTTTATATTTTCTGTTTTTCCTGGTTTAGTCTTGGAAGGTTGTCCTTTTGTAAGAATTTGTCCATTTCTTCCAGGTTGTCCATTTTATTGGCATATAGTTGCTAGTAGTAATCTCATGATCCTTTGGATTTCTGCAGTGTCAGTTGTTACTGCTGTTTTTTCATTTATAATTCTGTTGATTTGAGCCTTCTCTCTGTTTTTCTTGGTGAGTCTGGCTAATGGTTTATCAACTATGTTTATATTCTCAAAGAATCAGCTTTTAGTTTTATTTATCTTTGCTATTGTTTCTTTCATTTCTTTTATAATTTATTTCTGATCTGAACTTTATGGTTTCTTTCCTTCTGCTAACTTTGGGGGGTTTTTTGTTCTTCTTTCTCTGCTTGCTTTAGGTGTAAGGTTAGGTGGTTTATTTGAGATTTTTCTTGTTTCCTGAGGTAGGATTGTATTGCTATAAACTTCCCTCTTAGAACTGCTTTTGCTGCATCCCATAGGTTTTGGGTCATCATGTTTTCACTGTCATTTGTTTCTGGGTATTTTTTGATTTTCTGTTTGATTTCTTCAGTGTTCTCCTGGTTATTTAATAGTGTATTGTTTAACCTCCGTGTGTTTGTTATTTTTTTTACAGACTTTTTCCTGTAATTGATATCTAGTCTCATAGCATTGTGGCTGGAAAAGATACTTGATATGATTTCAGTTTTCTTAAATTTACCAAGACTTGATTTGTGACCGAAAATATGATCTGTCCTGGAGAATGTTCCATGAGCACTTGAGAAGAAAGTGTATTCTGTTGTTTTTGGATGCAATGTCTTTTAAATACCAATTAAGTCCATCTTGTTTAATGTATCATTTAAAGCTTGTGTTTATTTATTTTCATTTTGGTTGGTCTGTCCATTGGTGAAAGTGGGGTGTTAAAGTTCCCTACTATTGTTGTGTTACTGTCAATTTCCCCTTTTGCGGCTGTTAGCATTTGCCTTATGTACTGAGGTGCTCCTGTGTTAAGTGAATAAATATTTACAATTGTTATATCTTCTTGTTGGATTGATCCCTTGATCATTACGTATTGTCCTTCTTTGTCTCTTGTAATAGTCTTTAAAGTTTGTTTTGTCTGAATTGAGAATTGCTACTCCAGCTTTCTTTTGATTTCCATTTGCATAGAATATCTTTTTCCATCCCCTCACTTTCAGTCTGTATGTGTCCCTAGGTTTGAAGTGGCTCTCTTGTAGACAGCAATTATATAGCTCTTGTTTTTGTATCCATTCAGGCAGAGTATGTCTTTGGTTGGAGCATTTAATCCACTTACCTTTAAGGTAGTTAACGATATGTATTTTCCTATTACCATTGTCTTGTTTTGGGTTTGTTATTATAGGTCTTTTCCTTCTCTTGTGTTTCCTGCCTAGAGAAGTTCCTTTAGCATTTGTTGTAAAGCTAGGTGGTGCTGAATTCTCTTAGCTCTTGCTTGTCTGTAAAGCTTTTAATTACTCCATAGAATCTGAATGAGATCCTTGCTGGGTAGAGTAATCTTGCTTGTAGGTTTTTCCCTTTCATCACTTTAAATATGTCCTGCCACTCCCTTCTGGCTTGTAGAGTTTCTGCTGAAATATCAGCTGTTAACCTTATGGGGATTCCCTTGTATATTATTTGTTGCTTTTCCCTTGCTGCTTTTAATATTTTTTCTTTGTATTTAATTTTTGATAGTTTGAGTAATATGTGTCCTGGCATGTTTCTCCTTGGATTTATCCTGTATGGGACTCTCTGCACTTCCTGGACTTGATTGACTATTTCCTTTCCCGTGTTAGGGAAGTTTTCAACTATAATCTCTTCAAATATTTTCTCAGTCCCTTTCTTTTCCTCTTCTTCTTCTGGGACCCCTATAATTTGAATGCTGTTGCGTTTAACGTTGTCCCAGAGGTCTCTGAGACTGTCCTCAACTCTTTTCATTCTTTTTTCTTTATTCTGCTCTGTGGTCGTTATTTCCACTATTTTATCTTCCAGGTCACTTATCCTTTCTTCTGCCTGAGTTATTGTGCTATTGATTCGTTCTAGAGAATTTATAATTTCATTTATTGTTTTTCATCAATGTTCGTTTGCTCTTTAGTTCGTCTAGGTCCTTGTTAAACGTTTCTTGTATTTTCTCCATTCTATTTCTGGGATTTTGGATCATCTTTACTATCATTACTCTGAATTCTTTTTCAGGTAGGCTGCCTATTTCCTCTTCATTTGTTTGGTCTGGTGGGTTTTTATCTTGCTCCTTCATCTGCTGTGTATTTCTGTCTTCTCATTTTACTTAACTTACTGTGTTTGGGGTCTCCTTTTTGCAGGCTGCAGGTTCATAATTCCTGTTATTTTTGGTGTCTGCCCCCAGTGGGTTGTGTAGGCTTCCTGGTGGAGGGGACTAGTGCTTGTGTTCTGGTGGATGAGGCTGGATCTTGTCTTTCTGGTCGGCAGGACCGTTTCTGGTGGTGTGTTTTTGGGTGTCTGTCACCTTATTATGATTTTAGTCAGCCTCTCTGCTAATGGGTGGGGTTGTGTTTTTGTCTTGCTAGTTGCTTGGCATAGGGTGTCCAGCACTGTAGCTTGCTGGTTGTTGAGTGGAGCTGGGTCTTAGTGTTGAGATGGAGGTCTCTGGGAGAGCTTTCACTGCTTGATATTACGTAGGGCTTGGAGATCTCTGGTGGACCAATGTCCTGAACTCAGCTCTCCCACCTCAGATGCTCAGGCCTGACACCTGGCCGGAGCACCAAGACCTTGTCAGCCACACAGCTCAGAAGAAAAGGGAGTAAAGAAAGAAAGAGAGAGGGAGAGATAGACAGAGGGAGGGAGGGGGAAGAGGGGAAGGAGGGAGAGAGAAAGAAAGAAAGAAAAGAAAAAGTTATTAAAATAAAAAGTAAAAAAAATATATTATTAAAAATAAAAATAGGGCTTCCCTGGTGGCGCAGTGGTTGAGAGTCCGCCTGCCGATGCAGGGGACGCAGGTTCGTCCGGGAGGATCTCACATGCCGCAGAGCGGCTGGGCGTGTGAGCCATGGCCACTGAGCCTGTGCGTCCGGAGCCTGTGCTCCGCAACGGGAGAGGCCACAGCAATGAGAGGCCTGCGTACCGCAAAAAAAATAAATAAATAAAATAAAATAAAAATATATAGGAAAGTAATAATAATAATAATAAAACAGAAACTAAGAAAGAAGAGAGCAACCAAACCAAAAAAACCAATCCACAAATGATAAGAAGTGCTGAAGACTATACTAAAAAAACCCAAAAAAAGATGGACAGGTAGAACCCTGGGACAGATGGTAAAAGCAGAGCTATACAGCAAATCACACAAAGAAGCATACACATACACACTCAGAAAAAGAGAAAAGGGAAAAAAAATATGTATGTATATATGTGTGTGTGTGTGTGTGTGTGTGTGTAAAAAGGAAGAGAGCAGCCAAATTAGTAAACAAACCAACCAATGTTAATAATCTCTAAATACTAAACTAAGATAAACATAAAACCAGAAACAAATTAAATGCAGAAAGCAAACCCCAGGTTTACAGTTGCTCCCAAAGTCCACCGCCTCAATTTTGGGATGATTCGTTGTCTATTCAGGTATTCCAGAGATGCAGGGTAGGTATATCAAGTTGACTGTGGAGCTTTAATCCGCTGCTCCTGAGGCTGCTGGGAGAGATTTCCCTTTCTCTTCTTTGTCTGCACAGCTCCTGAGGTTCAGCTTTGGACCGGCCCCGCCTCTGCGTGTAGGTCTCCTGAGGGCGTCTGTTCTTCGCTCATACAGGACAGGGTTAAAGGAGCCGCTGATTCGGGGGCTCTGGCTCACTCAGGTCGGGGGGAGGGAGGGGTACGGAATTCCGGGCGAGCCTGCGCAGCAGAGGCCGACGTGACGTTGCACCAGCCTGAGGCGCGCTGTGCGTTCTCCTGGGGAAGTTGTCCCAGGATCACGGGACCCTGGCAGTGGCGGGCTGCACGGGCTCCCGGAGGGGCGGTGTGGATAGTGACCTGTGCTTGCAGACAGTCTTCTTGGTGGCAGCGGCAGCAGCCTTAGAGTCTCATGCCCGCCTCTGGGGTCCGCGCTGATAGCCGCGGCTTGCGCCCGTCTCTGGAGCTCCTTTAAGCAGGGCTCTTAATCCCTTCTCCTAGCGCACCAGGAAGCAAAGAGGCAAGAAAAAGTCTCTTCGGCAGCTCCAGACTTTTCTCGGACTCCCTCCCGGCTAGCCGTGGTGCACTAACGCCCTGCAGGCTGTGTTTATGCCGCCAACCCCAGTCCTCTCCTGGCGCTCTGACCGAAGCCCGAGCCTCAGCTCCCAGACCCCGCCCGCCCCGGCGGGTGAGCAGACAAGCCTCTCGGGCTGGTGAGTGCTGGTCGGCACCGATCCTCTGTGCGGGAATCTCTCCGCTTTGTCCTCCGCGCCCCTGTTGCTGCGCTCTCTTCCGTGGCTCCGAAGCTTCCCCCCTCCCCGCCCCGTCACCCCCCCCCCCCCCCCCCCCGCCAAGTCTCCGCCAGTGAAGGGGCTTCCTAGTGTGTGGAAACTTTCGTCCGTCTCAGCTCCCTCTCGGAGGTGCAGGTCCCGTCCCTATTCTTTTGTCTCTGTTTATTCTTTTTTCTTTTTCCCTACCCAGGTACGAGGGGAGTTTCTTGCCTTTTGGGAAGTCTGAGGTCTTCTGCCAGCGTTCAGTATGTGTTCTGTAGGAGTTGTTCCACTTGTAGATGTATTTGTGATGTATTTGTGGGGAAGAAGGTGATCTTCATGTCTTACTCCTCCGCCATCTTGAAGGTCCCCTTTTTTTTGTATATTTTTAAGCTCCTTTCCTTTCTTCTGAAACTCCCATTCCTTCCATTATGTTCGTATACTGAATATGCATGTTCCACATTTCTGTGAGGCTCTGATCATTTTTTTCTGTTTTTTCTGTTTTTTCTTTGTCTTATGTAATCTCTGTTGCTCTGTATTCACATTCACTAGTTATTTCTTTTGCCAGTTCATATATACTGTTGAGCCCCTCTAGGGAATTCTTTGTTTCAGCTATTATTTTCAACTCTGGAATTCCCCTTTTGGTCTTTTTAACAAAAATAGCAATTTCTGTCTCTTTATTGATATTTTCTATTGATATGACATTATCATTATCATTCCTCCCTTTATCTCTTTAATCCTGGTTTCCTTTTAACTTCTTTACGCATTGTTTTTTTTTTTTGACCATGCCAAGTGACTTGTGAGATCTTAGTTCCCCAACCAGGGATGGAAGCCAGGCCCACAGCAGTGAAAGTGCTGAGTCCTAACCACTGACCTGCCAGGGAATTCCCCTTTATACATGTTTATAATGGCAGTCTTGAATTCTTTTTCTGTTAACCTGACATTTGGTTGCCCTCATAGGTAGTTGATGTTGCCTGCTTTTTTTTTCAGTTTATATGTCATACTTTTGTGTTTCTTTGTATGCCTTGTAATTTTTTTTGTTCTTGGAAATTAGGCATTCTAGTAATATAATAAGTCTGTATATTGGTCTTTCTGCCACCGCCTGCTTCCTGCCCTGGCTTTTCATTGTAATTTGCTTGTTTATATGTTTGGTGACTGGCAGGGTTATTTTCATGAGGTCTGGTCCCACCCCGTCCCGTGTGTCTCTAGTGTTAAGCCTCTGATGTTGTTTCCCGGGGAGGAGCAGCTTTGGGTATACTCATTCACCCTCAGAGGGTAGTGGTTTGGGCAGAGCTCCCATCCTCTTTCCCTGCCAACACCCATCTGTTTTGTTCTGAAATTTTCCAGCTCTTGGCTCTGTTGTTTTCAACAGTGCCCTTGGGCATAAACTGTTTTGTAAACTAATTCAATCAAATTTGGGGTCCTTTGAAGTATTGGTTCCTGAGGTCAGTCTTTGATTCTTGTTCTGATCTCAGGAGGACTCCTCCCAGCCGTCTTCTCTCCTGCAAATGAGCTGGCCTAGAGTTTAGCTCTGTCATCTTGAATCTGTGAACCTTTTCCCAATTACCTTTCACCACAGCCTCTACTCTTGTTCAGAGCCCTCTTAGGCCTGAACCTCTCTTTGCTCTGTTGCTGGGAGGAGAGTAAGAGCTATTTGTTTTACTGCCCGCTTCTCCTTCCCCCGGGCAGAACCTGCCAGGCAGGGCTCTGGAACTGGGAGTGGGGGAAACTACACTTCTGTGTGAGAGACACTCCGACTTTTGGAGCTGAGCACCCATGGGGAGGGTCAGTAGCCTGAGATCTTCTTGAACTGCCTTTCCGGGTGTGGAACCACCATTTCATGAGCCCAAACAAGGGTGATTAGAGCTCCAGTATTCCCAGCAGACCCTCACACACGGTAAAGTTTCTGTTCCATGAGTGGGGTCTTAGAAGCAGAGAATCTCGACCTTGTAGCCTCAGCCACAGGTAGGTGGACAGGACCATAAATGCCGACCCCCTGCTCTCCCCAGGATCCCTGTGTCCTTGGCTGCACGGTCTGGAGTGGAGTCGGCCTCAGAGCTGGCAGGCTGGAGGGAGGGAGTGGTCTTGGTTCTCATTTTTCTTGCCAAACTTTCATGGCATTTTTCTTGTTTAGATATTTCTTCCTTTGCTATATGCCCTTAGGACCATTTCCAGAAGCTTTATTTACTTTTAAATATAAATTTATTTATTTACTTACTTATGGCTGGGTTGGGTCTTGGTTGCAGCGAGTGGGGGCTACTCTTTGTTGGGGTGCACGCGCTTCTCGTTGCTGTGGCTTTTCTTGTTGCAGAGCACGGGCTGCAGGTGTGTGGGCTTCAGTAGTTGTGGCTAACGGGCTGTACAGTGCAGGCTCAGTAGTTGTGGCTCACGGACTTAGTTGCTCCGTGACATGTGGGATCTTCCCGGACCAGGGCTTGAACCTGTGTCCCCTGTATTGGCAGGGGGATTCTTAACCACTGCGCCACCAGGGAAGTCCCTCCAGAAGCTGTAAATGTTTAGGGTTTTAAATTATTTTCACCAGTTTTCCTGGCAATCCCATCCATGTAGCTTTTTTACACTGTCATGCCTGAAGTCAAATTCTGTTGCATTGATTTTTCTTTTATTTTTCTATTCTTAATTTCATCAATTTCTGGTTTTTTTTTATTGTTTCCTTGCTTCTGCCTGCATTGGGCTCATTTGTTTTTCTTTTTCTAGTTTTTGAGATAAGACTTTATATTATTGATCAGACTTTTATTCTTTTCTAATGTATGTATTTTATTGCTATAAATTTCTGTGTCATCACTCCTGTAGCTTGTGTCCCACAAATTTTGTCATGTTGAACTTCCATTTTTATTCATCTCATCGTATTTTTTTTTTTTTTTTTTTTGTGGTATGCAGGCCTCTCACTGTTGTGGCCTCTCCTGTTGTGGAGCACAGGCTCCGGACGCACAGGCTTAGCAGCCATGGCTCACGGGCCTAGCCGCTCCACGTCATGTGGGATCTTCCCGGACTGGGGCATGAACCCATGTCCTCTGCATTGGCAGGCAGACTCTCAACGACTGCACCACCAGGGAAGCCCCATCTCATCGTATTTTTAAAATTTCCTTTGAGAGTTCTTTGATCCATGGATTATTTAGAAGCATGTTGTCCCTTTATATCTTTTTTCTTCCCTTGCTTTTAGCTTGGTTTACATATTTCCTCTGCATGTATTTTGGTCCATATAAGACAGTGTTTGACAGTTATCTTTTCAACTGTGAAACATAATTTAGATGACTTGAGGAAATGGAACGTTTATTATATTTACCCATATTTTTGTTTACCATACTTTTTCTTCCTTCTTGATGTTTCAGCATCTCTGCTTTATTGTTTTTTTTTCTGTTTAGACAGTTTTCTTTAGCCATTCCTTAGGGTAGGTCTGCTGGTCACATATCCTTTTAGTTTTCCTTCATCTGATAGTGTCTTGATTTCTTTCCATTCTTTCAGTGTATATAGCATTCTGGATTGATAGTTTTTTCTTAGCACTTGAAAAATATTGTTCCACTTCTTTCTGTCCTCCATGTTTTTTAATGAAAACTTTGCTGTCTTTTAAATTATTTTTCCCCTAATAAACAACATGTCATTTTTCTCCAGCTGCTTTCAAGACATTTTTATTTTCAAAAGTTTAATGATTATGTGTCTTGACATGGATTTCTTTGGATTTTTCCTCTGGATTTTGTTAAGCTTCTTGAGTTTATAGGTTTATGTCTCATGGCAGTTTGGGGAGATTTCAGCCATTATTTTTTTGTGTACCTTTTTCAGCTCTGAAAAAGTCTCCTTTCAGGGCAGCAGTGGCACCAAAGTTAAATCTTTGTTATAGTCCCACAGCTCCATGATATTTTTTTTCTGTCCTTTTTCTCTCTTCTTTTTAGATTGGGTCGTTTATTGTTCTGACTTCAAGGTTAGTGGTTCTTCTCTTTTTCCCCTCCATTCTGTAGTTGAGCCCAACTACAGAACTTTTTTTTTCTTTCTTTCAGTGATAACGCGGGCCTCTCACTGTTGTGGCCTCTCCTGTTGCGGAGCACAGGCTCCGGACGCACAGGCTCAGCGGCCATGGCTCATGGGCCCAGCTGCTCTGCGGCATGTGGGATCTTCTTGGACCGGGGCACGAACCCTTGTCCCCTGCATCGGCAGGTGGACTCTAAACCACCTGCGCCACCAGGAAAGTCCTACAGAACTTTTTATTTCACTTATTTCACTTTTCTCTTTTAAAATTTGCATTTGATAGCTCAGTAAAATTGAGCTATCAAATATAAGAAAAAACGTTTTCCATTTACTTTTTCTTGGATATCTACTGACTCTTTGCTGAGGCTTTCTCTTTTTTCATATTTTTCTAGTGTGTTCACAGTTGGTCATTTAAGCATTTTTATCATGGTTACTTTAAAGTCATTTTCAGGTTATTCTAACATTTCTCTTGTCTCAGTCTTGGTTATCTAGTGACTGTCTTTTTTTATTCAGTTTCAGATCTTCCTGGTTTTGGGTATGAGTGAAGTTTTGTTGAAACCTTGGCATTTTCTGTATTGTGAGATTTGGCATCTTATTTAGAACTTTCTGTTTTAGCTAGTTTTCACTGATACCTCTCTGGCAAAGGAAGGCCATCACTTACAGAAGAAATTTTTAAATGTTCTTAATGGATAAAAAGTAAATCTGGAAAGTTAATGAGTTTAAATAGTCAAGAAAATTTAGAGGAAGACTGAGGACTGAATTGCTCTATCCATTAGGAGTATCCTGCAGTATTATCTGGTTGTGGTTCAGATCAACAAGACAAAACAGGTGTCTGGACTAATCTTTAGTCTAATATATTGTTATTTACCACACAGAAGCTTGAATAGGTATTATCTTTGCTTTAAAGTTGTTGCTTTTAAGTCATTTCTTCTATTTTAAATTATTTAAGGCTGACTTTTCCATTCTTCTTCTGGAACTTTCTGCTGCATATGATAAGTGAAGACACTTTAAATTAATTTGAGAAAGATAGCCTAGTCTCTTGTTTTTAATACACTCAGTGAGACTGTATGTTATAATAAAAGTCCAAAACAAAACTCTACTGTTCCAGATTCTTTTGGTTCCTAGGAATAGAAAAGCCAACTCTATGTGGATTAATCAAAAAAGGGAATTTATTGACTGTTTTAATGGTAGTTTTAGCTCCTTGCATGGCTGCACCCAGGGACTCAGATAATATTAGGGGTTGCTTTCTCTCACTTTCACTCTTAGGCAGCCTTTCCCCCTTTTGATGTCTGTACCCTCACCTTTACCCCCGCCCCTCATTTCCCAACATTTTCAGGCTTACATTCTTCCATCCTTTCTTTTCTAACAGTTCTTACACAAGTACTTGGCCTATTTGGGGTCACAAGTCTATCCCCGAAGTAATCAATTTGGACTTGGGGATAAAATATGTTGATGGCTGCAGTGGATCATGTGTTCACCCTTAGAGCTGGAATGGAGGGCAGTAGGCTCCACATGGCTTAAGGATCGAGGAGTAATTCTCTGAAAAACTGAGGCACCCCACAAAACGGTCTCTTCTGTGCCTAGTTGGAGGCTCTGTCCAAGACCATGGGCACTTTGGAACTAGAGGAGGAACAGTTCTTGTTCTTCCTCAGACAGTGCCACGTATAGTTTTGCTTGTTTTTCTCTGCTTGGGATACATCCCGGATGTTCAGATGGATGCCTTCCTCATTTCCTTCATATCTCTGTTCACATGTCATCTCTTTAGGCTTACTGATGTCCCTGTAAAATAGTGCCACCACCACCAGCCACATGCCTCTTTCAAACCCTTTGCCATGCTTTTAACTTCATAGTGAGTGAATATGTTTATCTTCTGTCTTCCTCCATCTGAAGAAGCACCTTGTTTCTCCAGTTTACTGCCATACTCTAGGTTCCTAGGACAGTGCTTGGCACATTGCAGGCATTCAAATATTTGTTAAACAAAGGAATACACGAGTATTGTGATAGGAAAATGAAAGACAAAAGGAGAAATGAGAGCAGAGAGGACTGTCATGACCAAAAGAGACAAATGGCTTTTAAAGTGTGGAGGAACTTGTTTGGAGAGGAGGAGGGTAATGTTTGATACTGAGCAATTAGGAACATATTCCTGTTGCATCCCTGCTGTTTCTTTTACTAGAGGCTTCTAATAAAGGCTTCTGTCTTTCCTTATTAGGGACATTGTTAATTACTAGCTCATGATTAAATTAAAATTTTTGTTAATTAAAAGTAGCTTAAATGATGCCTTTCTGTTAACACGATGGATAGCAGCACTGTAAAGTAGAAATGTTGCAAGCTACAAATGTGAGCCACATAGGTAAGTTAAACTTTTTAGTAGCCACATAAAAATATTTCAGAAGAAATAGATGAAATTAATATTATGTTTAGCTCAACATATCTGAGCCATCATTTTAACATATAGCCATTGTAAATTTTGTTGGAAATATTTCACATTCATTTTGGGGTATTAAGTATTGGAAATCTGGTATATGTTTTATACTTACAGTACATCTCAATTTAGACTAGTCAGTTTTGATGCTCATTAGCTGCTGGTGGCTAGTGACTACTGTATAAGACATCACAGTCTAGACCATATATGCATGCATTCCTTTATTCAGTAAGTACTTTAGAATAGTTCCACATACCATTCTAAATGCTTGGAGTTTATGGATGAAGAAGACAGATGGAATCTCTGGTTTCAGAGAGTTTATATTTTCTCACAAAGGGACAGATAATTAAATAAATAAAATAACTTTGAATAGGGATAAGTGGGAAGGATGTTATTTATATTGATTGATTTAAGTAATATACATAACATAAAGTGTACAGATCTTAAGTATATATCAGTAGATGAATGTTTATGCAGTATGACTACCACCCAGATCACAAGACCCCCCTGCCCTTTGGTAAGAAGTTTGAAAGACTTTTACGTGGAAGAAGGGGTGAGTGGGAAGAATGTGTATTCTCTTTTCTACTTTTGAGAGACATGGAAAGGAAGAAATATTTTTCTAGACTACTGCACTGTTCAGTTTTGGGAAGAAGGAGTTAAGCTTGGAGCCAAATCTGTTCTTTGTCTTTGAGCCCCCATTTTTTATTTTTTTAAGATTTTTTTTTTCATGTGGACCAATTTTAAAGTCTTTATTGAATTTGTTACAATATTGCTTCTGTTTTATGTTTTGGTTTTTTGGCCAAGAGGCATGTGGGATCTTAGCTCCCAGACCAGGGATCAAACCTGCATGCCCTGCAATGGATGGCGAAGTCCTAACCACTGGACCATCAGGGAAGTCCCTGAGCCCCCATTTTTAATTTTTATTTATTTGTTTGTTTGCTTATTTATTTATTTATGCGGTATGTGGGCCTCTCAATGCTGTGGCCTCTCCGGTTGCAGAGCACAGGCTGCGGACGCGCAGGCTCAGCGGCCATGGCTCACGGGCCCAGCCGCTCCGCGGCAGGTGGGATCTTCCTGGACCGGGGCACAAACCCATGTCCCCTGCGTTGGCAGGCGGACTCTCAACCACTGCGCCACCAGGGAAGCCCGCCCCCATTTCTTAGTGGTAATATATTTTTTAAAAGACTCTGCTGCCCCCTACTATCTAAAATGAGCTGAGAAACAGTTCTAGAACTATACTAAGTGAAGAGGTCTATTGTTTTATTTAGGGTTTTAGTAATAACAAAGTTAACCATGGACTTCCCTGGTGGTCCAGTGGTTAAGATTCCGTGCATGCTTCCACTGCAGCGGGTTCAGGTTTGATCCCTGATCAGGGAAGTTCCACGTGCTGCGTGAGGTGTGGCCAAAAAAAAAAAAACAAAAGTTAACTGTGATATTTCATACTCTGAGTGCATTATAAATTCTGCATTGATTCTATGATATTTATTAACTAAATATAGATAATATTGGATTATTCACATTAATAATTTTTTTTCAGAAGAGTAAAGCTAATTTGTAATTTGTACTCTGATATTTAGAAAGTTCGAATTATTTCTTTTTTAAAATAATTAAGTAATTAATTTATGGCTGCATTGGGTCTTCGTTGCTGTGCGTGGGCTTTCTCTAGTTGTGGCGAGTGGGGTCTACTCTGCGTTGCGGTGTGCGGGCTTCTCATTGCAGTGGCTTCTCTTGTAGTAGAGCACGGGCTCTAGGCGCGTGGGCTTCAGTAGTTGTGGCACACAGGCTTAGTTGCTCCGCGGCATGTGGGATCTTCCCAGACCAGGGCTCGAACCTGTGTCCCCTGCATTGGCAGGTGGATTCTTAACCACTGCGCCACCAGGGAAGCCCTCAAATCATTTCTTAAAAAGGTAGTATGGTTTGCATATTTGCATACTCCAACTTTACAAACATATTAGTAAATGTGGATGTAATGCTTTTCACTTTAGAATCTTTTATAATTCAACTTTCTTCTGGGGGAGTTAATGGCATTTTAAAAATCAGGTATTTGTTACTCTTGTGTTTATGTAGAACTTGAGGGAGTTGGTAGGTTTAATAGGTAATTCTATATAAATTTTATTAAAATTAGGTTTTCTTAGTGTTTTAAAATGATATTAAGAAGAGAATATAGGGGCTTCCCTGGTGGCGCAGTGGTTGAGAGTCCGCCTGCCGATGCAGGGGACACGGGTTCGTGCCCTGGTCTGGGAGGATCCCACATGCCACGGAGCGGCTGGGCCCGTGAGCCATGGCCGCTGAGCCTGCGCGTCTGGAGCCTGTGCTCCACAACGGGAGAGGCCACAACAGTGAGAGGCCAGCGTACCGCAAAAAAAAAAAGAAGAAGAGAATATAAATTGTAGGCCACATGCTTTATGTGTGAATGATGATTATCGTTTTATCTTTGCAGATTTTGAAAGATATAGCCAACCGATACCATATGATGAGAGGTTCCAAAATACATTTTGTGCCAGGCTGGGATTGTCATGGCTTACCCATTGAAATAAAAGTATTATCAGAACTTGGTG
Organism: Phocoena phocoena; assembly: GCF_963924675.1. Lineage (NCBI taxonomy): Eukaryota > Metazoa > Chordata > Mammalia > Artiodactyla > Phocoenidae > Phocoena > Phocoena phocoena. The sequence goes on along the minus strand of NC_089219.1, from coordinate 168,711,147 downwards.
GAAAAGCTCAGAATCTTTCAGCTATGGAAATTAGAGAGAAAGGTAAATAATCTCTATTTCTGTTTTAAAATGGTATTTGTAAACACTGCTTCCTTGGAAAAGTCAGGGCTTTATCAAAGACACCTGTTGTTTTTTGGTTTTTGCTATTGTTTTTCGCTTATAATGACATCTGTTGGAAACCACTTTGTGTCAAAGAAAATTAAGATTTTGTGTAATTGACTTTTATGAGAACTTATGTTCAGAAATGAAGGAAAGATTTGTGAACACATCCAAATACATTTTTCAGTTCTTTAGTCTTCACATTTTGTTGAAATTATGATTTTGGTCAATGTTTTTATTTACTTTCTTGGCTAGGACTTGACCTATTTTAGGTGCTAAACCAAAAGTAAATTTTAAATTAAAAATTGTTTTAAAAGATCTCTTGTTTTGATCCTTTCCTTCCATAGAATGTGTCAGGGAGGACTCTTCTACCCTTTTTCTTTTTTTTTTAATTAATTAATTTTTTTGGCTGCATTGGGTCTTCGTTGCTACACACAGGCTTTCTCTAGTTGCGACGAGCCAGGCCTTCTCTTCGTTGTGCACGGTTTTCTCATTGCAGTGGCTTCTCTTGTTGTGGAGCACGGGCTCTAGGTGCACAGGCTTCAGTAGTTGTGACACAGGGGTCGGTAGTTGTGGCTCACGGGCTCTAGAGCGCAGGCTCAGTGGTTGTGGCACACGGGCTTAGTTGCTCTGCGGTATGTGGGGTCTTCCTGGACCAGGGATCGAACCCGTGTCCCCTGTATCGGCAGACGGATTCTTAACCAGTGTGCCACGAGGGAAGTCCCCCTTCTGTTCTTATATGTTAAACTGTTTTTTTTTAAGGGCTCCTCAGTGTTTATTTATTTATTTACTTTTGGCTGCTTTGGGTCTTTACTGCTGTGTGCGGGCTTTCTTTAGTTGCGATGAGCGGGGGCTACTCTTCGTTGTGGTGCATGGGTTTCTTATTGTGGCAGCTTCTCTTGTTGCAGGGCACGGGCCCTAGGCACATGGTCTTCAGTAGTTGTGGCTCTCGGGCTCAGTAGTTGTGTCTTGCGGGCTCTAGAGCACAGGCTCAGTAGTTGTGGTGCACAGGCTTAGTTGCTCCATGGCATGTAGGATCTTCCTGGAACAGGGCTCGAACCCATGTCCCCTTCATTGGCAGGGGGATTCTTAACCACCGTGCCACCAGGGAAGTCCCTAAACTATTTTATAATTGGATATGATTGTGAAGATTTCATACTTCCTTATGAAAGAGTATTATTGGTTGTACTGGTTAATTTTGTGTGTGTGTATATATAATGAAATAAGAATTGTTCTCTGACCTTTTCTTAAACTGAGAAATAGGAAGAATAACTTTTCCAGTTTATTTTTTCTAAAAGTAAGGCCATTTTATGATCTCTCAATAATAGAGGAGATGGTAACAAAATTTTAACTTTTGAAATTTTAGTTAATTTTAGAATTTGTTGTAGGTATCTTCTGAACACTTTAACTTTCAGATAATTTTCCTATTAAAAAGTTTTTATAGTCTAAATTGTGTATAGTACCTGCATTTAGAGAGATACATGCTAAATAAGAATTTGAATTAATTTGTTTTCAAAAGCTTTTTGTTTCTTTATTGTTTTTAGCTAGATCATTTGCCAAGGCAGCTATTGAGAAACAAAAATCGGCATTTATTCGTTGGGGAATAATGGCAGATTGGAATAATTGCTACTATACATTTGATGGAAGATATGAAGCCAGACAGTTGAGAATTTTCTATGAAATGTATGATAAGGTAGTAAAAGTTTTTTTTTTTCTTTGAGTGTGTTAAAATATGTGTTACAGAATTCCAGCTTTCATTTTTCTTTGTCTTTTATAGGGCTTGATTTATCGATCTTATAAACCTGTGTTTTGGTCTCCCTCATCAAGGTATTTATGTCTTTTTGGTATTCAAGGGGAGAATTTTGTGAGGGTTCCAGATATTTATGTTTAATATTTTTAAACCTTAGGACTGCATTGGCTGAAGCAGAACTTGAATATAATCCAGAGCATGTCAGTTGCTCAGTATATGTAAAATTTCCTCTCTTGAAACCTTCTCCTAAGTTGGCGTCTCTTATAGGTAAGATTTATCTGTTGCTTGAGTTTATTAAAGTTATGGAATTATAACATTTGATTTGCTAGCATATTTAAAATTATATTTTCACAGATGGTTCATCTCCTGTTAGTTTCTTAGTCTGGACCACCCAGCCTTGGACAATTCCAGCCAATCAGGCTGTTTGTTATATGCCAGAATCAAAGTAGGTATATTATTGCAATTTTTGTTTTATTCACAAATAGGATCAATTCCATTTTTAGCATTATTTTGATCTTATTTAATCCTTATTATCCTTTTAAAATTAGTGAATTATAACTTAGTTCATATAGATTTTATTAAGCTTTAGTTCATATAGATTAAAGATTATAGGGCTTCCCTGGTGGTGCAGTGGTTGAGAGTCCACCTGCCGTTGCAGGGGACACGGGTTCGTGCCCTGGTCCAGGAAGATCCCACATGCCGCGGAGTGGCTAGGCCTGTGAGCCATGGCCACTGAGCCTGTGCGTCCGGAGCCTGTGCTCCGCAACGGGAGAGGCCACAACAATGAGAGGCCCGCGTACTGCAAAAAAAAAAAAAAAAAAAGATTATAAGTTTCAGTTCATATAGATTTTATTAAGCTTTAGAGGATTCTACTTAAGACCTTATTTCTACCTTTTTTGGAAAAGAAAACAGAAATGTAAGGAATGAAGTCCCTTGAAAATAGTACTTTTTTGATCTTAAAGTTAGTTTTTCTAAAATAATGTAAAACATTTAAAATGTTATCTGTGGTTTTTCTTTTTTCATTATTAGTAATTTACTCCGAAAATTTTATTTTAGGTATGCTGTCGTGAAGTGTTCCAAATCTGGAGACTTATACGTTTTAGCTGCAGATAAAGTAACATCTGTTGCTTCTACTTTGGAAACAACATTTGAGGTTATTTCAACATTTTCTGGTAAGGATTTACAGGTATTCTGACCATCAAAGTCATCAAAATATTGGGTTGATCTTAGTTTAGTGCCTTGCTGAAGATTTCTTACTGTGAATCAAAACAGATATGGCCTCTACCTTTCTAGAGTATATTTTACATTGATTAAACTGAAGGAGAATATGCATTGAACATGATAGGAGTATAGAAAATGTGAACATTGACAAAGGCACAATAGATTAAAAAAACATTTTTGGCAAATATCCAGTGGAAAATTAGACAGATGCCCTTTGTACAACATATAATGTACAAATTTCCCTCTAAAATTTTATTCAAAATTAAATTATTGAAAATTACTTTTATCTGATTTGATCAAAGGAGCAAGGAAGGAAATAAATACATTTATTTTGGGGTATATGATTTTAATAAGGAAATTGAATAAATTCTGAAAGTTATTCCCAAGATAGCATAGAAATGGATCCTTAGTAAGCTATAATTTGGGACTTCTGAAGTAGTGGCTGATTTTGAAATATAACTATGGATGAAAGAATGCTCAACATCATTAATCATTAGAGAAATGCAAATCAAAACTACAGTGAGATATCATCTCATACCGGTCAGAATGGCCATGATCAAAAAAAATCTACAAACAATAAATGTTGGAGAGGGTGTGGAGAAAAGGGAACCCTCTTGCACTGTTGGTGGGGATGTAAATTGATACAGCCACTATGGAGAACAGTATGGAGGTTCCTTAAAAATCTACAAAATAGAACTACCATACAACTACCAGCAATCCCACTACTGGGCATATACCCTGAGAAAACCATAATTCAAAAAGAGTCATGTACCAAAATGTTCATTGCAGCTCTATGTACAATAGCCAGGACATGGAAGCAACCTAAGTGTACATCAGCAGATGAATGGATAAAGAAGATGTGGCACCTATATACAATGGAATATTACTCAGCCATAAAAAGAAACGAAATTGAGCTATTTGTAATGAGGTGGATGGACCTAGAGTCTGTCATACAGAGTGAAGCAAGTCAGAAAGAGAAAAACAAATACCATATGCTAACACATATATATGGAGTCTCAGGGAAAAAAAAAGGTCCTGAAGAACCTAGGGGCAAGGCGGGAATAAAGACACAGACCTACTAGAGAATGGACTTGAGGATATGGGGAGGGGGAAGGGTAAGCTGTGACAAAGCGAGAGAGAGGCATGGACATATATACACTATCAAACGTAAAATAGATAGCTAGTGGGAAGCAGCCGCATAGCACAGGGAGATCAGCTCGGTGCTTTGTGATCACCTAGAGGGGTGGGGTAGGGAGGGTGGGAGGGAGGGAGATGCAAGAGGGAGGAGATATGGGAACATATGTATATGTATAACTGATTCACTTTGTTATAAAGCAGAAACTAACACACCATTGTAAAGCAATTATACTCCAATAAAGATGTTAAAAAAAAAAAGTATAACTGGAAATCTAGGGGAGTTTAAAATTACCTTTGATCCTTAGGGATGATATATCTTTGAGTTTCTTACAAAAGAAAAAAAAAAATCACAAGAATAGATACTCAAAAATGGAAAGATTGCCTAGCAAAGTAAGGAAGGCCTCAAAATGCACTGCTTTAGATATAAGCCAGTTAGAGGTTTAAACAAACTTAACAAAAATCAAAAGGTTTTTAATGTCAAAGGCATGAAAGAAGCTCCAGAATGTTTAATATTTAATACCCTTTGGACCTTGTTGGTGTATTAGGTAACTTAGAGGCTCCAGTATATTCTTTACTCCATACACCTCTCTCACTTCTTTTTTAAAAAATTGATATTTAATTGATATATAACATTATATTAGTTTCAGGCATTCAAAATAATGATTCAATATTTGTATATATTGTGAAATGATCACCATAAGTCTAGTTAACATCCATCATCACACATAGTTGCAAATTTTTTTTGTTGTGATGAGCACTTTTAAGATCTAATCCCTTAGTAACTTTCAAATATATAGCACAGTATTATTAACCACAGCCCACCTCTTTTTTAAGTGCAAAAGGTATTAATAGACTTCCTTGACATGTTAGATGTTGTTACAGAAGTTGAGTGGCTTCTCAAAGGGTTTTGAAAGTATTAAGGTTAAATTTAAAGGTCATTTTTCTAGACTGTATTATTGTTTCAAATTATTACTTTGTGAAAAATTAATTATTGCCATTTTTAGCCACCATGTTTCAGAGGAATATATATGCTTCTCATTCGTGGCCTATATTTTCTTGTTTTCTGATTTGTAAATTGGGGATAATGTTAGCTGCTTTGTAGTATTATGAAGATGAGGTAAGAATTTATGTTGAGTCTAGTACATGTGGGTGCCCAGTAACTGTAGGGTATTATTTATCATCTCTTACCTTTTTAGGGTAACATTATGAAAAGCTACGAGTTTCCACAGAGATAGTATTAGAACGTACTAGTCATTGACCTGTTGATCTAGAATTTTTTGTCCTCTATTCTAAAAGGTACATAACTGCACATAAATTAGAGAAGTTTTTTTGGATTCATTTGATTATCTATTTTTTATAATAATTGCTAATATTTTAAAGCATTTACAGTGTGGCAAGTATTGTGATAAGTACCCAAAATGCTTAACGTGCATTAACCCAGTTTATGTTCACAGCAGACCTCTGAGGTAGGAACCGTAATTGTTCACATTTTATAGATTCCTGAAGGTCACAGAACAAATAAAAGGGAAAGCCAGAATTTGAGCCCAGTCTTATCCCAGATTCTGCTCTTTTCAGCTGATGTCTGTTGCTAATCTTAAAGAGGTAGAAGAATTGCTATATAAAATAATTCTTTTTTTTTTTTTTTTTTGCGGTACGCGGGCCTCTCACTGTTGTGGCCTCTCCCGCTGTGGAGCACAGGCTCCGGGCACGCAGGCTTAGTGGCCATGGCTCACGGGCCCAGCCGCTCCACGGCATGTGGGATCTTCCCGGACCGGGGCACGAACCCGTGTCCCCTGCATCGACAGGCAGACCCTCAACCACTGCGCCACCAGGGAAGCCCTAAAATAATTCTTAATTGTGGCTTTCTTTCCGCACAGGTGTTGACTTGGAAGATGGTACTTGTGCTCATCCTTTCATTTCTGAGAGGGTGTCTCCTCTTTTACCTGCCAGTCATGTGACCATGACAAAAGGAACAGGGTTGGTTCACACAGCCCCAGCTCATGGTATGGAAGATTACAGTGTAGCTTCTCAACACAGCTTGTCCATGGTACTGCTCCTCTTTTTTCCTTTTAAATTATTGCTTTTGAAGAATTAAAGCGATAAACCCTAACTAATGTCTTTACTTTTGATTATAAACAATAATTTTTGTCATCGTAGTTAAGTTGTGAAATGCTTCTGTGCAATAAGCCTCCAAAGCCTCATTAACTCATACTAATTGAGAACGATTTCCCAGAATTAGCACAAAATTGTCAGAGTTAGAATTGAAGAATGCATAGTAAATGGGGGCATTTTTTTCCCCAAGTATTAAGTCACATAGACAAATTACTTTCAATCCCTGAAAAATGGCAAGTGGGTTTTACTAAATAGTTGAAAAGAGCCGGTTTTTAAATTTTTTTCAGACTAAACAGTCTTCTCTAAATTTATTTTACACACGTCAGTTACTTAGCAAGTTTTTCCATTTAGCTAAAGGCAAGTCTCAAAGTCGCCACAATGTATGTACACTGCCATAGATCTGTAAATTGAGGTTTTTAGTATATTTTGTTACTTTTTGTAATTAAACTTTAGGTGTATGTTTTAATAATACATTTTGCCTTTGGTGATTTAAATGTGTAAATTCACAAATTCTGATTGACTGAATAAGAAGTACCCAAATTTTCAGTGTAGTGAAAGACTAGACTATAATGAGATGTTTTATATAGTATACTGCTTTGCTAGATATTGTCATAAGACGAAATGTCTTGATACTTTATTTTAATTGTTCAAAATGACTCTTTTTAGGATTGTTTAGTGAATGAAGATGGAGTCTTCACAGATGCTGCGGGTCCTGAACTGCAAAACAAAGCTGTTCTTGAAGAGGGAACAGATGCGGGTGAGTACTGTTTATGTTGGTATCATAAATATGTATTTTCTGAAAAGCAGCCAGAAGTAACCTTTGCTGACAATTCTCTCATTTTGTACTTTCAACAAACAAAAAGCTAAAATTATATTTTATTTATATTTTATTTTGCCACATGGTTTAAAATGGAGTTTGGCACTTTTTCATCTTTTGCTTTGAAGTTGCTCTACTTGTTTAAGCAAATCAAGGCAGTCAACAGAGAGTGATGTTATTTTAGGACTATAAAGACAGTCATCAGCAGTGTTAGTTTTGTGGAAGGATGAAATCAACCTTGGGACTAGATGCTGACTGTGAATCAGACACTCGCACTCCATTTGTAACCCTTATATCACTGATACCTATAGGATAGTTGATGTATCAACAGTTTTAGGGGTCCTCCAGTCTTGAGTTTTCTTTCTGCCTTTCTATAAATATGGATCCAAGGACCAGGTACTGTGAAAACCTTTCTTTGCTCACACTAAGACTAAGGCTAATTAGATCTGGTATATTAATTTTCTAGGGCTCCTGTCACAAATTACCATAAATTGGGTGGCTTAAAACAACAGAAACTTATTCTCTCACAGTTCTGGAGGCAAGAAGTCTGAAATCAAAGGTGTTGGCCAGGCTCTGCTCCCTCTGAAAGCTCTATGGAAAAATTCATGTTTGCCTCTTCCTGGCTTCTGGTGGCTCCTGGTAATCCTTGGCATTCTTTGGTTTATAGCTGTATCACTCCAGTCTGCCTCTATTATAACATGTTCTTCTTTGCTCTGTGTGTCTCTGTGTGTCCTTTCTTCTTAGAAGGACACCAGGCATTGGAATTAGGGCCCACTCTAATCCAGTGTGACCTCATCTTAATTGCAGATTACATCTACAAAGACCCTATTTCCAAATAAGGTCACATTCACAAGTACTAGGGGCCAGGACTTGAACCTATCTTTTGGGGGGACAGAATTCAACTCAGTATACCTGGTTTATGCTGGATTACCTGGAGACCATTTTAAGATTCATAGTATGAAAGATTGTGACTCTGAATTTGAGATGTAGAATTTTAGATGTATTCTGTCATCTTTGAAAAGAAGAGCCATGGGAATGGCATAATTGGGAGTCTGATTAAGGTTTTACAGTTTCTGCTTTTATTGCCCTGAGATTCCCAGATTATGCCTTTGCTACCTGGTAGATGGCTAATCTTACTGTCACCTGTTGGCCCAGATTTAGTACTCCCTGGGAGTTTAGAGAGTTATTAGGATTTTCATAGTGCTTTTTAATTGTGTCTAATGTAAATTGTTATTAATTGTTTTTTAAGTTATAAAGATGCTTCAGGCTGCAAAGAATTTGTTGAAAGAGGAAAAATTGGTACACAGCTATCCCTATGACTGGAGGACTAAGAAACCAGTAGTTATTCGTGCCAGCAAGCAGTGGTTTGTAAATATCATGGATATTAAGACTACAGCCAAGGTATAAAAGGCATCCTACTGTAAGGGCTGGGTTTATCATTCCCTCAGTATGAACGGTTTACATGTGAGGTTGGGGTAGGGTTTTGGGAGTAGAAGGGATTAATGCTATTATTATTTGGTTTCATAAACTTGTAGAATTTTAGATCTGGAAGGACCTTGGGTTTCCATCCCTTCATTATACATGCTTAAAGAGTTTAACTTGCTCTAATTTCCTGCCCAGTGTAGTGAAAATAGCATAGAATTAGGACTTCAGTTCAGCAAATTGTTTAACCTCTCAGAACCTCAGTTTCCTCATCTGTATAAAAGTGATAATAATGCCTGCCTCACAAGATAAGTGAATAAAAGTTCCCAGAACAGTGTCTGGCACATAGTGGGCATTCAGCAAAACTCTTTTAAAACTCTTTGCTTCCTTAAAATTGAAATTGCAGTTCATTTGAAAAGCTATTTCTTTTGAGTTAACAAATATCGTATAACTGGCATTTTAAATATTAATATATATTTGAGCTCTTTCATTCAGTATGTTTATGTATCTGTGTGTGTGTATATCTCATGAACAACTTGATTCTATTAAGTGAAAGAACTCAAATATATATTTGGTAACCAGGCTGAGTATACAGGTATTTTGCTTTACAGCTTGCATGTAACATTGCTAATAGTTGGTTCATTTGTTGACATGGCAATTTGGGGTCCATGCCAAAGCTATGCAAGCAATTTATGCTTTCTACATTCATGTAGAGTGGATAACTGTGCTATGGGCCGTTTGTTTTCTTCTGTTTTTTACATTTCTGTGAAGGCTGTTTTTCTTACCTGTAGATGTTATAATTTGTAACTTTCAGCTCTGCACGGAGTTTTGTTGCAGAACATCTGAGTCTGATGCTGATGCAATACGCTGAAGCCATATTTTTTTTTAACTTCTTTATAGAAAATTTTCAGTTGTTCCTCGCAGAAATAGAGAGAATAATGTACTGCCATGTTTCCATCACCCAACTTCAACAATCATCATCTTTTTGCCAATTTTATTTTTATCTGCATCCCTACCCATTATCTACACTTCCTACCCATTGGATTCTTTTAAAGCAACTTTTAGGCATTATGTTTTCCATAAATATTTCATCATGTATATCTGACATTTAAAATTAAAACATAATTTTAATGCCATTTTTACCACCTTAAAAAAATAATAGTTATTCCTTAACAAAATCAAATATCAAGTCAGTATCACGTTTCAATTTTTAATCAAAATAAATTGCGAATGTTGCCATTCTACCAGTAGGTGGTGCTACAAAGCGCTTTGGGGGAGGGGATTTCTGGTGGTTCAGGTAAGCGAGGAAACTGTTTAAACATGCTCTAAAAATGTAAAAATGCTTTTATTGATGGGTAGAGAGACTTTTTAAAATGAAGTTATATTTCACTTACGGATATTTTTAAACATTTTTGCTATACAATTCTTTTCTTGGTAATTAACAAATGAAAGCAAATGCTAGTAGTTTACAACTTTTGGGGGCGGGAGGTGGAGGGAAGGAGAGTTCTTGAGAGACAGCCAGTAAATAGGAAGTAACTTATTTTGAGAAAGTGTTTTCTGTGTTGTAAACCATACTATGTAAAATTAGGTTACATTGCAGTCCTTGTTTGTCCACCTAAGATAGTAGCTTATTTCTTAAGCAATTAAAGAAGAATTATTGAAATCAAGTTTGAATTGATTTTAACTGTAGTTTAATAAAGTATAATACTTCTACTAAACCTGTTATTACCAGTTTTGATCTAGGGTGCTTGGAAATTAGTATAAAATTTCTTGTCACATCCTCCAAAGGTGAAGTCTGCTCTGGATGTTATTTATTAGATCATTTGTGGTCCTATTTTAACATTGTCTCATGTGCTCTGAAATCTATGGTGTTTTTAGATTAGTTTCTTTTTGGTGGGGGAAGGGGGCATGTAAATGACTATAAACCTCTAAAATAAAGAACTGTATTAGGATAAATAGTGGCAGTTCTAGAAAATTTGTTCTGCTCTCACTGGATTTGATTTGTGAATCAATTGCAGGAATTGTTAAAAAAAGTGAAATTTATTCCTGGATCAGCACTGAATGCCATGGTTGAAATGATGGACAGGCGGCCATATTGGTGTATATCAAGGCAAAGAGTTTGGGGTGTTCCAATTCCTGTGTTTCATCATAAGACAAAAGATGAATTCTTGATCAACAGGTAGAACTCTTTCTAAAATTTTCAGCATTTTAAAGTGAGTTGTATTTTCTTCAAAAATGGAAAAATAGTGGACTATTGAAAACTCTTGATATATGTTAAATAAAATATTATAAAATAGCTATCTTTTTTGAGGGGAGTAAAATATAAATTTCAGAAAGATCCTTTCAGATGGATGAAATTTTAACAAACACTAGATTATTTTTTCAGTATTGATAGGTAGAAGCAAAGACCGTGAATATTTTCCTATGAGAATTCATTATCCCTGACTGTGCCCTGTGCTGGGATAAGGTGTCAGGAGCCCAGAGATAAGCAGTGTTGAGTGGTGGAGCCCAGTATGTGATTTTTCTTCAGGAATTAGTGTCAGTCTTTCACTCCGAGTCTACGCTCCCTCTCAGTAGAAATGGCATTAGGTAATTGTATAGGTAATTTAAAATTTAAGAAACTATAATATAATTGAATGCACATAATTAACTCTAGTGATGATTACATTCCTAGTTATTTCTTTTTTCCTTAATTTTTTTTAATTTGGAAAGATAATACATGAACCTAGTGAACAATTCAGAGTAGAAAAGCTTATACAGTAAAAAGAAGATTGTTTTCCCTAATCATATACTAGACCCTTTTTTGAGGCAGTAAACAAGACTGACATGGTCCCTGCTCTTGATGAGGTGATAATCTAGCTAGTTTATCTTCTAGTAAATTAAGGTGGCTCTCAGTATTGTTGCTGTTATTAACAGATGTGGAAAGGGGAATATTAATCATTTCTTTTCAAATACATCCTGGGTTATCATTTTTTTGGAGTAATTTTGTTTTGGACGTTTTACTAAGTTCTAGAACATGAGCAAAGAGTTTGACTGTGTTTTGGTAAGTATTTTCACATTTCATCAGTTGAGGATTTAGTGAGAGTTTTGAAGGCATGGACGCCAGCAAGTAATGGAGAATTTAAGTAATGGAGAGATGACAGAGTTGAATGTCCTACCTTGGGGTTCATCATCATTTTTGTAAAAAGGTTCTGCTTTTCATTGTCAACATTATTAGTATTTCTCTAGGTGGTACTTTTGTAAATATATGCATTTTAGGTTTTTTTTTAATTGTTGACTACACTGTTGGTTTTTTTTTTTTTTAATTACCTTTAGCCAGTATTAGTTAGTTCTTAGTATCCTTGGTGTGAAGGTTCCTTTTCACTTTGAAATGTTCCTTGTATCACTGCTTCATGGGTAATCTGACACCTTATGGCAACGTGGTTCAGAGGGAAGAACTAAAGGCTCTGCCTTTAACAAATATTGAACCCTAAAACAGCTCATTTGCTTCAGTTATAAAGGATATGGCATTTGAGTAGGGCCTGGAGGATTAGGTGGCAAATGGGGGAAGGTAGTGGGATTAGGAGCTGAGGACCCAGAGTGGGAAAAACATGGCATGTTTACAGGAACCATAATGGGGCTGCAGGTTGTGTGAGGGGAACAGAAAGATAAACACCTAAGAAAGATTGATTGGGGCAAATTGAAGTGAGTCTTAAATACCAGGCTAAGGAATTTAAAGTTTTAAGTAGGCATGAAGAGTCACGGTATGTTTTAGGAAAAGAAACTAGAGGTTAGAGACCAGGAAGTGATTTTAAGGCTATTGCAATATTATTACAACTTGGAGCTAAGACTGTTTGGCCTAAATATTGTTGCATATGTTGTTCTTAAAATTTAGAGCTTGATCACATAAAAACTAATATCTTATTTCCCCTACTAAGAATTAAAGTTGAGATAAGTTTACACAAGAATTGCTTAAAATTCCACACTGCAGAGTTTTCTTTTAAGGAAACCTTTATAAGACGCTGCCATTGTTCCTCATTCTTTTCCATATTTAGAGAGCAGGATTTTTAGGGTGTTTCCTTGAAGTGATTCAAGTGGACCGATGTACGTATTAAGTAAGTAGAGCAAGCTGGTTTATTTGACCATTATTTAATCACTACAATAAAATGGTACATAGATCGATTGGTCAGTGACCTAGGTGAAATAAATGTGAGCTTTGTCAGAGAAACAGAAGCAGATTTTCTTCAGGTATCATTTATGTTTTATTTACAGTCAATACATTTACATGGTATGTAGCAGATTCTTTTTTGTGCATCTGCCGTTGTGTTGCTTGCATGGTGTAGTTGATTTCTGATGCTGAAGTCGCAGAGATATACAGAATATTGGCCTACAGAAATGACAGACAAACAGCCATACTGTCTGTCAATTCATAGGTCATTTTCCTGTACACCATTTCTGAATAATGACTCTAATCCTCTTCCATTTTTGGTCCTTTAAGTGACATAACAGTTAATTTTTTAAAATGGATGTTAATTATTTGTCAGCTTTTAAAGACGGCATGAAAGGCTGTCTTTTTTTTCCTCCTTAATCCAATGAGAATCAAGTGACCATAATTTTTTTTGTCTTTCTTGAATACGCCTCTACATTGAAGTGAGTTGGTAGCCATCAAAAGTAACAGCATCTCCACTGGAAATTGGTGCACAGTCCACATGGAGTTGCTGTTACAGTTGATGACCCCATTAAGCAGATCAGAAGGTTCCTTTTTTTTTTTTCGCGGTATGCTGGCCTCTCACTGTTGTGGCCTCTCCCGTTGCGGAGCACAGACTCCGGATGCGCAGGCTCAGCGGCCATGGCTCACGGGCCCAGCCGCTCTGCGGCATGTGGGATCTTCCTGGACCGGGGCGCAAACCTGTGTCCCCTGCATCGGCAGGCGGACTCTCAACCACTGCGCCCCCAGGGAAGCCCCTTTCTGCTTTTCTTGATGAAAGTCTATAAATTCTCTCTTAAGGATACTAGTTTCACAGAAGAAAATCTTGATTTATTCATGTTCTGAATAAGCTGAGAGATGGGTAGATTTGAAACTCTGATGTTTAATTTTGATTTGAATTAATGTTCTCATTTGCACTTTCTCAAGAAATAATTCCATTTTTGACTTTAACATCATTGATCATTTTTCTTAATCTGTAATATAATGCCTTTATAATTTAGGTGGAAATCTATTACTAATTAATAAAACAAATACTTTTTAGCATAAAAAAGATAAAATGTAGAAACATTTGCCACCTAGGAAGGAAAAGAGGTTGTTAGTTAAATTTCTTTCATTTCAGACCATTTAATCAATTTAAGAGTATTAATGCAATAGTTAACATGCATTTAGGAAACTTAGCCCCCAAATTCTGGAAATTGTGAGAAATTCACTAGAAGCAGGCAAGGATTTTCAAGTTTGGGTGTTAGCTTTAGCTACCTCAAATTTTTGCTCATGTTAATAATAATGACTTTTTGGTGAAAAAGTTTGATAATGTTCATCAAATAAAAATTTCTCTAAAATTGTTTCCTGTCATCTTCAAAACATAAAGTATAGAATTAAATTAAAAATAGAGCTCCCCCACATTTCATTGTGTTAGAATTAAACTTAGTAAATAAATATGAAACATTTAGCCTCTTACCTCATTCTTATTCCAGTAACTTCCAGAAGAAAAGAATATTATAGTCCTTAATATTTTTGCTTTTATAAGGACGAAATACAGGAAAATGAAATGACAGCAACAGTTTGTTCATTACCTAGCAATCTTAATGCTGTTTAATTTCTGGTAACACGTTAAATAAGCTTCAGCCCAGTTGATAGCGACGTTTAGAATGATTGGTTGGTGTTGTAGTGGCTGATACTACCTAGCGGATTTTCATGGATTGAAACCTAAGAAGGACACATAATGCGTGTGTTTAGATAAGGCCGTTGCGTAAAGTACAAAGTTTTATGATGGACTTACTGCTTTATGAAATACAGCATTAAGATGGAAGCATAGAGATTATGTAGTGATAAGTGGTTTCACCCACTTTTATCAACAGTAATTTATACGATCTTTAGGTTATAAGTTAACTGTGTGTTTGTGTTAAGTATAGGGTATAATTAACAAAGGGGGGAATTCTTACATTTCAAAAGACAAATTTTGACTACTTGTGTTTTTTGGAAGAATATTTAATATCACTAGAAATGCCCATAAAATTGTCTTAAAACTTTTTAAATCACCATCTCAAGTTTTGTAATAAAAAATTACACTTCTAAGTATTTATCCGAAGGAAACAAAAGGACTAACATCTCTTGTACAAAGATATATATATATATCTGTAAGGATGTCTAATACAGTTGTTTATAAAGAAATGTAATTATATGAAAAAGAAGAAATAATTAAAGTCAATTCTGGAAGAATGAATAGGTAGCCATTAAAAATGGTAGCTTAGCTCTTAATGGTTGTGTATGAAAATCAAATAAATGTAGCCCATCCTGACATTTGGCTGTTTCTAAGTTTTTGCTAGTGCTATAATGAGTATCTTTTGAGCACTTGTGCAGCATTTACTTGTATTTTTTATCGAAATTATCTTTTCAGATTTTGTTTGAATGTTAAATTTATCTTTATTTTGCAATCTACTATAGTTCTCAAGTTTGGAGGTTATATGTGTTTTTTTATTGCAAATTTTGTTTTTAAAACTCTGCCACAATATTTTTAGGAGCATTCAGACCACCAGAGTACAAGTCAGGAGAAAGTTTTCACTTAGTGATATAATTCCGTGCACTTAAATTTTGATTTGTTTGGATTGTGAGAGTGTTTTTGTCTTTGAAATCTGCATTCTTATTTGTCATAAATTTTATTCAGTTTTTATACTCTAACTCAGAGTTGTCTTTATTTTCCTGTTTTTAAAAACTTAAGTAGTATAGTTGTCTAAGATCTCAAAATAGAATTAAGTTACAGAAGATAATGCCCATTAAAGTACATTTAGTACATCATATTTTTATATTTCACAATAAAAAGAAAGGAAGCAAGTCTTGCTCTAAATATTAGTAGGAATTGGTCTATTAATGAAGCAGAGCTGCTTCTCTCCCCTCTTTAAAATGTTTCATATTTCTTTTCGATACACTGGAAAAAACATTTTTTGGGGGTCCAAATTCATCTGTATATGTCAGAAGGGACACAAAAATAATGAGTCATATTTTTAGTAGTATGTAGTTTTATTTATGACAGCCTTTTTGAAACTAGATTTTTAAAAGCTACTACAGGATTATTTTCGTTGGTGTAGTTAACATTGTATGGTTATGCCATTTTTAGTAAGTATTATTAGGTAAACTAAAAAAACAAAACCAAACTTTCCTCCTCACTGAAATAAGAGACCTTTATGAGTTAAAAAGTATATTTGCAAATAAGGTTTATATAATACAAGATTAAATTTCTTCTCATATTGAAATATTATATTGTATATCTAAGTGAACAACCTATATCTTTATAAGAAAATGTAGCAATTAAAACTTCAACTTTAGTTAGACTAGAGCTGGTTGACTAAACTTGGTAGGATTTTATAGTTGCCTTAATAACATGCCAGCTGCAAAATTGGAATCTTTCTTTGCTGTTGGGTATTTTTAGTTACAGACACTCTAAGATACTTGAATATAGTTAAGTAATACTTAAAATATAATTCTGAAACTTCATTGAACTTATCTGCTATTTAGTGATATAAAAAAGAACTTCGTTACATTAGAGTTGAATCAGGCATTGTGAAACGGATATGTAAGTATCATCTACAGTTGTTAAGGTTACTGACTACAATGTTAGGACTTCTTTAAGAATAAAATTTTTCACAGAGCCTTTCTTCTCCCAGCTTTTCCGAATGTTCATAGAAACTGAAGCTCAGAAAAAAAGCATGATGTATTCCTGTCAGTATCTAATAAGTCGCAGATAGCCTCTGCTCTTTGGACTTGGTGCCTGCTCTGTCAGCACACTAATCTCCCGAGACTCCCTGCTGCCCTGACTTGGTCTCTGGTTCACGCTTTCATTACACATGGGTAATAAGAGTCTTTTTGCCTTTGCTTAGCAAACCCCAGAGAAGGGGAGTGTGAGTTCACAGATACAGTGTTTGTCTTCATAAATGAGTTAGAAAGGCTGAATAGGGAAGTAAAAGCAGAATCGAGCCATGATTTAGGAGAGACAGTTTCGAGGCCTGGCTTTTAGTTGTGTTACTTGCTTATTAGGCTCATGATTTAAGGAACCCCAAGGCACAGAACAGTTTATCTGTCAGTTTAGCTATAAATATGTTTTTTTATGAATCCAATTAGAGAGTGTTTGTAAAGTCCTTTTAAAAGTATACACATAAATGTGTGTATATAATTTGTGGTATACACATAAATGCTTTTATTTATTTTTTATTTTTTTGCGGTACGCGGGCCTCTCACCGTTGTGGCCTCTCCCATTGCGGAGCACAGGCTCCGGACGCGCAGGCTCAGCGGCCATGGCTCACGGGCCCAGCCGCTCCGCGGCATGTGGGATCTTCTCGGACCGGGGCACGAACCCATGTTCCCTGCATCGGCAGGCGGACTCTCAAGCACTGCGCCACCAGGGAAGCCCAATGCTTTTATTTTGATTAATAATAATATTAACGTCTCTACCTTATTTTCTAAATTAATATGAAATTTGAATGATTTTCCTTTATGTTTGTATTTTTTATCTGTTTATTTCCAACACATTTAAAGATGCTTCACTGTTTTTATTTTACTGTTTACCGAAAAGTACAATCTAATGATAACATTGTAAAGATAGAAAGGCAGAATGAGGGGACTTCCCTGGCAGTCCAGTGGTTAAGACTCTGAGCTTCCAATGCAGGGGGCATGGGTTTAGTCCCTGGTCAGGGAACTAAGATCCCACATGCCGCATGAAGCGGCCAAAAAAAAAAGAAGGGCAAAATAAAAATAACACTCATATTTAGAATCTTTTTTTAATGAAAATTTCATAATTGGTATGATATCTGTGTATAAATGTACTTTGCTAGTATCTGTCTTTTTTTTAGTTCTAAGAGTAATAGCATTAGGTTTATTCAGATTTTCTGTTACAGTATATTCATATTTTCTTAACTGATAAAATGTTCTGTGCAAACTATTAAAATAGTAATATGTAACTAAATATTGTCATATAACTAGGTTGTTATTGCGCAAAGTTTTTATGGTCTCTTGTCACAAAAGTTTATCTTTATTGTTAAAGTCCATCTGAAATGTGTGACTGTATTAGAAATATGGACTTGTGCCCATTTAAACATTCTTATTATTCATAATTTCTTCAGAACAGATATGGTAGCATTATACTTTTTCATTCTGTCCTTCATAGTGTAATCAACTTAGGTATTTTGGATATCAATTTGTAGAGCATATTTAATTTATAATGCCCATTTGATTTTTGCTTCCCACAACAATTTTTCATAAACACTTCATTTTATCTGAATTATCAGACCCAGAGAGGTTCAGTGATTTGCCATACATAGTCATGATTATTAAGAAGCAGATCCAGATTAAGAACTTAGAACTTTTTCCTATCCACTCCTCCTTCCATTTCCATCGACTCTCATAGACCTACATTTTTAGTTACTTGCATTAATGGAGTGTGGTAGAAACGAGGATAATTGGAAAGTTTGCTTTAGTATATGTACTTTAATCTCTAAATATTAATATGGATATGTGTTTTGGTAACTGGTTAACAAAATTAACTGTCTTAAGTTTCCTAACTTCAAAGAATCAGTTTATGGGACTTCACTGGCAGTCCAGTGGTTAAGACTCTGTGCTCCCAGTGCAGGGCACACAGGTTTGATCTCTGGTCGGGGAACTAAGATCCTACATGCTGCGTGGCAAGGCCAAAAAACCCCCAAAAGAATCAGTTTAAGTAATAGCTAATGCTTATATAATACCTATTAATATGTGCCAGACACTGTTCTAGGCATTTTACATATAAGCTCAATTCATATCCATAATAGCTCTATTAATGATACTGTTACTATATGCATTTTCAAACCAAGGTACAGAAACGTTGAGTGGTTTGCCTAGGGTCACATAGCTAGTAAGTTATAGAGCCAGGAATTAAATGAAAGCTGTCTGGCTCTGGAGTCCATGTTCTTTTTTTTAAAATTTATTTTATTGAAGTATAGTTGATTTACAATGTTGTGTTAATTTCTACTGAACAGCAGAGTGATTCAGTGCATCACACTGAATTCTTTTTCATATTCTTTTCCATTATGGTTTATCACAGGGTATTGAATATAGTTCCCTGTGCTATACAGTAGGACCTTGTTGGTTATCCATTCTATATGTAATAGTTTGCATCTGCTAATCCCAGACTCTTAATCCATCCTGCCTCTCCCCTTTGGCAACCACAAGTCTGTTCTCTATGAATGTGTTTCTGTTTCATAGGTAAATTCATTTGTGTCATATTTGAGGTTCCACATATAAGTGGTACCACGTGGTATTAGCCTTTCTCTGTCTGACTTACTTCACTTAGTATGATAATCTCTAGGTCCATCCATGTTGCTGCAAATGGCATTATTTTGTTCTTTTTTATGGCTGAGTAATATTCCATTGTGTATGTGTACCACATCTTCTTTATCCATTCATCTGTCACTTTTCGAATTATAGTTTTCTCTGGATATATGCCCAGTAGTAGATTACAGGATCATATAGCAACTATACATTTAGTTTTTTGAGGAACCTCCAAACTGTCTTCCATAGTAGCTGCAGCAGTTTACATTCCCATCAACAATGTAGGAGGGTTCCCCTCTCTCCACACAGGGTCTATGTTCTTGACCAATATATTCTGTGACTCAGTGGGAAGCAACTAGAGGAAGTTGTAATGTCAGTAAAGCTGTGATAATAACTTAAAAGTATATTATTCCTGTGAGAAAATTTGGTATAAGATTTCCCCTGAGTTTAATTTTCAGACAATTTATAACTGTGTATTTTATCTTCCCAAAGATAATGATCAATTTCAGTACTCATTTGATATGCATTTATTGGCTTTCTGTTGTGTGTTAGGCATGTGTTAAATTTTACTGGATCATCTCATTTAGTTTGCAGTCATTCTGACGAGAGTATCTAGGATCATTAAAATGCAAGTTCCACTGCAGTGGGAATCTTATCTGCCTTGTTAACTGCTGTATCTCCAGTGCCTAGAACAGCGTCCAAAACATTGGAGGTACTCAAATTATTTTTGAACAAAAATTGTACTATTCTTCTTAACAGAAGGGACAACCAATACTTAGAGAAGTTTTAGTACTTGTGTGTGGTCATATATATAAAAAGTAGCAGAGTCAAGATATAAGCCTGGATATCTGTTATCAAATATCAGATATCAAAATCTGTGCTCTGGTACAGTATTGCCTCTTATGCAGATGTATGTGGACTCAGTCCTATAAGCAGTGAGGGGGCACTGCAAGTCTTTGAGGGGATTGGTGTGATAAAAGCAGTTTTAGGAGTGCAACTCTCTCAAAGATGTGTCATATAAATTAAATTTCATGTGTCATGTAGAGGAATGAGCATAGGGGAAAAGTCAGACCATTGCATCAATCTAGTATTGATGCAGTGAGATTGGACTAATATTCTTTTATTTACTCAAAGAATAAATTTGAGTAATATTTCAAGGTAGAAACTGACAGAATGTGTTGGCTTAATTTGAGCAGAAATTGGAGGAGGTAGATAATTAGCAGGTTTTGAATATAGGTACTTGATAGAAAATAGACTGATAGAAACAGGGATATCAGTAACTGAAATAGGGATATCAGGAGAAGTCTTTTTTTTTTCTTTTTCTTTTAAGGGCTCCATATGATCAATTTTATTTTATTTTATTGAATTTAAGATGACAGCAGGAACTAAGTAAGCAAGTAACTGAAGATAATACCACTAAATTTGGGGGGAAAGATAGGAAAAAATACCCTGCATATTGGGATAAATATTCTGCAGATAGGGAAAAAAATACTACTGTTTCTTAAATTTAAAATATTAGGTATTAACCACAATAATTAAGTGAACAATTTTACTCTGTTCCCCCTAAAATAGCCAGACTATTGAGCATATTATTAAACTAGTGGAAGAGCATGGCAGTGATATCTGGTGGACTCTTCCCCCGGAGCAGCTTCTTCCAAAAGAAGTCTTATCTCAGGTAAATTTCTATTCGTATTTAACAGCCTTTGTTATGTATTGCATGATTTAATGACAACACGAGATTCCCTGGGAGTTAAAAAGTAGTTATGTTATCATGTCAAGTTCATGAGTTTATTCATCATAAATGAGGAGCCGGTGCAGTTTGAGAGTAGACATTTTTATTTAGCTAGAGAAGCTGGATATATAGTTTAGCAGTAGAGTGTGAGGGATATTTGCTGTCTCACTGAGGGCCAAGATTGATTTTAACTGCTTTGTTGGCTGAGCAGAGAGAGGCACTTGTGACTGTGAGGGAACAGTGCCTAACATTGGTGTATCAGGACTTTGTAGGACATGAATTCGAGTTAACTGATGGCATCACATATTGAAGAATCCAAATTGGAAGATTATTTCAAGAAATAAAAAGTTTCTATTTCCATTAGTAAACGTGTAATTAAGTGGCCACAATCACTTTTACATGCAAATGAAGCAGTTGTACCCTAATTGCAAAATACTTAAAAATGCCTGAAATTTCATTTTAAAATGTGAATTTGATGGTTGTAAGTATTTCATTTTCTTAAGACCTTTTTGGGTATTAATTGTAAATGTTGTGATGGCTGTGTAATTAAAATGTTTTTACATTATCTTACTAGGTTGGTGGTCCTGATGCTTTGGAGTATGTGCCAGGTCAGGATATTTTGGACATCTGGTTTGACAGTGGAACTTCATGGTCTTATGTTCTTCCAGGTAATTTAAAATAGTAGATTAACTACCAATCAAGCAGTTTTGAAAATAAATAAATGCTATCAGAAGAAATCTATAATCAAGAACTCTTTTTTTTTTATGCTTTATTTGGAAGTACATCAGCTATAATATAATATAATTTTAGATCTGGAAGAGCTATTGGATCTTTTAATCATTTTAAAAAAAAGATTAAAAATCATTTAATCCAATGCTTTCTAAACTTTTTTTTTCCATTTGAAATTTTTATACAGAACCACAATATATAAGATTAATAAAAATGGGAATTTTCTTCCTCCTCTCGGTCAGCTCATTCTCCTTGACCCCAAGGCCCTCAGTTCTGTAAAACAAAGTTTGGAAATCACTGAAATAGCCTGACCCAATCATTTTTCAGAAGAGGAGATGAGATTGGATTAGGGTCCAATTAGGTGATGGTTACATAGCTTAGTGTCAGGCTAGAAGTCGGGTACCCTGCTTTCCGGTTCTCATTCGTCTGTACTCTGTTACCTTCTCACAGCTTTACCCCTGTCTATGCAGACAGCTGACTAATTGCTACTTCCTCACAGTTAGGGGAAGCTTTTGACTCCATGGATAAAAAGGGAGGCGAGATTGGGCAGGAATTAGAAGGGAGTAGTAGCAGGCACACAGAGGACGTGTTTGGATGTGAGAAGATACCTTCAAGGATACTAAGTGAGAAGCTAGAAGTGAAATGAAATAGAGCTTGTCCCCACTGTGAGGTTAAAGACTGGGATGAGGTGCCAGGGAAGCAACGCTGCATCAGATAGGTCCTCACATTGCTGCTGAGTGCTGGGTTTTACCCAGGAGATCCTGTTTGCTTTCTGGAGCAAAGGAATGTGGGAAAACAGCTTGCCTGTTCAGCTGACCATTGTTAAAGGGATGAAGAGGGATCGTGGTCAAGTTTTACCTGAGGTATACTTCTGGTAGTAGACCTTATTACTGAGAGGACAGCAATGTGATTCCTAGCAGGTAAATGCTAGGAATGCTCTAATTAGGCCTTTCTTTCAGCGTAGGAAATTTGAAAAGCAAAATACACAGAAATTCATGTTTACTCTGTATTATAGCTAAACTGTACATAAAAATTCATAATGATCTAATATAATTTTTATAATATTGTATGCAGTAATTTTCAGAATTACTATTTCATACGTTTCTCCCACCATACTCAAGAGAAAATATTGCCAGTTTAGGTACTTTTTTCCCTAAGTTTTATTGAAAATGTCAGCAGATAACACTACAGAACGTAGGTAGTAGGTTAAATAGTGTTATGTTATAAACAGGAAAAAGAGTTACCTTCTACCACATTTGGGGCAGCATCCTGAATTTCAAAATAGAATAAATATGCCATATGTGAAATAGTGCTTATAAAGTATATTTCAAAGTTCATTAGCTGCTTCAGCCTTGGTGAGAATTGTTGCTACTGGCATTGTAGCAGCAGCTACAATTGTAGCAGCAATTCTACTAGCATTGCTGCTACTGGCATTTGTAGCAGCAAAAAAAACCACATTTCTAAAGTGGTTTTATGTTGCCAAGTGCAGCACGTGCAAATTATACCTGGAGCCACTGACTGTTAAACTGTGTGAAAATTGTCATTAAAACCTATCTGTGCTGCTGTCGGTGGTACAGATAGAGTTTAGTCGTACTATTTCAAGTTTGTTCTTAACCAAATATTTGACAGTGACAGAAATAATTTATCAAATGAAATTAGTGGTAAAAATGCACCTAATCAGTAAATCATTTTTCCCTTCCATGTCATATATAGCTAATTAATTCAAAGAAAGAAAATCATTTTGCCATTAAAACATGTGTGTTGCATGCATAGGAGGATGCCAGAACATAAGTAAACTATCTTCACAGATAATACACAAACCCTATTTTATTTTATTTTATTTCATTTTGGCCGCACTGTGCGGCTTGTGGGTTCTTAGTTCCCCGACGAGGGATTGAACCTGGGCCCCCGTCAGTGGAAGTGCTGAGTCCTAACCACTGGCCCATCAGGGAATTCCCACAAACCCAATTTTAGACTGTAGTTTCTACTTTTTCACTGAGATCTTATATTCCTCTTCCTCAAAAAAAGTGAAGAATAAATAAAATAAAAAACTTATGAGATTGATCAGTAACTTAGATTAATTGGTTTATATTTCATCCTGTTTTCCTCCCTTTTCTTCTTTCATGATAAAAAATTTCAAAAGATAGGCAGAAAGAATGAGGTGGGAAGGAGTCCAGATACTAGGTGAATTCATAGTTCAAAAAACCATAAAGCAAAGGTGATTTTCCTTTAAAAAACAAAACAAAATGAGCAGTCATCTACTTTCCTGGGAAGGCTTATTGTACTTTTCATTCTCAGATGGCTTGTATCAAGTCTAATATGAAATGATTCAATGTCTGCATGTTTCCTTGAGAGTGTATTATTGCAAAGTAAAATCAGCTTGATTTTGAGCTTAATTTTAGATACCAGTCTTCATCAGTATCTACTAATGTTTAACGAGTTGAATTTGGTGATTACATAGCATACATATCTAGTTTTACTTTTTGGTGACAGATTTTATGGCAGTGAAAGAGATTTCGCTTCTGTTTTCACACCAGGTCAAGTACCTGGTGAGTTCTTTGTGAGTTTCACTGTGAGTGAGTTCAAGGTCAGTAAAACTTAAGAAATTGAAACTTGAACACTTTCTGAAAGGGAATGGCATTTAAAGTGAATTAAATATAAGTAATAAGTCATATCCATATTTCTAAAACATTCCTTAAATGTTAACCAAAGATATTAATTATTGCATTGATTTAAAACTAATTAATATTTAAACTTTTTAAAAAATATCTTTATTTTTTTGAAAAAATTTGTATAGACGATCTTATTTACAAAGCAGAAATACAGACACAGACGACAGCTTATGGATACCAAAGGGGAAAGAAAGGGGGTGGTGGGATGAATTGGGAGATTGGGATTGACATATATACACTGTTGATACTATGTATAAAATAGGTAACTAATGAGAACCTACTGTATAGCACAGGGAACTCTACTCATTGCTCTGTGGTGAGAAGGAAATCCAAAGAGGGCTTATATGTACAGCTGATTCACTTTGCTGTACAGTATAAACTAACACAATATTGTAAAGCAACTATACTCCAATAAAAATTCTAAAAAATAAAACTAATTAATGTTTAAAATTTTTTAAAAATAGAAAAGTAGAGAGAATCCATACCCCTTGAACCCCTTCCCCACAGCCTTCCAATTATCAGCATCCCACACCAGGGTGGTCTATTTGTTACGTTCGATGACCCCACGTTGACAAATCGTTATCATCCAGGGTCCATAGTTTACATTAGAGTTCACTGTTGGTGATGTACATTCTGTGGGTTTTGACAAATGTATAATGGCATGTATCACACAGAATAGTTTTATGGCCCCCCAAATCTTCTGCTCCACCTTTTCATCCCTTGTTCCCTACTAACCCCTGGCAGCCACTGATCTTTTTACTGTCTCCGTTAATTTTGCCCTTTCCAGAATGTGGTATAGTTGGAGTCATACAGGATGTAGCCTTTTCACTTTGGCTTCATTTACTTAATAATATGTATTCAAGGTTCCTCCATGTCTTTTCATGGCTTGATAGCTCATTACTTTTTAGTGCTGAACAATACTTCATTGTCTGGATGTACCACGGTTTATCCATTCACCTGGTGAAGTAATTAGTGTTTTAAAATATTTATTCTACATCATTTCTGATTCTTTTTAACAGATAAATAACTTGAAGTAGAGAAAAGAGATCACTTTTTGAAACAGAAACTTAGATTTACAAATAAGTTTTTTTTAAAGTTACCCTTTTAAGGACATATACAGTACTAATAGCTTACTTTCAAAAATTAATGATTATTTTTAGCAATTATTTTTTGTTTAAATTATTTTTAAATGTATGTACATTAAACAGTAGTTTTGCCAAATGTTTGTGCTGGTTCTACAACCTGCCTTCTTAGTTCAATATAATAATCTTGCTCAAAATTCATCAATTCAGCAAAATTATACAAATTTAGTAATGAAATTGTAGATTACTCAGTTTTTTGCGAATTCCTCTTTGATAGTAATTTTTTAGCAGTTGGTTTATTCTTTAAATTTTTACCATACCTAAATCACAATCCTAGAGGTATTGAACAGTTGTTTCCTCTAAACGTGAATCTTTACTTTTTTTTTTTGGCTGCGCAGGCAACTTGGGGGATATCAGTTTCCTGACTAGGGGTTGAACCCGGGTCACAGGAGTGAAAGCCTAGAATCCTAACTACTAGGCCACCAGGGAATTCCTACACTTTTCATAAGAGCGAAAGTTATTGTAAAGAAATACTTTTTACCACATGGTTAATCACTACTTTTCCTGGAATTTTAAGACACCAAACATACTATGCCTCCATAAGAAGGTTCTAAATTTTTCTTTCACTAAAAGATCTATGCAGGGGCTTCCCTGGCGGTCCAGTGGTTAAGACTCCACACTTCCAGGGCAAGGGGCACAGGTTTGATTCCTGGTTGGGGAACTAAGATCCACATGCTGCCAAGAAAATATTAAAAAATAATGATAATAATAATAAAATTACAAAAAAATCTATGCAGGAAGGAAAAAGGATAAAAAATAGGCAGAAAAAAAACGGTACCTTTTCTCCCTCTTGTACACTGCTAGTGGAAGTGTAAATTGGCACAGACCTACCAGAAGGGGTTTTCACATTATGCGTCAAAAGCTTTGAAGTAGTTTTCTGTCTTTTGACTGAGTGATTCCACTTATAGGAATCTGTTCTGTAGTATAGAAGTAATCAGATCTGGATGAAAAATTATGTGTGAAGATATTCATTACAGTGTTATTTCAAATAGTAAATGACATTGACCAACAACCCAATGTCCATCTGTAGAAAAATGGCTAAAGTGATATGGCATACATTCATATGATAGAATGACATGCCTCCATTAAGTCATGTTTTTGAACATTAAATGGTCATGGGAAAGTATTATTTAAGGGCGTGTTAAATTTTTAAAAGTGCAGAATACAAAGATGTAGGATATTTACTCATGTAAATATTGGTATGCATAGACAAAATAGTGGAAGGAAATATGCTGAAATAAAGTGATTATCTCCAGGTATCAGGAATATATGTGATTTTATTTTCTTGAACTTTACTGTTTTACAAGTTTCTTAAAGTGAGAATGTGCTTTTTGTTGTTAGAAAAAAAATTAAGCATTACTAAAAATAAACTTACTAGAACAGAAAATAGTCCCAGTAATTAATTATATGAGGTTGTTAAATGATTCTACAGTATACCAGCACTTGAGTTTGACTGTGGTTCGTATTACTTACCATCCAAGACTAAACTTCTCATCTTCATTTTGAAAGTTCCTATAAACTTTATCTTTTCATTTCTTACTCAGTGCTTTGCTACTCCAAAACTTCCCCACCTCCATCTTTTTCTTCTGGTTTCATACACCATCTTGACAGGCTCTTGTTTGCAGAAATTTTCTAGGGTTACACTTTCTTTTCCAGAATGATATTTTGCTCCTTACCCAATTCCAGTAATTCAGCATATATGAGAAATGAGAAAGACACCAAGACTTTACCCTTAATATGAATTAGTTGTTTTGTTGTGCTATTATTAATGGCCTGATTTTATTAGGTACAACATGTGTTTCTAGGACAGAATCGGAGACCATGTATTTTAAAAGTAATTTAGTATACCTAATCACATTTTTGCAAGTATTCCTTCATATAAAACTGTTTGAAAAAATATACCATCAGCAACTATCAAGTGCTCTTTATGATGTATCTTAATAATAATTCACATTTACTGAGTATTTACTATGTCCTAAGCATGTTATATTACGTGTTTAATCTCTAGAACAACCTTGTAAGTAGATTTTGGTGTTATCCTCATTTCAGTGAGGAAGAAATGGAAGCATGGAAAGGTTATGTATGCTAAGGCCCCATGGGTAGTAAGCACCACAACCAGGATTTGGACCCAGGCAGTCTGATTCTAGCCACTGTGCAGTCTTCAAATTGCTTTTATTCGGCATAGTGTAAGTCCTTAGGCAACAGCCAGCTTTCTTAAAACTAAAAATTTTAGAGCTGGCAAAGATTTTAGAGATTATTTAAACCCCTTGTTTTTTTAGGTGTGTTAATCAAGGCTTGGAAGCAATGATTTCTCCAAGATGACAGAATGTTAGTTGGATTTCATGATTATGGACTGTCATTTCATTAGGCCAGAAGTAGGTATTTTCTGAAGAAATGAAAATTTCTTGGGAATACTTCCTGCTATTTCATTTTCCACTTATTTCAGAGAAGGATTTCCCCTAGTATTCTGTTATTAATCTTCTCATTAATTATTGCTACATCCAAAATGTGGTCTCCAGTAGGAAGTTCACATTTTGGGTGGGATGGGGTTTAAGTACTGGTATTGTAAACGTTTAAATGGTTACAGATTGGTAGAGGAAGAAGGAAAGTAGGATATAGATGTAACATTCTAGATGTTGAGGATAAAATTTTTGTTCTCATTGCATAGGCATTTATCATTTTATATTATCCTAGGCTTTCCTAACTACATAGACTAGGCTAACCTGTGTTTTCACCCTGATAACAACATAGGTATTTCTTGTTTAACAGAAAATCTACCCTATTGGCTGTCATCTCCAAGAGAGCAGATAGCACAGTGCCTGCTAGATGCTTGATAATGTTAGTTGATAACTAATTTAATGTTTGATTACATTATTTCAGTTTTGTCTCCCACCTTCACCCAGATAGTCTTTGTCACATAAGGATTACAACACTGAATCCTCAATGTTAGGACATGAGAGCAAATCACCATCATTTTACAAATAAAAAGGGATTGTGGGGGTTTCTTAGAGTTCTGAGTTTAGGTTTAAAATATGGAAGTAATCTTCCCCAAAGACCTCATGTTCCTTTTTTTGAAAACCATTTTTATTCTGAAAAGTCACAGAATAGTATAAAGAAGTACATACCTTCACCTAGATTTTCCATAGTCAACATCTGGCCACATTTGCTTTATATATATTTTTTCTATATGGATATATAAACAAACTTTTTTCTGTACAATTTAAAGGTAAGTTGCAGACTTGATGCTCTTTTATCCCAAAATATTTCAGTGTGTATTTCCTAAAAACACGGACAGTCTCTTGTATAACCAATATGAACATCAAAATCAGGAAATTAGCACTGATTCCATACTGTTACCTATCTATAGATCTTACTCCAATTTCACCCAGTAACGTCCTATATGGGAAAAGAAAAAAATAAATAAAAAGGGGTCTAGACCCAATCTAGGATCTCATGTGACATTTAGTTATCTCTTTAGTCTCCTCATTTTGTCCTTGTCTTTCATAAACTTGACATTCATGAAGGTACAGGTGGTTTATTTTATAGAAGATAGTACCTCAGCTTGGGTTTCTTTGACGTGTTCTCATGATTGGATTTAGATTGTGCATTTTTGGCAGAAATATCACAGAAGTGATACTGTGTCCTTTTCAGTGCGTCATGTCAGAAGTCACATGATGTCTTTTGCTGGTGATGTTTAACTTTGATCACTTGGTTAAGATGGTGCCTGCCCATCTTCTCTTACAGGGTTACTCCTCCCCCACCCCCATCTCCCCATCGTAATTATTATACATACAGTTGACCCTTGAACAACGTTGGTAGGGGCACCAACCCTCCATGCAGTCCAAGTCTAACTTCATAGTTGGCCCTCCATATCCGTGGTTCCACATCCACGGATTCAGCCAACGTCAGATCATGTAGTACTATAGCACGTATTTAGTTAAAAAATTCAGGGTGTAAGTGGGCACTCACATTTCAAACCAGTGTTGTTCAAGGGTCAACCGTATCTTGTAGAGAGATACTTTAAGACTGTGGAAATACCCTGTTTTCTCACCAGATTTTCACCTAGTGTTTAAGCGTCCTTGATGATTTTTGACTGAAATGATCATTACTTACGATGTTTGCCAAATGGTCCCGTATTTCGGATTTTTAACTCTTGAATTAACTGTTGTTATTTGTTGAATGCTGAAGTAGCTCTCAAGCTTGGGTACATATATGTTCTAACGAATTTGAGGCTAAATTATTTGTACGGCATTTTTTTTTCTTTTGCCGTGTTTTTTCTTAAAGACTTAAATGTTTTAAGAGCAGTTTCAGGTTCACAAGACTTAATTTTTTAAGAGCAGTTTCAGGTTCACAGCAAAGTGAAGAGGAAGGTGCGGAGATCTCCCTGTACCCTCTGCCCTCACACAGGCAGTCTTCCCTGTTATCAAGGTTCCCCACCAGAGTGGTACATTTCTTACAACGGATGGACCTACCTTGACACATCATCATCATCCAAAGTAGATAGTCTACATTAGGGTTTACTGTTTGGACAAATGTATAATGACATGTATCCATCATTATAGTATCACTTGGAGTATTTTCACTGCTCTAAAAATCCTCTGCACTCTGCCTGCTCATTCCTCCCCTGCCCCGCCACCAACCTCGTGCCTCAACCCCTGGCTCATAGGGCTTTTTTATGCTTTGCCCATCTTTTGACTGGGTCGTTGTGAAATTAGAAGTTAATAACTTGCCCTTTATAAGACATTTTTTCCTAATTTATTTAATATCTTCGTTAAGTGCATATGGTCCGTGGTCAGATGGTCTACATTTAGACTCCATGTCTACTGCTTACTGTCTGCATAACCTTGGGCAAGTTATAAAATCTCTCAGTGTCTCACTTTCCTTATCAGTAAAATGGGGATAATAATAATACCTACTTTCTAGAGTTACTATGAGAATTAAATGACAACATATAAAGTTATTGGATACTTAGCAAATAATTGTTGAATTAATAGTTTATTTTCATAAAAGATTTAACTGGAAATATTGATATTGGTAGTTAATATGAATCAGTCCCTAATTTAGATAATATTTTAGTTATCTGTGGTTTGGGAGATCATACTCCAAGGTTTATTTTCTTTATCTTGATTAATAAATTGGCAGTGAGGGTAACAGCCCAAGTGAATGCAACCTAGCCATTGGGTATAGCATGACACAAGAAATAAGTAACACTGGGCTTCCCTGGTGGCGCAGTGGTTGAGAGTCCACCTGCCGATGCAGGGGACATGGGTTCGTGCCCATGTCCGGGAAGGTCCCACATGCCGCGGAGCGGCTGGGCCCGTGAGCCATGCCCGCTGAGCCTGCGCGTCCGGAGACTGTGCTCCGCAACGGGAGAGGCCACAACAGTGAGATGCCCGTGTACCGCAAAAAAAAAAAAAAAAAGAAATAAGTAACATGATTACTTTTAATATTTTAATACCTTGATAAATATTCATTTCCATTTTCCTATTTAATTAACTTAAATTTGTTTTTTCATATTTATTTTTGAGGTACTGACCAAAGAGCAGATTTGTACTTGGAAGGAAAAGACCAGCTTGGGGGTTGGTTTCAGTCTTCCTTGTTAACAAGTGTGGCAGCAAGGAATAAATCACCTTTTAAGTAAGTATTACACCTGAGCTAAACAAGTCAGCACACGGTTGAGTATTTCTACTGAATACTCGCCAGTGCGTGAAGCACTCTACTGAATAATATGTAGGTGATAAAACACTGCCCTGAATTAGCTTACAGTCTGCAATCTCAGGAGAGAAATAGGTTTGAAGTAAAAAAAAAAAAGAGACAAAAATGGAGACAGCAATACAAAGAAGCCTTGTCACTCCAGCACAGGTCATAATTCCTAGAAGAGCTAAAACCGGCATTGACTGGAATAGTGGAGAAACCCACACGATGGATGTGGAGAAGGATATTCTAGCTTGACTGAGGACAGCCTCAGTCAGATATCCTTACATTTGTAATTTCCACAAGTGGCTAATGGATGGAAATATTTCTTTAGTGAATTTTATTAAATTAGGGATTCTTATTTAGTTACAGAGAATAGCTTTTCCTTATTCAAATATGTGAATGGAGGTTCTAATCAGAAAGATTCTTTAATAGCTTAAGATTTTTGCTATCTTAAAGTGAAAACCCATCTTACAGTTTGCATGTTTTATGTTTCTTGTATGACATGCTTTTAAAAGTCGATAGAACAGCAGATATATATTTCTCTCAAATTGTCCTTTTGAAGATAATTTTTTAAGACATACTTTTTCCTGGTTAGTTTTAATGTTCAAAATCAGTACATAATAGTTGCTCAGGAGATAATTGTTTAGTGAATGTAAACATAAAAATTTTGTGTATAAGAGAGCTTACTATTTATCAGGATAAACAAGTAGCTGAGAGTCAGACTTTGAAGAAAAGTTTTCATACATAATTTGTCAAGAAAAAAGATTTTTATGTCAAACTAAGTTACTCTTTTTAAGCTGTGAGTCATCTTCGAAAAGACGATCATCGTCTTCATTATTATAATAGCTAATTTGTCTTCTTAGGACAGTGGTTGTTCATGGATTTACCCTTGGAGAAAAGGGAGAAAAGATGTCCAAGTCTCTCGGGAATGTCACTGATCCTGATGTTGTCATTAATGGAGGACAAGTAGGTGATTCCCTAAAAATTCATTTTATTTTTGTTTTAAGGCTAAGTTGGCAGCCAGAACCATTAATATAGTTACTCCAATGTAAAAAAAAACCTCACAAAACTATCTTCTATACTAATAACAAATGCTTTACCGTGTTTTAAATCTAGACTCTCAAATGATATGTGATTTTTTCTTTTGTTTTGAAAAAGGGCAGGGTTGGGATTGTGGCCCTTTTGACTCATTTCAGGTCTGAATCTCCAGTTAGGTTCTGAGCCATGCTATCCCTCTTTTAATTGTCTGAACTTTAAAACTTTATAAACTGTAGTTTTACAGTTAAACAGAAACAGTATAGGAAAAAAATTAGATCGCATCTTCTAAATGCATGTTTCAGGGAATTCCCTGGAGGCCCCGTGGTTAGGACTTGGCGCTTTCCCTCTGGGGGCCCAGGTTCGATCCCTGGTCAGGGAACTGAGATCCCGCAAGCCACGCAGCCATGAGTAAGTGAATGAATGAATGTTGTTATATTCTTGGAAATGATACACTTTAAAGCAAGTCATTAATGAACATCAGTCTGGGGTTGCTGATACTTTGGTTTATTTTGGAGTTGCTTTCAGAAAAGAAAGCCCTTCTCTGTTATTTTACTCCCTTGGCTTTTTACTGCCCTCCTAGTGTCCAGTAATCAGCTCTCTTTGTCGGAGTAGCTTGGGAATATTGCGAGGGAAAAGCAATCCTTCCCCTCCCCCGGCCCGCTCCCCCATCACAGACGCATCTGGGGCAGTACTCTGTCCACCTGCTGTAGTGGCTGTTTACAGACATGACAGGAAGCCGCTGAACAAGACTGCGGGCCGAACTCTCCCTATTTCCAGTTTTGTTGTTGTTTTAGATTCAGCCTGATCTCTGAGATCGTTAGCCCTTATTTCGTTACAGTACGGTTATATTTTATGCTTACATTTTGCTCAAACATTTCTAAATAGGAGTCTTACCTAAAGCCTCTGTTCACCAAATTGTAATCGAAAGCCATTTATATGTTTATATGGTTTTTTCCTTCAATGAAAAGGATCAAAGCAAAGAGCCTCCCTATGGTGCTGATGTCCTTCGCTGGTGGGTCGCTGAGTCCAATGTCTTCACTGAAGTGATAATTAGTCCATTTGTACTGAATGCTGCCAGAGATGATATTAACAAGGTCAGAGTCACTACTCTTTCTATTATGTACTATTCCCGAATGAAAAGTTTACTGAGTCGTTGTTAAAAAAAAATGAGGCACATTTTTGTTGGCACTTCACAACTGAATGAAAATGAGTTCTCCACATGTTACGAGCTTTTAAAAATATCCTGTGCTAATTTATTTGTTTAAAAATATAAGTAGTAATGCTGATAATTTTATACACTGTCTTTTTATATTTTAATATAATATGAAATTATACTAATTTTGTATACTTTTTATGTGCTCAATGACTGTGCACATTTATTCCATTTATTTTTACCTACACAACATTCTTACCGACACAGATGAACAAACTTGGGCCACTGAAAGGCGATTTGCCCTTAGATTTTAAAGAAATATAATGAAAATTCAGTTCTTATGTATAAAGTACAGTGGTTGTTTCTGCAACTGAGCTTTTGAAATGAGTTTGTTTTCTGCATTTGTAGTCTTATTATAGGAATGATATAACAAAGTATCCCATTAAGAAAGTAACATGAGTTGGATAAAAATTATAGAGAAAGAAAATAATTTTTCAGTAATAACTGAAGGACTCATATATTTTTTGACTGTATATTTTTTTCCTCAATATTTATAGCTTAGGAATACTCTCCGCTTTCTTTTGGGAAATGTGGCTGGTTTCAACCCAGAAACAGATTCTGTCCCTGTTAACAATATGTATTTCATAGACCAGTATATGCTACACTTACTGCAGGATTTAGCAAACAAGGTAAGTGTACATTTATAAGCTTTTGGAAATAGCACAGTTGTATGTTGAAATTTGGGTTGTACATGATTGGAGCATTCCTTGTTAGAAATAGGATCTAAAAGCACTAAAAAAAAGTTATACTTGGGCTTCCCTGGTGGCGCAGTGGTTGAGAGTCTGCCAGCCGATGCAGGGGACACGGGTTCGTGCCCCGATCCAGGAAGATCCCACAGGCCATGGAGCGGCTGGGCCCGTGAGCCATGGCCACTAAGCCTGCGCGTCTGGAGCCTGTGCTCCGCAACGGGAGAGGCCACAACAGTGAGGGGCCTGCGTACTGCAAATAAAAAAAAAAAAAAAAAAAAAAGTTGATAAATTCCACATGGTCCTAGGTTGATTAGGTATGAAGTCTTATGATTTCTTTCCTGGTCTCTCAAAAGACTACAGGAGTTGGTGGCAGCAGTAGGCCCAGGCCTCCCCTCAGACCACATTTTTCTCTTGAAATCAGTTCCGTGTATTTCTTTAATAGGAAGGAATAAAATAGAGTTGTACTTTATTTAACTGCAGAAGTATAGAAATAAACATCTCAAAAGTATAGAAATAACTGAAACGATGATTCCTATGTTGTCTTATAAGATATCCTCTCATATATAAACACAAATATTTTGTGTTTTCTCAAAAATTAGAATTGCTTCCACATACCCTTAAGAGTCGTACATGCAGATTTTCGCCCAATTTTACTTTTCAGGCATAAATGAAGGAACGTTGGTAACTTAAACTCTTTGCTGTTTTAAAATGGTGTGGCTTCATCATTTAAAACCTGATCTTTTCATTTGTTGTGTGTTCTTTTGTAGTTTTCAGGGTAGACTATTCAGTGTTTTCTGAGGATGGTGACTTTCATATCCAGAAACGACGTTTTAAAGATCCTTAAGTGCTCTCGCGTTCTGCCTTTGAAACATATTTTGAAAAGGAACATATTTTGTTCATGATGACTTGCATTTTTATTTGCTTATCCCAGCTTCCAAATTTATTTTGGCTTTGTTCCCTAGATTACCGATTCATATAAGCAGTATGACTTTGGAAAAGTTGTTCGGCTATTACGAGCATTTTATACCAGAGAGCTCTCCAACTTTTATTTCAGCATAATCAAAGATAGGTATGTATGACTGAATATTGAAATACTCAGCAAACACTGCTTGAACGTCTGCACTGCTTGGCAGATGTTGGAAAGCAGAGGCGAGCAAGGGGGGCTGCCCTGTACCGTTATTAAGAAGTTGGGTTCTTGAGTCAAGTCTGATTAGGAAGTTTCATCCTGTCACTAGCTTTATGAGCTGAGGCAACTTATCCTATAATCTCAGTTTTTTAATCTGTAAAATGGTGACGATAATACCTGTCTCAGAATGTGGAAATGAAAAGATACAATATAAGTCATGTGCTGAATGCTGTGTTTGACAGAGTAAGTGCTCAGTAAGTACCAGCTGTGAATATGAGGTAGCGAACGTACCGCTTGTCCTCAGGAGTTTGCTGACCTTGAGGGGGATATTTCTCAGAGAGAAGTATTCAGCCAGTTATTAATATAATGACATTGTATAACATCAGCGATAGCCTTTTAGAGGCAGGCTTGGTGCTGTCTTCATGTTTTGCTCCAGAATGCAGGCGACACGGTGTGACTCTTATGTGTGACAGTAACTGAGCCAGTGTGAGGTGTCAGCCGCAGTCTATCCGCACCTCAGGGACCTTTCAATGGGACTGTAACTCCCAGTCCTTCCCTTGACGCACTGAGAGGGTCGCAGGGGTGGGGAGTCACATTTTTAAATACCTTCAACTAACATTAATTTTCCTTTAACACAGTTGTCTAGATTCTAGCTGTAATTGATCGGAAAAACAGAATTGGACATAGCGTAGGTATGAGAGTTTTTCCGGAGGTGGGCACACTTGGAAGGCATAGAGGATGTTATCAAAAAAGTTGTATGGGGCTTCCTTGGTGGCGCAGTGGTTAAGAATCCGCCTGCCAGTGCAGGGGACACGGGTTCGTGCCTTGGTCCGGGAAGGTCCCACATGCCGCGGAGTGGCTGGGCCCGTGAGCCACAACTACTGAGCCTGCGCGTCCGGAGCCTGTGCTCCGCAACGGGAGAGGCCGTGACGTTGAGTGGCCTCGCCGCAACTGGAGAAAGCCCTTGCACAGAAACAAAGACCCAGCACACACAAAAATAAATAAATTAAAAAAAAAAAAGTTGTATGATGGAATATTTTATCCTTTAATTAGAAGACGTTGGAGCCACAGGCTTAGGCACTGTCAGAATGAACCCAGCCTGAGGCAGATCCCATCCTGGCAGTCATCGCGTACAGAGTGTTGCCAACCGCTCAACAAGTTGTTCTTCAACAGGCTTTATTGTGAAAATGCGGATGATCCCAAACGACGCTCCTGTCAGACTGCCTTAGCCGAAATTTTGGATGTAATGGTTCGTTCTTTTGCTCCCATTCTTCCTCACTTGGCTGAAGAGGTATTCCAGTACGTACCTTACATTAAAGGTAAGAAATACTTGATTTGTTCTCTGAATGAGAAAGGCCCTGGCTAAGGGTGCAGCTTCTCATTTTATCTACTTCACAAAAGAGGCACTTATTCATCTACAGTGACTGTTTTGTGGCCTCGATCATTTTGCATCTCGATCATTTAGGAGTTTCTGCACCTGTGTGTGGAGTAGGATGAAGTTCAGCGTGGTCTTCATGCCACCTTAAAGTGCTTTCTGAAATGTATTAGCAGCTTGACTATATTGAGAAATCACTTTTTCTTAAATACCTTTATAAATGTCAGAAATATATTTTAGGCTTTTACTAAAACAAACATACAGTGCCTGTGAATATTTTTATAATAGTTTTTTCTGTCTGGTTGTATTAATAAGCTTACAGAAAATTAGAAACTGTATACTTTTAGAAAGAGGACAAAAGTCACTCATGATCTTACTTATAACCCAGAGACAACTACTGTAATATTGGGATATTTCTATTTTATTTTCTTCTAGGCATCCTTTGAGATCTCACTGTATATCTTTATCCTTTGTTTACATTTCCAAATGTTGATATAAATGTTTGGTAAGCATTTAGGATGGCTCCATGCTAACTGTCATAAATAACAATTCTTATTTTCCATGCATAGTAAATATTTAATGGTTTGAGCTTTATATACAGTTTAAAATATATGTAAATTGGTTAACTTTTTTTTTTTTTTTAATAAGAACCCAAGAGTGTTTTTCGTACTGGATGGATTAGAACCAGTTCTATCTGGAAGAAGCCTGGACTGGAAGAAGCAATAGAGAGTGCGTGTGCGATGAGAGATTCATTTCTTGGAAGCATCCCTGGCAGAAATGCAGCTGAGTATGAGGTTATCATTGTGATTGAGCCTGGACTGCTTTTTGAGATAATAGAAGTAAGCAGCAATTTGTTCCTTTTGAAATGGTGTTCATATCATACAGCTTCATGTGAAATTTAGTTTTAAAAAATCTCAGTGTAAATAATATATTTTTAAAAATTTATAAATTAGGATTTCTGTTATCTAATCCTAATACTAATCACTGATTCTTTGTTTCCGACTTCTCTGTGCTTCCTTTTTCTTCTCTTATGAAACATGTACTGTTGATACTTATTTTTTAGGTTGGGATGGGAAGGTGTAATAAAGTTCTATTTGAAATGTAAGCCCTCAGGGCTAATTAGACAATATGGCAGTCGTATCAGAATACACAAAAATCGGGAGCTTTTGAGAATTTTGTCCATCTGGACCAGATTCAAATCAAATCCCCAAAAATATTTTTTATCTTTTTCTCATGAGATCTGAAGAAAATTCATTTGCTCCAGCAAATTATCATGTGATCTCAAAGCATTCATCCTATTTTTTAATTTTCAAAAGGGCCATCAGAAGTTTCTTCTTGGGATTCTTAGGGGTTGATTGGGCAGACTGACTTAGAGCTTAACATAGACTCAAGATTTTTCTCTAGTTTTAACGTTTGAGAAGAAAATTGGTAGTGAATATGTTTTTTAAAAAAGTTTTACTGGTATCATAGTTTACTAAAAAATGACCGTCTCATTTGGTTGGAACTTCAATTTAAACTTTTAATAATATAATTAAATTGATTAAGATTTGAGGCTTGAAATAGCCAGTAGGTATAAGATTGTTGATCAGATAACAGAATTTTGGTAAGATGTTCACATTTTAAAATTTACAAGTTGGGAAGCTGATGACTCCATTTTATGAGCCAGGAAACTGAGCCCCATTGAAGCTGTGACCTGGCTGGGGCCACACAGCCTAGTACTGGGCTTTTCCCCAACATGTCATGTTTCCTTTGACTTCATTAGGTCTGAGTAATAAGCTGAAAACAATACAGCTTGTTTGGATCATTTATATTGGAAAAAAAATACTTTGTGATTTTCAAAAATGTGAATGTATTTTTCTTAGGAATTACACTAGCTAATGGAGTCCTGGATCTGTCAGTTACTAACTGTATGAATTTGTTAAAACCAAATTAATCTCTGAATCTCCTGTTTTGTCATGAGCTGATTTTTTTTTTCCTTAAGGAATTTTGTATTACTTAGCTCACACACTCGTTTTGAAGATGGAAACTACAACAAAAAATGTAAGAGTGCTTATCAGATATCCAGATTGTGTGCTTCAGAAGAGCTCTGTGCATTACTCAGATTGTCACCATTGGTCTACACTGCTAAAAGCAGATCCTTGTTTAGATAGTATCTTAACCCCTCTCCTACTGTAGGAAGCATGATACAGGGAAGAAGTATGGGCTCTGAGGTGGACAGACCTGGGCTGGAACTGCAGCTGCACTTGCCAGGTCGGGAACGCCTGGCAAGTTAACCTCTCTGAGCAAGCTCTTCCTCACTTGTAAAATGGGGATGAAAAACACTGTAGCTGTTTTGTGATCATTACAAATACTGGATGGACATTTAGCCATCTAGCAAAGTGAAGTGCCTGGCTTACAGTGTATTCTCAATCAATATAATTGATTAGAAGTTTTTAGTTATTACCTTTTTATACTAGTAAGAATTGATTTATTTAATAGTATTAGCTCAGGAGGTAATGGTCCCAAAGGGTTCCTCACCAAACACAAGAACTTGCAGCATCTCTTCTTATAACCTGTTTATGGTAACAGCTTAATTTAGATAGATAGTAACTTGCAAATGCTCGTGCCCAGATGCTACAGGCTGAGGAGACTTCCAGCACCTCTCAGCTGAATGAATTAATGATGGCGTCCCAGACAACTTTGCTCTCTCAGGAACCACGAGCAGTGACTGCAGATGTCACTGAGCTTAAAGGGACATTTCTAATCAACCTAGAAGGTAAGAAGGAGGTGAGAGTAACAGCGGTATCTGGGGAACTGAATGATAATTATAGGTCATCTCCAGCTTTGCAGTGGACTACTTGTATTCTAAAGGCACATATACACTTGGAATACGGTTTTCTATGGAAGCAGTGTCAACAATGGTCAGGTTTCAAAACTAGCTCTCAAAGTGTCGTACCTGCCGATCTTAGGAACACGGGTAGGGGGAGGAGAGGGAATAAGTCATTGTCTCTGCATGTGAAGTCAGTCTACCTTACTTTGGTTGACTTTTGTGCCTTCTGTCCTTTGATACTTAGTCCTGCCCAGCCCTGCTACCCTTCTAAATTTCTAAAATTTTATAACCCTTCTAAAATTTCTTATTATGCTCACCCCAAATTAAAGTGTCATGTAGCCACTGTTAATGAAGAATCAAGGAAGTTTTATTGAACTCATTCCCACACTGATAGAAGCATTTTGTAGTTATTTGTTTGATAGGGGATTTTGTCAACTTAATTCATTCTCGTTGATGGAAAGGAGGCCAAGTAATGTTAAGAGAGAAAAACATGCAGATATTTTGGGAAAAGTGATGCTGTCTGTGCTTTTCATAATAGCTTTTAGGTACCGGCAGGAGGTGGGAGGCGTCGGTTGAAATCTGAGGCCTGGCAGCATTGACCATGTAGTAGATTCTGGCTTAATTTGCTTTTCAAAATGTTAATCTACATTCTCTGTGCAATGACTAGAAAATAGTTTACTTTCTTTACTGTACATTACCAGTCTGAGGTCTATTCATTGTGGAGAAGCTTTTGTTTCCTTTTGTCCAAACCAAGAAGTGTAATGTGGGGACACTGCCATTGTCAGTCTAATTTGGCTCTTTTTAAAATTCTTAAACCAGTATGTAGCTGGAGAGGCAGTGTAATTTATCAGAACTGTACCCAGATGAAGAGCTAGTAGATACAGAACTCAGTGACCTGTGGAAAAATCAGTCTCTCAGGGTCTCAGATTCCTCCTCTCTCCCCAGTCCGTCAGGTTGTATATGAGTGCGTGAGTCCACTGTCTTGGCTGTTTATGTACAAATGTGCAAATGAAGCAGTATTTTCCAAGGCAGGAAGGAGGAAGCTTTGAAAAAGGAGCACCTGCCTACCAATTAAAAAATAAGGAGTTGTACAAGTTCAGTGGCCTATCAAAAATACTCTTCACGTGTTTTTCTTTCATAGGTGGTGATATTCGTGAAGAGTCTTCATATAAAGTAATTGTCATGCCAACTACCAAGGAAAAATGCCCTCGCTGTTGGAAGTACACCGCTGAGTCATCAGACACACTCTGTCCGCGATGCGCAGAAGTCGTGAGAGGGAAGTAACACCTCGCTGTGTGTTGAGGGCTTTCTGAGCAAGAACTTCCTGACGGGACTGCCTGGGGGTTTAGGTGGATTGTTCACAGCACTGCAAAGAAATCCAAGATTTAGGTAATGAGTGGAAGAGTAAGTGATAGAGGATGAGAGTCAGAGTTAGAGCTACAAGTTTTTTCTGTAACTAAATAAAAAATAACGTGTATATATACACATGGAAAAATATACCTATGCAGATGGATCCACAATGGACTTCCTCAGAACATAGACACTGAAAATGCTTGCCTACAAATGTGGCTTAGCAGAAAATGTTTTATATTTTATCAGTCTTCTTGACTCAGTATTTAAGTTCTATAATGTCTAAAAATAAAGGCCCCTGGGAAATTACTGACTGATGGTGGTGCAAAAGTTGTGAATATCCAGTAAAAAACCTGTGGTCTTGAAGGGGAATGGCAGAGGGGTGTCTCGCTTAAGAGATGACAAGAGTAATTTCACTCCACCTTAACAGCACGCACCGACCTTTTCAGAACAGCTAGTTTTTGGGTTGCCTCGGAAGCGAAGACATCACCAAGTTTGTTATTCTCCTGTAAGAGCGGAAAGTATCTTAATACTTATATTTATAAATGTTAAGGAAACAACATGAAAGCTGAAAATTTATTTCACTAATACACATAAAAGTTCACTACAATGAACAGACACAGAAAATAGCAGTATATACAGAATTTGACTACTTACAATACATTACAGTAGATAATAGGGCATTTTATAAACAATTCAGTACTGGATTAAAATCTTTCTAAGGATGGTTAATTCTGTTTAGCAGAAATACAGCAAATCCATTCCTGTCAGGGTGAGAGAGGGCTTTCACTGTTGGTATCGAGTACTTTAAAAATATTTGTCCCTTATAAGTGAAATGAACCACAGCAACTGCTAAGTGAACTTATTATTCCAGGTATGCTGAGTGTTATTAAATCTGAGTTTTCTGTGATTTTGAACTGTAATCAATTTCTTTTTTAAAGAAAGCAATTTAAATTGAAGTGTTTACTTCGACCTTAGCTTAATTTTTATAACAAAGGTGAAACACTTTTCTCCATACCTCATTTTTCTTTTTGCAAAAGCATGAACCATTTAGAAGCTTGGTGTGCTATATTCCTCTTCATTTGCATTTATCCTGTCTCTTCTAGTTCTACATCTAAATATAACCTGTAATGTAGAATTTATGATTATTTGAACGCTTTTGTTTTCCTTTGCATTATACAACAGAATTTAACAAGGTATAAAATGCCTATTTAATGTTCATGAGGAAAGGTGTATTGGGGGGTTGGCGGTGGGAGTAGATCTAAGAAGACACTACTCGCTGGTTATCGGTTTCCCACCAGTAACTGCAGTATGTGTAACATACCTGTTTCAGAAACTGTCCATTCTGTTTTCGTTATTTGTGGCTCTTCATGGTTACACAATGCATACACAGGTATTTATTTTCCTTTCCTCTATCAGATTTATTTTAAAAGCCCTTAATGAAGTAGTAAAATATTTAACTGCTTTTTTTAACCATACAACTGAGAATTCAATTATAAAATTCTCTGAATGGCAAAGTTTAGGATTATAAATCTAACTAGAGACTCGATGTTATGGTTCTAGGAGCCATATTTCAGCTGATTAATATTCTCAACAATCCCCAAATTTGATTACATGTCCTACTAGAATAAGTTCAGCCAGTTTTATTATCTAAAATGCTTATTAGATACCGTCTCCCCCAAAAGTGATAACGGAATCAAAGTGACTGATTTATTAATCTTTAAAAACGCCTGTAATTCCAAGTTTCTTTGACCAGCCTCCAAGGTTCATAACTACTTTCAGAGTATTTAGAAAAGTCACAGAAAGAACTAATCTTTCAGAATACACGCAAGTGACTATACAGAGCTAGACACGTTTACGAGAAATCATATAAATGTGTCTGGATGGGGCAGCAGAGATCCCAGCAGAGGCTGAGAGGCTAGACCAGCCCGAGGTCGTTTTCAGTGTTTCTACTGCAGCGTGTGCCTCAATCAGACATACAAGGCCCTCACCCCACGTCCTCAAGACATCTGAAAATTAACCTTTCAAGATTTTATCGACAAATGAAACTAATTATTAAGTTTTAGACAGTTCTTATTTGGATGTGATCTCTTAGTTAAAAAGAATTTACACTGGGATATCCTCAAACATCAGACTTTTCCTTTATGTTCCTGATACAACGCCTCAGATTTGCACAACTGCGAGAGTTGGCTTCTTCCTAAGGAAGTGAAGAACAAACTTCGGTATCACAACGAGTTGCTGCGAATAACAACTGTGATCCAGGACGTGTCAGTACTCGCACTTTACGTATGGCTACGTTCCAAAGATTTACCCTAATAAATACTTGGTGTTATTTGTGCAGCTCTTTAACAGAGTTTTGGTTTACAGTTTTTTGGTTAATTTGGTTTTAATCAACAAATGATTATTCATTTGTCATTATTCAGCACTTGGACTGCTCTAGGCACTATAGTTGTATACTGTATACAACTATTAGTGGTATACAACTAATACAAAATTAGTTGTATTTATCCTCTCAAGCCAGCTGTGAGGTAGGTTCGCTAAAGCTGTAGTATCATCACTAAGCATTTTCTGTATTGTTCTTAAGAACAGGTAACATTACCAAATCCCAGAAGCAGACATCTCAAAACACTCGTAGGAAAAATAAAGTTGGACCTTAGATTTTTAGCATCTTTGCCCCCTTTTTTTAAATGTAAGTTTTACAAGATAATACATTTTTACAATTACCTGATGTGGATACAGCTTTGAATCTTGGCAAAAAGCAAATCTTAACTTGCATTTTAATTAATTTTGCTGTGTTGCTTGCATCTTAGATTCTGTTTTGGCAAGTACAGCAGGTTAAGCGTTCTGTTTGGTGTCCATTCTGATGAATATATGATCTTGAACCCATTATTCCGCCACAGGCAGGGTCATCCTCCTCTGATGGCAACAGCATAACCTCTGGGAAAGAAACCTGTCAGCATCCAGAGCTCCAGGGGGCAGTGCCGCAGTACGGGACCAAGCATGATAACAAAAGCGTTTTCCCAACATTTACTAAAAAGGAAGTGGTGTACTTCTCTCATGTAACTGGTGGGGACTATACATGAACACGTTTAAATTTAATTACAATAACGTTTTGAGTACGAAATGTAGAATGTTAAGAACATAATCTGTAAATTATAACCAATTTTAAATAGCAAAGTTTAACAATAAAGCTACTTAAGTGCTTGAATTAAAAATAAACAGTCAAACATCCGCAAGAGGAATTAATAGTATAATTGATACTTGTTCGTATTTTATCATCAGTATTAACCAAAGGAGGGGAATTTAGCCAAGACTGCACTTTTTAAAAGTAATAATGTATTTTTATTTATTTTACAAAAGGAAAAAAACCATATTCCCTCCATAAAATTCCAGATCTTACTGTGTAAAATAACCAT
Source organism: Phocoena phocoena (assembly GCF_963924675.1). Lineage (NCBI taxonomy): Eukaryota > Metazoa > Chordata > Mammalia > Artiodactyla > Phocoenidae > Phocoena > Phocoena phocoena. Next base: position 168,667,118 of record NC_089219.1, on the reverse strand, counting down.
GCACTAATTCATATTATAGTCACACAATTTTAGACTGTTTACAGTAGATAAAGTGTCATAAAGGAGGAATAGCTATGGCTTCCACAGCTTCAGTGAGGTGTAAGGCTAAACTATACTGCCCGTGGTTTTCTGGTAAAAGCTCAATTACTTTATTTACTAGTTTAGCTGTTGTTGCAATTGGCACTTCTGTGTTTTGAAGATCCTGGGGGTTCTGCAAATGGGACACAAAAATAACCCGTCAGTTACATACAACGGAATCGTCTTACTTGAACTTAAGCATTAGCCAGAGAGTAATTTCTCAATAAAAATGCTTTTCTTCAGAACTAAGTAGATTAAACTTAAATTTTTCCTCTATTGAAAATGCACATGAAAAAACATCCAGTGACCTGCTGACTCCTCTCACTGCCGGCACTTACCATGGCCTTCAGCCAGGTGCACAGCGTCGGGGGCAGCCTGGCAAGTAGCTCCAGCCCCTCCCTCGTCTGCGTGCGCAGCACCGCGTGCGCCAGCCGCTGCCCTATCAGCACCAGCAGCTGCGAGGCCAGGACCTCTTTGTCCTGAACCTGGAGGATGGCCTGTGGAGATGAACGTGAACATGCAAAAGCTAACAGCTGGGCTTCCTTTAGGAAAGGCACCACCCGTGCCTAGTTCGATGCCTAGGAGAGGCTACTTCATTTCTGAGGTATGGCCATTTACACAACCAAAAGAAAGCCCAATTCAAACAGCATTTAAAACCCAAATTTCTTCTCATCATCTGACTTTGGCCGCCTCTTATCTCCTAATTTTTCAGTTCAGCATGACTACAGGAGTCATTTTCAAGCTTTGGGCAAAAGAAGGGATTATATTAAATCATGTCGTGACTAACCGTGGGCTATGAGACCTCCTGTGACCTGGTCCCTGACCTCAGACCTCGTGTTCTTTCTGCCTCTAGCAATGCTCCGCCGGTTTTCTGAGTGGCTGGGCTGCTTCTTACCCTTGGGGGCTCAGCTCTCATGTCACCTCTGACCACCCTATTATACTTCTGTTTATTCACATGGTCTTGTGAATTTTCTTCACAGCATTTACCACTCAGTACAGAATTGAGCCTGCTTCTCTGCTCCTACGAGTAGACTGTGGATTCTGAGGAAGGCACCCTGTCTGTTTTGTTTATGGCTCTGTCCCTCTGCATAAAACAGGCCCGACATAACGGCAGGAGTTACACTAAACATTGACCAGAAACAGGAATCTGATTAGCTTTTTATTTTAATTCTCTTCACGTTTTGTGCCTAGAAGTTCTAACAAAAGAAGGAAAAGCAAAAAGCTTTATTGGCAACTTTACTGATTCTTTACTCGAGCTATCAATTTTAAAACTTGAGCCCAAATGACATTCACCGGGTGATTATTACCTCTTCTCCTAAGTGGTCAGCTCCATAGCTGTAGAGTTCCCCCACATAATGCCTCCTAACAACATCTTCACTAACTTGAAGGTGATGGGCCAGATCCAGGGCCAGCACTGGCCAATCTTGGTCTTTCCCAAAAAGAGTGGTCATGGCCTCTTCTGAGGAGCCTTTGTCCTTCGTGACTGCATGTCGGGCCTGGACAGCTGCACTGACGACTTTCAATAAGAACTTGAAGATGGGCGATGGGCAAAGAAGGAGAGCAACACCCTGTTAGTATGTTTCATTAAAAATATGCAAATCCAAGTAATCGTTGACTTTCCTGTCAATTACTGTGGCTTTTCCATTAAAATAGTTACCAAAAAAAGACACATAATTTAAAGGGAAGTTAACTCTCAAGAACACCTTAGAGGTGGTCATCCCAATAACTGTAATTACCTGCTGTCGTACAGAAATAAAATTTGCATCCATTTCCCCACTAGGTAATAACTGAATTGAAGTTAGGTCTTTGAAAAATGCGTTTTTCCCCTAAAGAGAAAGAAGAGACCAAGAAAACTGATGAGTATGAACTGTTATTCAGGTGAAAAAAAAGATTTAAAAACGAAGTCATTTAATCAAGAATAACTCTTTGATCTTTTTTGTCTTTGAACAATAACACTTAATTCTATTCATTTAATTTTTATAACTATTATCTAGCGTGCGGTAGGCAGCCTTTAGGGTGGGCCGCGGTGGTCCCCTCCTCCTGGTACCCGTGCCTTGTGTAATGCCATTCCCCCGAGGGGGTGCTGGTGACTCACTGCTAGTGAGCAGAATCAGGCAGAGATGCGGCAGGTCACTTGCAGGATCAGGTAACAAAAGCACTGTGCCTTCTGCCCTAGGAGCTCGTAATCACTCTCACTTACTCGGAGGGCTGCCGTGCCGTGAGCTGCCTTACGGAGTCACGCGTGTGGCAAGGAGCTGAATCCCGCTGGTAGTCGTGTAAGCCTGGAAGTGGATCCCCAATCCCGCCCCCGGTGGAGCCCAGAGGTGAGACTGCAACCCTGGCTGACACCCCAGCTGCAGACCTGCGAGAGACCTGGGGCCAGAGCCACCTAAACAAGACTCACACACATGCTACTCATTTGCTGTTTTCAGCCACTAAGTTTGGGGATCATTTGTTGTGCAATAACTGATAACTAACACATAGTATATACTCTGCATCCTCTTAATAAAACACTTGTTGAACTGTTTAAAAACATTTGTTTCAGAGAACAGATCTGTTTCCGAAGAGTCAAAAAGGAATATCAGGAAATAGGATTTCAGAAGTCCCCAGGAAGGAAATGTAATACAGAGCAAAGAGCTGGAAGACCCAGGCTCTAGTCCCAGGCCCACCCCTTCCAAACAGGTCACCTTGGACAAATGACCCCACCATCCTGGGCTGCTGTTTTTTCAGGTCATGCCAGATATCACCTAAGGTACTTTCTAGACCTAATCTATGATTGCAGGTCAGCTGGTGTGACCGCCAAGTAGGGTGAAGCGACTCATCCTTTAGTGGTGAGAGACACCAGACTTCCAACGGCAACCCACCACACGTGGACATCACCGTTTGAAGGTTTTCCCACACACTCACCCACAGTCTGTTACTCTCTAGTTTCTACCCGGAGGTCTTAGATATAAGGGTCTATTCTACACCGGAGCCTTTGGATTAGGAATATGTGTGCACATTTATTATTTACTACATTCCAGACACAAAGTACTTCATGTTGAGTATGTCATTTAACCCTCACGACAGCCATGAGGTAGGCACCAGAAGAATAATGCTCAGGCTAGGAGAACTGAAATAACTCTAGCCGGTAAATGGCAGGGGTGGGATTCTGTTTCACCTGCCAAAACACCTGCTTTGGTATTTGCACGTGAGAGTCACACAGCTGTCTCAGGCCATCCCAGCACGATCCGGGTTGAGACTAACATCACCACTGTGCTTGTCCAATTCTGGACATGTTCTGGTTTCTAAAAGTAACTTTTTGAGGGGGGTACTGAGCTAGGCCCTTTATTTTGGTTGCTTTAAAACAAAACAAAACTTTTAAGTACTTATTGAAACAGATTTCTTAAAACATACTATTTCTGCTTATATATACTCTCAGATTCAACACTTCCAAACCATTGTAAATGGGCTTCCTTGTAAATGCCATGCCCAGTCTCCCAAACTTGAAACTGGACTTAATTTTAATCCCCCCTCCTTCAGCACTGAACCTAGTGTGTCCTCAGGTTACTGACTCCTGGAAATCCCTTCATGATCTGTATTATTCTCCCCAGTCTACATCCTCAACAACTCCTGATTTCCAGTGGTTTCCCAGACTCTACTCACCACACCCTCCCGTCCCTTCTGCAGACCTCTGTCATGTACCTTCTCTTTATCACCTCCTTACTTATGAATGCATTAAACATTATTGGGCTCCTGTTATGTGGCCAGCATGGCACATAGACATGGGGATATGGCAAAGAGGTGGTCAGTTCAGGAAATGTAGACAAAGACTTTGAAGCGAAGGTGACACTTAAGTAATAAATGAATAACGAATAGGAGCTGACCATACAGAATAGTTGCCTGTGAAAATGGAACGATACAAACACGACAAGAGATGATAAGAATGTCTGCCTTCTCTGAGGGGTGGAGGGTAGTGAACAGTGGCTAGAGCACAAGGTAAGAGAGGAATGGACGGCAGAAAAGGTAAATTATGGGGTGGGGGAGCCTCCTTCCTCGGGCTCCATGTTTCCCCGTGGCAGGAAATACTAATACTATGCCAGGTCTCCCGCTCTCACTCACTGCTGCCCAAGTGGACGGTGCCTTTGGGAGAAGGAACTGAGCTCTCAGCAGCGCCCTGTTCCCCCTTCTTCCAGGACGCAGTCTTCCTGGGGGAGCTCCCGGCGCCAGGAGCCCGACGGGAAGCCTGCAGGTGTCCGGGGGTGCCGGGGCTGTGCAAGAGCGGGATCATCGTTCACTGACACAAGCTGGGGTGGAGAAGCCAGTTGAGGCTGTGTTTTACGTACTGGCGTGAAACTAATACAACTGAATCTGTGTTTTGGGAAGAAAGCTCTGGCAGCATGGGACTGGGTGGAGGGAAACTGGAGGCTGCTGTACCACCCTAGGGGAGACAGTGAGGCCTGAGCTCAGGCTACAGTGATGGAGAGGGACGGACAGAAAGGATTTAAGGAAGAACTGATAAGAATGAACTTACAGTGACTGTGGGACTTGAAGAAGGGAAGTGAGCTAGCTGTCTCCAAGGTTGCTAGTTTACGCCCAGGGCACAGACAGCGACGTCACTCATCAACTGACCAAGCCAGCGAACTCGGGGGGAACAGCAAGTGGAGGTAAGGGTAGGTGCGGGTGAGGGTAGAGAGAGATTTTAGGAAGGAGGTATCTGCAGTCCACAGCACATGCCAAGAGAGGCGTTCAGTGGAAATACATGCCCCAAACTCTGGGGACAGGTCAGGCCTGGAGACACACAAGAGGGAGAAAAGGAGTGTATCCAAGAAGCATGTGCAGACTGAGAAGGGCAGATGGCTGAGAGGGCAGAACCCTGGGACACCAATATTTTAGGTAGACCAGAACAAGGAAGCCTGACAAGGAATAGGGGACAGAGACCGCCGTGACGAAGAATCCTATAGAAGACACACACAAAGGGCTGAACGACTTCGGTAAGACAGTCCTGCTAGACCCTCAGCTCCGAGAGGCTCCCAAGTCCTCCGAGGATTACCTTACTATCAAAGAGGGAGAGTGGCTTCACGGCCTTCAGAGAGAACCTCATGACGGCGTACAGGAGGGAGCACAGGACGGAATGGTGCTCCACCAGCGGGTAGTGGATGTGCCTCTGCTCCAGCGCCAGCTCCACTATGGAGACCGGTCCTTCCACGGCCAGCCAGGCATCCTCCGTGTCCAAGACGGGCACTTGCATTTCATCCCGGCTGACGTCTGCCTGGGTGTTTTGAGAAGGGAGAACTGTGTTCAGAATTGGAGAAATAACAGTTTGCAAACATCTTAATGAGCTTACAACCAGCAGCAAAGTACAAACCCGTATTTCTCCCCACCTCTCAAGTTATAATAGTAAAAAAACAAAACCATAAAATCTAATTCTACTAAGGAACATCACTATTTTTTAGGCTTAAGTCAAACCTTAGACGTGAATCAATGAAAAATAATCTCTTTTAATAGTTAAGTCCAATGACTTTCAAAATATTTGACACTTTAGAGACAGTTCAGAATGAAAATACAGCTCTTTTACCTCCATTAAAGTCTGAAGAAGATCCCAGCAACACCCAAGGAAAGATGTCATTGCTGTGTCGCTCATCCCCACATCCTGTTTTTAAGAAGGGACATAATTAGCTCCGGCAGCAAAGCTGCTAGTTTTTAATCAGAAAAATAAACAGAACGCACAAAAAAAACGCACCTATTCGACTGACTTTCTGCACTGAATAGACAGGTAAGAATTGAAAGTCAAGGCACTTGACTTTAATTCCTTTCTTTAGATTCAACTAATTTTAAAATTAGGCTTTAAAAGAGATGGTTTTACCCTCAACTTTTAAAAAATGTCTCTCTGTATTGGAAAGACGCAGCGGGGTGGCAATCCCGCTCACATCTGGCTCGCTGAGGCATTTGCTAGCCAAACCATCACGGTGTGCGGTAAGATTCCTCTCGTGTGTGAATCTTAAAAGTTCCAAGAAAACAGCTTGGTGTGGTTCCAGAGCATCTTTGAGGGACTGAATTGAACCCTCTGAACAAAACTAGGATCCCCAAGCCAGTGAACTAAACACCAGACTGATGCTATGGGCAACGAATCCTTCCTGAAGGGGCCTGTCCAAGGGGCCACTGTGCTCACATGCAGTCTTTTTTTAAACCAAGAGCCAACAAATCCCTTACATCCCTAAGTAATTCATCCTTAAGGAATACAGCACGTGTGTGTGTGTGTGTGTACACACATATATGAAAGGTAGTCATACAGCCACTCTCAAGAGCATACAGACGATTTCTTCAACAATGGAGATTTTTCAGGACCTAAGGGCCTATAATGGCTGGGTTCCTGTGTCCAAGTATTTATTAAGATATTTGTAATAAGAATATTTCAAAGTTTTGAGCAAACGCTAGCACTGTGAATCACTGACCTCAAATATAAGCCCCAGTATCCATGGACTGGAACATTACTGAAGACTATTTGTACAATAGCTATTAGATAAAGGTAGATCAAACTCACTACTCATATGGAATCCACTTCCATTATAAATTTCTAATTTGAAGGACAGCAAAACTACGCAGCAGTGGCCGCATGTTATCCTCCTGTCCACAGTCCAAAGTTGAAGACATCTTGGCAAACTTAGTTTCAACATACTATCTGATAATCTGGAAAGGTAAATTAAAATTGGCCATAGTTCATGACCAGTTTCCTTATTAATATACTATTCTCTTTCCATTTTTCTTATCTCCCGATGCGTCATCAAAATGGTTAAAGGCAGAGTTCATCCCCACAGTTAATAAGGTACTACATAAAGTGCAAAATTAACAACTACACATCTAGTTAAGGGAGATTCACTTACCCTTCGGCATAACCTATCCTTTGGTGCTTTTCCAACCTGAGACAAGAGGACATAAGATGCTGCATTTAATTAATAATTTAAATCAAAAGGCATTACCATGGTAATGGTACAGGAAGTAGAAAGTAACCAAATTTAAAAAATGTAAACGCAGCTATGAATAAAGGCAGTACTAATTTCATCAATTAAACATTGGTTCTACTCATTTATAACACAACGCAACTAACTTTGTGGTGGAACTTAAAAATATATTATGAAAAATACCGGGCTCACAAATAATCCTATTCAAAAATACTTATTTTTGAACTATTAACTAAGAAAATCTCCAAAACTCTGGTTCCCACTTTGCATAATCAGATTACTGCACTACCTTAAAACCTAGAACCAAACTCAAGGCTACGAATAAGCAGCAGCTAAGAATTCTGCTAGTTGATGAAGACACACAATACGAACCTTTAAACAGTCAGAAAGAAGGAAGAACCGTCTAAAGCAGACAGAAGTTACATTCCTGGCTCAGAAAATCAGCTGGTGTCCTTATTCAGTAAGTAATTAGTGAGATTCAACTGTATACTTTATACAGGGTAATAAGTGGGAGATAAAGGTTCTGCCCTTCAGGAACATTACTTGATAAGACAATTCACAGGAAACAGTGAAAATGAAAAGGACAACAGACTCTTCGCCTCATTACCTCTCACTGCGATTACTGCAATGGCCTTCAACCCCAATTTCAACATACTTCACTCTGTTGCCAGAATCGTTTTTTTAAAGATGCAAATCTGAACATATCATTCCTCTGCTTAAAACTGCCCCCACGTCTTCAAGACAAAGTGACAGCTACCATTTACTGCGCCCTCGCCAGCTGTGCCAGGCGCTATGCTAAGTAGTATACACGTGTTGGAAAACCCCAGATCCAGGGCCCACACAGGAAGTTCTCCACGGTTGGCTTCCTGCTCCTTTCTATATAGCCTGTACTTCAACCAATCAAAGCTACTTGCAGCTCTCTGAATCCAACATGCTGTCTCCCATCTCCAGGACTTTTTGCTGGAAACATTTTCTCCTCACCCACTTTTTACTGATTCATATATACTCATCTTCCAAAATTCAGCCCAGAAGCCTTCCCTTGTCATTTACTTCCTCTTCCGAGTTCCAAGAGCACCCTGTTGTCTGTTTACCATCTTTCTGATTGTGGGTTCTTTGAGGGCAGGGGCTGTGACTTCTATCTCTGCAACCACAGAACCTAGCACAGTCCTTGGCACATAAGAGACACTTATAATAAATATTTGTTGAATGAATGATCCTAAACTCTCTGCTTCCTGGTTCGGGACTGCTTAAACCCCGAGTTTTGAGAGTCAGATGGGACAGTGGGTATAGAATGCTGAACATCTGTACACGGTAACACAAACATAGAAAAGGCTTTGTATTATTAGTCTCTCAAGACGGTGGTCAGAGGTGAAATAGAACAGTATCATAAAGGCCAAAAGGAGTGCGTTTCAAGAAAGAAGCAGGTAAGTGGGCAAGAAAGATGAGCGCACAGGAAACAACTTACAAAAAAAGGTTACCAATGATTTCAAAGCACTTTCTAGAGGAGCCATGGCCTATAGGGGGTCTGAGCTGGAGTGCTGTTTTCCGGTTAGGAATGTCTGTCATTGTACATTTCAAAGACCATGTTGTCATTATAGTGGTAGTTCTCCTGACATCCACTTGACTGCTGCCATTGTAACCGACATTCTCAACTGGCCTGTAAAGCACACTGACAAGGGCCCTGGCCACACTGCTTGAGGCCCAAAGGCTCCCCTCCAGTACGCCAGCAGCTTCTCCCACCAGTTGAGTTATAGGCTTACCTGTTAGGTCTGTTCCGAAATCTACTTATGCTGGTTGTACATACTGTAATTAAGTAACTGATGAAATATGAACGAGGAAAAAAGGGAGTTCTTTATGTGAATACTGTGTTGACCCCTTTAAAAAGATTTATGGAGGAGAGTAGCTAACTCCTAGGTCTACTGGATTAGATACAGAGGAAACAACTACACGACTAGGGGATAAATTATAAAAATCTAAAGATTTTGCACTCAGATTGCATCATAGCTTTAAAGAAACAGGATCTAGAAATCACAGGCAATGCTTTATGGGTGAGGTTAATGTAGGAAAACCTACGGAAAATTGCAATCGACCCTATTCAGAGAAATTATCTTGGCCCTACATCCAAAGATTGGCGAGGAATTGTGCATTTGTATGTTTTAATTTAAAATAAAGTGCAAATCCTTGCTTGAATCGACCACTGGTCCTAATCACTTGGGTTAAGAGGCTTTTACAGGACATTACTCTCTTTCAAGGATTTGGGCTCTTCAAGTCATCATCATCAAAAGGCCAGCACAGCTGAGCACAAATAAAATGTAATGTCAAATAAAAAACAGTCTAACAAGGCTTAATGTAAATAATCTTTCTTATATCAGTCAATTATTAAGGCAGCCAAATAAACAAGTCGGTACAGGAAATTTACAATTACCTTACCTTATCCATCAAGTACGTAGCAGCAGAAAACCTTTTAACTAAAAATGTGTTCCACATCATCAGTGCGATGCCTGGACAACAAGTAAAATAAAGCAGTGACCAGAATGCTTCTATATTTTCTCTTTCATCATATATAACAAATTGCTCTCTTCCTTAAGCTTATAAAACTATCTGGACTATTTATTTAGATATTATTTCTTATATCTTATGTAATAAAATTAATAAAAACCTTTATCTTTAATAAAAATCAAAACTGGGCTGCGTGAGAGGATATCCAAATGGCCAATAAGCATAAGAAAAGACTATGTCATTAGTCATGAGAGAAACAGATTAAAACTACACAGAGATAGCTTTACACAACCAACAGAAAGGCTAAAATTTTTTTATATGACAACACCAAGTGTTGACGAGGATGTGGAAACAACGAGAATGCTCATACACTGCTGGGGGGATAATAAATTGGTAAAACCACTTGGAAAACTACTTGGCAATATCTACCTAAGCTAAGTATGTCTACCGTGTGACCCAGCAATTCCACTGCAGAAACAGTCACAAAAATGTGTAGAAGAGAGGCAAGGACAGCTTTATGCATAACAGCCAAACACTAGAAACAACCCCAATGGAGTTTTCTAATATGTGACCACTAAATAACGTGAAATACAAAAAAGTATTAAAAAGCAAAACAAAATACAAAAAAACTATTTTTAAAAAACCCAACCAAACAAAAAATCTGGGCTTTACATGTCCATATACAATAAACTGTGGCACTGATATTAAATTTCTGTAACAGCTGACAGGCAGTGTAAACATGACATTTCACATGCTGTATTATTACCCACACAGCTGGTTCTGTATCTAGGAGTGAGGTCCTACAGAGGAAGCCAGGAAGCTTACTCAATGCACAAATTGGGTAAAGTTTTTTTTTTTTAATTGAAGTATAGTTGATTTACAATGTTGTGTTAGTTTCAGGTGTACAGCAAAGTGATTCAGATGTATATATTCCTTTTTAGATTCTTTTTCTTTATAGGTTATTACAAAATATTGAGTATAGTTCCCTGTGCTATATAGTAGGTCCTTGTTGGTTATCTATTTTATATGTGGTAGTGTGTATATGTTAATCCTGAACTCCTAATGTATCCCTCCACTGACAAATTGGGTGAAGTTCTAACTTGAAGAAACACAATTTTTTTCAGTAAGGATAGAATATTCTAGAGACAATATTTTCCAAATGAGCCACTTTAAATCGTCTTTTTTCACCTTTGGAAGAACGTAAGAGCTAAGATATGAATATATAAAATAAATTTTAAGTTATTATCATGTAAAATGAGACATTTTAGAATTTCTGCAATTTGACCTCATACCACCTGCAACAAGGTGTTACAGGAGAGGTAATAAGTAGCTTCTCTAGAATGTATCAGAGAGACATAAAGGTGATACCTCCCCTTACCTGGACCCAAACCTAGTCTCACCACTTAGTATTTTATTAACTTCCTATCTTAGTATCTGACTAGTCTAGTACTGAGCTTCTTGATTAATTCATAGGGAATCTCACCTATCTATTAAATGGAACCAGCAATCTGGTGACAATTTTTCTACAATAATTTGTAACATTTTTTTCAAGGAGACATCAGCAGTCCCCGTGGTGCAGCAGCCAATGGAGAATACTCATGTTTATCAAAAGAAGCACAAGGTGGAAGGGATAAATTAGGAATTTGGGATTAGCAGATACAAACTATACTATATATAAAATAGATAAACAACATGGTCCTACTGTATAGCACAGGGTACTATATTCAATATCCTATAATATCCTATAATAAACCATAATGGAAAAGAATATGAAAAAGAACATATATATGTATAACTGAATCACTTTGCTGTATACCAGAAACTAATACAACATTGTAAATCAACTATATTTCAATAAAAACGTTTTTTTTAATTGATGCAGATACTGACACAGACAATTCATTTTGTAAACAAATGAAATAAACTTAGGTTATTGATAAATACAAAAAAAAAATGGAGAAGAAGAAGAAGCACAAAGTAGTTTGTAGGGTACAGTATTATTAGGCTTTGGCTATCTAACTTTTTCATCAGGAATTACAGTCCTGAGCAGACCATTCTTCTTATCTACCTGTGAACTACAGAGGGAATCAATAATTCATGCATAATATTCTCCTTACTTACACCTAGGAATAGTCATCAGTGTGGGAAACTGATTGGTGGGGAGAGAAGGTGATAATTAGTGCCAGCCCCCTCCTCCTTTGGGGACAGCCTTTTTTCAAGCAGTTAAAACAGCCAGTACTTTGCACATAGCAATACACAGTAATGTGTTAGGTGGCAGGACTGTCAAGGAAAATTTTAACAGGGTGTGAATTTAAGAGACTTGGCTCTTTGGAATGAAACAGTTACGTTTTTAACACCTGTTTACTTACCATTCTGAACATGTGCATTAAGAATGTGCTCCAAGTGTTCTATTGACCTAACAAAAAAAAGTGCTTCCTTACATAGAGGGAGCAAAAAGAGAGAAAAAAGATATTATTTAATAGGTGTTTCAAATACAAACGGAGACTTCTTACATAAATTTCCACATAAAGTTACCCAAGAATGTTATACTAAGAACACAGAATTATTAGGGAAGAAGTAATTTTGCATAAGATAATGTTAATGGTCGCTCTTAAATTTACATCATCTATATAATGATTGATTCCTAGGACATCTGATTCAAAATTTACTGTGGTTTGTACATCATAGCAGTATTCTCTCCAATAAATACTTGAATTTCACACAGATATGAAAGCAATAGGTTTACTTTCTTTGCAAATATCATTCATTCTTCAAAAAATGTTTATTGAGCAACTACTATGCACCCGTCTGCTGGAGGCACCAGAGATACTGTCATGAACAGAACAGAACCAAATCCTTGCCCTCCCTGAGGTTATGCTCTAGTGAGGGCGCTAGATAATAAATATGATAAGTAAATTACATAGGTTGTTAGTAATAAGTGCCAAAGAGAAAACATTAAGCAGTGAAGGGAAATAGGAAATAGCAGAGGGGATGTTGGAAATTCAACTATTTTTAATCAAGGTAGTTTACGTATGAAAACGCAAATATGGTATGTAAAACTGATGAAATTATCTGAATGTTTGCTAAATAAATTTGTGGCCTGGGGGACTTCCCTGGTGGCGTAGTGGTTGGGAGTCTGCCTGCCAATGCAGGGGACACGGGTTCGGGCCCTGGTCTAGGAAGATCCCACATGCCGTGGAGCAACTAGGCCCGTGCGCCACAACTACTGAGCCTGCGCTCTAGAGCCCGCAAGCCACAACTGCTGAGCCCTCGTGCCACAACTACTGAAGCCCGTGCACCTGGAGCCCGTGCTCCGCAACAAGAGAAGCCACGACAATGAGGAACCCGTGCACAGCAACGAAGACCTGACACAGCCATAAATAAATTAATTTAAAAAAAATGTGTGGCCTGTACAATATTAAACACATCACCTTTGCTAATATGGTTCAGAAGTTCCCCACAAGTAATTTCGACTGTTTTGAGCCTAATAAAGCTGTGTGTGTAAAATGGTGGAATTGGGATAGGGGCTGTTGAATGGGACAAGGAGATAAATATTTAAAAGGAAAAGAACAAACAAGAAAAATGACCACTAAACAAACATTTTAAACTGACCATTATTTTAAATGTTAGACCTGAATCTGGAATTAATTCATTCAGATTTTAGAAACTACTGTGTCTCTGTTCTGGTCCTAACGTTCTTTTCTCATGCGGGAAAAGTATCCTGTATAGGAGGAGCCTGAATACGTCCACCATTCAGGCAGCAGGGCAGTCAACCGGAGACGGCGATGGGAGGCGTATCAAGAGACCCCCTACCCTAAAATCATCTTTTGGTCAAAGTTTAACTGATCAAAGACGATTACTTTGTTTCAAGCACTTACTTTTAAAATGTCTTCCTTTAATATGAAAGTGATTACATGTTCAAGACAACATTTTTCTCAGGGGAAGGAAAACTATTGTTATCATTAATATATTAGTGTGAATTAGTTCATCAATGAGATTCTTCTTCAAAAGTACAACCTGATATAAGGACAATAAAGGAAAGAATTTTGATTTGAGAAGGTTAATTTACCAGAGTACTGACTAAGGAAGCCTATGTGAACGACTGTGCAGAGAAGAGAAATACGTGTCATGTGTTTTTACATCTTATCTTATCCTGGTGTCAACCCTGAAGGACTGGCACCATCATTAAAAAAGGGTGTGAGCAAAAAACCAGGTTCAGTGACTGGGCCAAACCCAGACACCTGTCTGGAGTCATCAAGTCCAGGCCTCCAGCTCCAGGCCTCGGGCCTCTCCCTGCACCGCTTCCAGACTGAGAATGCCTGCGAGCGAGGGCGGCTGCTGGAGGGGGCAGAGAGCGATGCCCAAGCGGAGAGTCAGGGTGGCATCAGAGTCTTCACTCTGGTTTTTATCATGATGACCACGGTACAATACGAAGAACTGTCTATAGGTAGATGCTATCTCACACAGACAGTCCAAAGGAAATAAAAAATACACTCATCACAGTTTAACCAGGAGTAGGGCAAAACACGCTGGCGTTAGAGAAGCTTAGGCTTGAATCCTGGCCCGACTCAGGCAAGGAACCTGACTCCTCCGAGCCAGTTTTCTCTTCTCTAGAGTGGGGATAATGATGACACCCACACTTCACAGGTTTATGGTGAGGATTTTGAGAGAGGGTGTATGAAAAGGGCCTGGCGCAGCTCCTGGTATGGAGACATTCCAAAGGGGAAGAAGCTAGTGTTTGTAAGGGACTGATGGAAACAGTCCCATGTACGTACAGCATGAGCGCAAAACAGAACCAACACTAAAGTGGTGACGTACCTCCGGATCTTTATTCCACTGAACAACGTACTCCCAGCAGCAATGTGCATGCAGCACGTCCAGCTCGAGGCTACACGGAAACTGCTTGTAGGCCAAGTGCAGCAGGTCTGAAAGTCAGAGGAGAGCGATGTACTGCTCCTGCCTGAAGGAAAGCTCTGCCCGCCTTCTCTATGCCAGATTTCATGTTTCCCCGTGTTTACGTCTTACCTGGGATGGCTCCCAAGTCCATCTCCACCTCTGACACCTCAGATAAACCTCTGTTAATACCTTCTTTGGGTTCATCTGAGTTTTCTGCATCTCTTTCTTTATTAGCCAGTTTTAATACTTCAGGGCTGACATCCTGTTTAAATATCCACTTGGCTACACTGTCTGCAATGCCACCTATAGTTTGGAGACACGAAAGGAAATGAAAATTGGCAGCATTTGCCAAAAGGAGCCCGTACAGCACAGGATCTGAATGTCTCCATGAAGATCTAAGTGCCACGTTGCTTTAAGCCTGAAAGTGACCCCAAAGCTATGAGATTTTTAGGTGTCGCCGCCTACCACTCATGAACAAGTGGGTAGGGCAAGTGGGATACTAGATGAGGGCAAGTGGGATATTGGATCTCTAATGGCATCTTTATACTCTTGTAAAAGGTTAGCTAAATATTAATGCAGATGCATATATGTCTGTATACCACATACCTTCAAAGTCCACAAATTCAAAATGTACTTTATCGGACATAGATGGAGACATGAATACACGTTTCAAACGCTTTCATTTAAATGCAAGTGAAAACAGACTGATTAGCAGGATACTTGTGTCTAGGTTTCTTAGGGCAAAACACTACTGTTAATAGTCAACTGACTTGCCTATATGGAGTATTTGGGGGCAAAATTTAGCCATAGTTAATTAACAACATGATGCGATACCATATTTCCGTCATCAATATAGTTTAGGAAGTTATAAATTATAAAAAACATTCAAGATGAAGAGTCCCATTACCTAAAACAAATAGAATCTTCTGTCATAAACCAAAACATTTCCTCTCAGTCTTTCTTCCTATTTTGATTCAAATATAAACCTTTTGACAAAAAGAACGTGAAATCATAATTATCAGTGGAAATATCAATAAATGAGAGCTTCTAAATCATCTGATAATTCCTGTTCCAGGATCAAGGCCCTGATCCTGTTGCTCGGGTTAACATTAAAATGGCGTTCCTACATTTTCACCAGGTGGTAGCACGGAGTGCAGTGAGTTTACAATTAAAAATGTTCACAAGCCTTCTAATGAATGAAAAAACGAGTTACCTAAATAAAAACTATAAATACCAGTATTTCTAAACCCAGACATGTAGTCACTCTGGTATCAAAAGCCTGACAGAGCAGCTGGTAAGGAGAGGGTGTACGCCACAAGAAACTCAAAATTTAAGATGCCCGTGATCCTGCAAGATAGAAGCCAAGGAAGCCAGTGACTCCGGGACAGTAGAGAGTGGTGCATTGGAAAAGCGGTATGAAGTTCTGGGGAAGTTAGGAGCAAGAAGAGAGAACCTGCAGTCAGTGGATCATGAGAGGTTTCGTGGAGGGAGGCAGCATTTGAGGAGGGCCTTGGCATGTGAGTAAGATTTAGGGCCCACGAGCGGGAGCAGCTCGGCCTCTCAGACCCAGAGATGGGGAATCACAGATGTTCTGTGAGAATTAGAATCTAGCAACAAGCAAGCAGGAGGTGGACATGAGCTGCATTCCAAGGTGAAGGTCCGTGGGGAGCAGGCCTAAGAGTTTACACTTTGTCCCACAGCAATTTCTGAACTTCCTAGTCCCAATTTTAGTCCCTTAAACCAGTAAAAAAATTTTTTTTGTGTGTGGTATGCGGGCCTCTCACTGTTGTGGCCTCTCCCGTTGCGGAGCACAGGCTCCGGACGCACAGGCTCAGTGGCCATGGCTCACGGGCCCAGCCACTCTGCGGCACGTGGGATCTTCCCGTACCGGGGCACAAACCCGTGTCCCCTGCATCGGCAGGTGGACTCTGAACCACTGCGCCACCAGGGAAGCCCACCAGTAAAAATTTTTGACAAGCCAAAAGGACTTTAGTTTATGGGTTATATTTATTGATAATTACGGTATCAGAAATTAAAACTGAGAAAATGTTTAAAAAATTTTATTAATTCATTTTAAAATAAAAATAATAAACCCATTACATGCTAGTATTTTATGAAACTAATTGTATCTGCCAAAGCAAAACAAGATATTTAGTGAGAAGAGTGGCACTACACTTTTGCAAATCTCTGATGTCTAGCTTGGATCTGGACTGCCCAAATCAGCTTTGATATGCTATCCACTGTGATCTGATGTTTTGGTTGAGGTGTATGAGGAAGATCTGGCCTCACATAGACATGAAGTTGGAAAAAAAGAGGAGTGTGACCACTCTTTGAGAACCGCGGCTTATTTTCTAAGGCGAGGGGAAGTAGCTGGTGGTTTCTGAGCAAGGAACTGACAGGATCAGACTTGGAGGAGATTAACTGAGAAGAAGTATGTGGTGGGTTATTTATTTTTTAAATCTGAGTGTATTTCTCCTTCCTTATTCTTTCAGTCATTTCTATAAAAAGCAAACCCCAAAATAGCCCATAACCATAAAAAAAAAAAACGTATATGGATACAGATGCTCAAATAAGCTTCAGGTTACCTTTTCCTCCTTCTAACAGCTTTTTAACAGAAAGCTTCGGGAGCGGCTCAGCCTGCAGCGATGATGCTTTGGAGGTTGAGGCATTCACTTTGCTATGAAGCAGAGTCTGAAGAAGGAGACAGTCCTCCAGCTGTTTCAGCAGAAGTTTCCAGTACTCGGTGTCAAGGGAAAGGGCCTCCCAGGAATCAGTGAGGGCCTCCGAATCAGTACCCGAAACTGTTTGGGAAAACTAACAGAAAATGCACAGGTGATACTCTGGCCAAGATTCTGGATCTACATTAACTTGAACGAGCTTTTAACTTGAAAGCTGATGCGTAGTCAGGATACATCACAAAGCAATACACAGATGGTGTTGCACAAATATGACTACTTGGCTGGATGGAACATGAGGGTCAGGAGTAGCCTGGAGATTTAGGGCAACGATGATAGAGTCGGGGCATTTACGAACAGAACAGCAGTGAGGCCCCCGATTCAGCTAGCACGCACTGCAAAGGTTTCAGGGCCATCCCTACGAGAGCCGCAGCTTTTTCTGTCAGCACCAGGATACTGACAGTTCCTCAGAATGTACTCGCCAACATAAAAAATGTGTCTCAAATTTCTCTCTCTCCATTAGTATAAACATCTTAAGCCAGTCATATTAAAGTTAGCCCATAAACTACTGAGACTGACAATGTTGAGTGAACCTCTACGGACCTATTTAAGTATCTCATCTAATTTAATGCAACATCCCCCTAGAAAAAATTATTTGATTTACCATGAGATATAAGGGATGTTAATTAAGTCTTTTTCTTTTCTTAAATAAATTTCAGTTTTCAAGAGATGGGGAAAAGCCACAGAGCAGAAGGTCAACAGGAAACTTCCATTTGAGTCATTTAACACTCTATGCCAAAACCACCTTTGTTTATAAAAGGGGGGCATAAATACAATTGTAGGACTTCAGGGCCGCAAGAAATCTGAGAAATGATGCCGTCTAACCCTGATCCTTCTGGACGAGGAAACTGAACCAGGACCCGCCTTCTAAAGGCACTCACCACAGATCACCAGCTGACGGCGGAGACCAGATCTCTGCCTTCCGAATCCAGTGCTTTTCCCGTTACACCACGTGGAGACTAAGTTCAAGTATGCATGTCATCGGAATAAACAAACTAAGGACAGCACCCTTCACCCCCCAGAGAGACGGAAAAGGTCCTGCTGGACACACATGTCAAATCCTAGATGTCGCACAACACTGAAGACGATGCAGCCCAGAAGGGGAAGGCGGCCCGGGAGCCAGCTGGAGAGGTGCCCCCCACCTACAGAGCAGCCCTCTGCCCACTCACTTTCTTCTCGGTCAAGCTGTTGGATATGTGGGCGGCGACAGCGTGCCCGACGTGCGCGGAGAGCAGAGCAGCTCCGTTGTGCTCAGACTGAATACAGGCCGTGCGCATCTGCTGCCACCAAGGGGACACTGACTGAGAATCCCAGGTCTCTTCAATGGCCACTACAGGCAAAAGGGGAAAGTTAAAAAAAAGAAACTCTTAGCGGGGAGACTTTTTTTTTTTTTCTTGGTCCAAACTTTGACATTAAACATAATGTTAAAACTGAATTCCCCACTGATGCATCGATATATTTCTCAATGAATTGGAAAATAAATCTACAATTTATTTTATTCAGAACACTTACAGTCTATTTATGCTGTTAGGCATCTTGCTTCTGAATCAACCGTAAAGCTCCGTTTGGAATATTTTCATCATTGCTGAAAACTACTCTTGAATGTTTAATATAACAGACTATTGTTCTCATCATGCCAAAACAATAAGAGAAATATTACCTCCACAGAAGACCATTGGATTCACCTCACTGAGTGGAGAAAACACACTGTTCACACCATTTTTGATGATGATGCAAAATATAATTTTCATAAAGCACACTTTGAACGCACTAAGAGCTTTCTGTGACTACACAGAAGAGTCTCTCTAGTGAAATGTTTGGTACCCTCTGGCCTCCTTCTGTTAAGAGGAAGTATCCTCCCTCCCGTTTCTGCAGAACTTCAACACTGCACACGGTTTCCGGGAGTGGGGCCCACGCTCCCGAAGAGCCGAACCTCGGCGCCCGCGACGCTCACCTTTCATCTTGCTCAGGAGGCACAGCATCGTATGGAGACAGCACACAGACTGCGGTTTGTCCAAAATGTCTTTTTCCTTAGAAAGCCAAACACTCAGGAGCAGAGACTGAAATCAGATTTTAAATCTTTTTCAGTCTAAAAAAATATTTACCATAAACAAAATCTTGTACTTTTCTAGAGAGCACACATGTACACATGAGCGATCCGGTCTCTCTACTTTTCTAGAGAGCACACATGTACACGTGAGCGATCCAGTCTCTCTGGTTGAGAGGGAAGTGCTTGCTTGTTACATGGTGTAGCGTGAGGGGTGGAACGGGCAGCTTGTCTAACTTAAGAGATTATCATTTGTTGGGGATCTACATCCCATTTCCACCACTTCTTTAGGCCTCCTGGGACAGACGCCATACTGGTTTTATTTTTGCATTTCCCTAATGGCTAATGGTGTTCAACATCTTTCAGGTGATTGATTATTTGCCATTTGTATGTATATGTTTTGGTCATGTGCCTGTTCAAATCCTTTGCTCAGTTTTAAACGGTACTGTTGTCTTATTACTGAGTTGTACAAATTCTTTGTACGATGTGGACACAATTCATTTATCAGACCTGTTTTGAAAAAGAGTCTTGCCATTTCAGTTTCTTAACAGTCTTTTAAAAAACAGAAGTTCTGAATTTTCATGAAGCACAGTTTATCAATATTTTTCTTTTACAGTTCATGCTTTTTGTACCCTACGAAACCTTTGCCTAAACCAAGCTTTCTCTGGTGTTTTCTTCTATAAGTTTTGTTAGTGTTACCTCATATTTATGTTCCATTTTTTTTTTTTTTTTTTCGGTACCTGGGCCTCTCACTGTTGTGGTCTCTCCCATTGCGGAGCACAGGCTCCGGACGCGCAGGCTCAGCAGCCATGGCTCACGGGCCCAGCCGCTCCGCGGCATGTGGGATCTTCCCAGACCGGGGCACGAACCCGTGTCCCCTGCATCGGCAGGCGGACTCTCAACCACTGCGCCACCAGGGAAGCCCTTATGTTCCATTTTGACTTAAATTTTATATATGGCTTGAGGTAAAGGTGTGAGGTTTGTTTTTTCCAGGTGTTTCTCTAACCCCGATTTAATGTAGACAACAAATTTAAATGAAATTGATTAAACACAATGGAAAATAAGTAGTATTCTGTGTTCCTCTATTTAAGCATCACAATTTTGAGTGATAGGTAATACTTGTCTCCTTTCTTTTTAACTTTTTATTTTGAAGTAATTATAGATTCACTGGTGGCACAAAGGAATGCACACGGAGGTCCCGTGCGCCCTTCCCACAGTCTCCCCTAATGTTCACATCCTACACAACGCCAAGAAACTGCCATTTGTAAAATCCATAAAGCTGACACACGTTTCACCGGTAATACAGGCACTCGTTTTGCATCATGCAATTTTATCACGTGTAGCACCGCATACATGACCATCACCACGATCAAGACACTCGACTCTACCAATGGCACAAGACTCCCTCCTATTAACTCTTTATAGCCACATCCGTCTCCTCCCCTACACTCATCCCTAACCCTTGGCAACCACTAATCTGTCCTCTCTCTCTACAACTGTGTTATTTTATAAAGAAAATAAAATCACGTAGTATGTATCTTTTTAAGATTGGCTTTTTTCTATCTGCATATTTTCCTTGTTTATTCAAGCTATTGCTTGTAGCAAGAGTTCATTCCTTCTTGTTGCTGAGGAGTGTTCCACGGTAAGGATGTGTCACCGTTTGTTTATCCATTCACCCACTGAAGGGCACTGAGTAGTTTTCAGTGTTTGGCTAGTATGAATAAAGCAGCTATGGACCTCCACGCGCAACCATGTGTATCTTTAACTGCTTTCCTTCCTGACATATACACTGCAGAGTGAGGTAGAACAGAATCCCTTTTTAAAGGGCTTGCATGTTCAATTAAAACAATACGTTAACACAGTCAACAAGTTCATAGAGGTGGAATGCCCAAATCCTGGCCAAAATTTAAGATGTGTGTGTGGGGCTGTGACAGAGTATGTGTATGTGTACATGTGAGAGGTGGTAGAGGGCAGGGCGGTGATGGTGGGCTAACTCCCCTGCCCTTTTCAGAAAGGGTGAAAATTTAGTGTTGTAGTTTTTCCATTGGACGATTCCTTTATTTGCATTTGTTATAGCACAGACATTAATTCCTAATATATATTCAGAGTCTGGGAGTGTTTGATAATTCTATAATGCTTTAAGGGAACTTCATTTTGTTCTCCAGAAAAGATCTTTTTAGTTCTAATATGAACGTTTTTGCTGAAGATCACAGTCCATTGTAAATGCGTGCATACGTGACAGATTCTACATTTATTCTAGGCCCACCCCGGAATATGCTGGTTATAACTTACAGAGAATGAGAAAAGTAAGGTAATATTATTCAATTAAATACGGTGATTATAAATATCCTTGATCATTTTTAGAAAGTTTTCATGTATGTTCTATGATATGCTTTAGACCATGGTTAAAAAAAAAAAAAGAGAGAGACTGACACGTCTGGGTGACAGTAGCAAGGAAGAGCATCCAGAAAGAAGAAACCTTACCAACAACAGCTGGGGGCTAAGTCCAGCTGACTCCAGAGCGTGACACATATCCTCAGTGGAGCTTTCTCCACATAAGCACTTCCAAAAGAAGAAACTGCCTGGTAAAACAAAATCAAGACACGTCAATCAGTGACCACTTACCATCTGGACTCACAATCTTCCTGAATTGCAACCTAGATCCCCAGAGGAGCAAAACAACAGGAAAGAAGAGAAATCAGTGGTTTAACTGGCTTAAGTGATTAAAGCAGAAGGCAAATCATTACATGTCTGACACTGTCTCCTGAGCGTACTTACTAATTCAGAACAACTTTTATGACATAGTGCCTACCTGTCCAGAGGATCTTCTGTTGACTGTAAAACACACATTAAATTCTTTGGTTAATTAATTTCAAAACAAACTCAATCTCTGAGATGCTATAAGCTCCTCCCAGGCTTTCATCTAGAATAGGGAGGATTCAAAGAGCAATTTCTCATTCTACCTACCTAAAGCCACACGGTCCTCTTCACTTATCTTCTTTAAGTTGATCACATCTTTCTCGTAGTCTAAATATTCCAGAAATGTTTTCACAGGCAACACACCATCCTTATCATCAGAAAATCGGACAGCAGTCCTGCTGTTCTCTTGTTTATACTTCTCTAACAACGCCTGGAGCTTAAGAAGTTCTTTTTCATCAAGCCTTAGTAACACAGCCAAGTCCTTAAATATAGGGGAGAAAAAAAAAAGTTCTGAATAGACCATGTCTCTTTCTATGACTCTTCCGTAAGTGTCAACACTACCATCTGAAATGAAATGCAAGACTAAGCAAAAGATGATGACTTTTGAATTAATGTCATAGCTATGATGTGCTCTGCTTAAAACTTTACTCTCAATTCATAAGTAGGAGGTTATTTAAATAAACTAATCTTGAAATACTACATATTACTGAAAGTACCACTTTTAGAAAGTTTCTTGAGATTATACTCTTCTAAAATGTCTAAATTTTAATAAACATGGATTATTGCTTAATCAGAAAAGAAATTTAAGTTTTTCCCCCCAAACCATTGGGGAGTTCGGGGTTTTTCAGCATGAGCCACCTGTTCTCCTGGCTCGGCCCTGCAATGAACCTTTCTCTGCTGAAAAAAAAAATATTAAAAGGGTGTCAACTGCCAACTCTTGTGATGCCGAGGAAACTAAAGAACTATTTGAAATTTAATGCTTGTTTATTAAGCAGCATAAACATTATAAAATAAAAGCAGTGGAAAACAGTCTTCACTGTATTTACATATAAATCCTCTATGTGGCTCTTGGGGCTGCAGAGATACAACCTGCCAGCCTTTCAAACTGTTTTTACATACCTTATGTGCAGAAACATCTCTTGATCTACTATTATTCTTCTAAACTAGGGACAAGTGTACACATACACACACAGACACACACACACACACATTCGCCATAGCAAGCAAAACTTTCTTCCCCTCATGCTACATGATTAAAGCTGCATTTTTAAACAAGAGCAGTTTTGTTATTTATTTACTTATGGATGTTGTTTTAAGAACAAGCAGTAAACTGCAAAATGCTATGGAATACACACAGGTGGTTCAATGCTATACCAAACTTATATGAACTATGTCCTACAGACAGCAAAAATGAATTAGTTTAGATTTGAATTTTAGTTTTGTATGTACAAAATTAGCCATTCAGCCTAGAAGTTGACTGCATGCTTTTTTAAGGATCCAAATAAGTCTACAGCAAAATACGGTTTTAATTCTTTAAAAGCATTTTAAAGATAAAAAAATAATAAAAAAGAACAATCTGTCAACTGATTTTTAAACGTTTATAATTCTTTTGCACACTCTTTTGGGGCTATCAAGTGGAAATGAATTCTACAAGGGATTATTAATGCCATATATTTAAGTTTCTTTTGCAGGGTTCAAGAGAGATAGTTTTGATTTGATTAAAAAAAATTTAGGCATTGAAGAATCTATGAAATGTCCAGGCAATCCTATAGACATAACTTAATCAACTTGAACTTTTCTGTTGCTTGAAATGATTTTTCTCTATTGGTGAAATAGATAGCAAAACAAAAGCTCCTGAAAAATGGCTTTGTCATTTATAATGGCGCTCACAGAATATTACTGTGAGGATTGTTAAAATGCTTTATAAAATCCATCTAGAACCCCAAAGATAAAAAAAGATGTTAGGACTTGTAGGTTATTTCCAATACAAAGGGAAAACCTTCTCTCATTTTTCTGTCTAAAAATTTTTATTCGTGTACGTGGATTTACAATAAAAGGCATCCACTTTAAAACTCAATTAACTTTCAGATACACCAGATGAGTTTTATAAAAGCATTACCAGTGACTTGAAAAATCACTAAAATCACCTTAATAATTTTCCTTTAGACAAATAAAAGACATGAGGCCCTGATGCCAGGCAACCTGCCCAAGGTCACATAGTAGTCGAGGGAAGAGAGGACAATATTTCTCTCTATTCTCTATCAGGAGAAATGCGATTTCTCTAGATGGAAAGTAAGAATTGTGTATACTCTCCTCAGAAATGAGCAACACTGCACTGTAACAGAGATGACAAGGTGCTATCAGTTTTTTACGTTTCATAGAATAAAAACACAGAACATTTTTTACAATTACTTTAAACACTCTGACGTACGATAAAATATTTTTTTAAATGTATTTCATTACATAGGAAACAACAGAGTAGTATGAGCTTGCTAACAACACAGAAAAGCTGGTCTCTTCTGTTTGGCAGAATCTTTTTTTTTCTTTAAAAGAAATTAAAATTTTGCTACTTCAGTAAACTGCATATATTTCAATTGGCAAACCCTGTCCAGAAGAAGTTGTATTGTAAGAAGTAACCTTAAAAAATAAGGAAAACCGAATGCTTCTAGGTATTAAAAATGGATTAACAATAAGTTCAATATTCTAGCCTAAATAATATAAATTTAGCACCAAGGCACGGAAAGCCAGCAGAAGGCCTTATAAAGAAAATACTGTTTTTTTACACCTAAAAAACCCAAAACCTTAATATTCTACTTCTTTACTACCAATTAAAAAAATAGAAAATCATCAAAGAGATTATTTTGTATAATGAATAATGGGATTACTCACATTATCAGAGAATGGCGTGTCTGAATGAAAATCAATGGAATTTAATTGACTGACAGACTCATAAAGATGGAGTAATTTCAATTTATTGGCACAAAACTGTAGCAATCCTTCATCAACACACTCAAGCTCTATAAGGTAGAAGGAAAAAATAAAGAGATATATTTAACAGACTGATAAAAAAGGCCTTTCTTTCATTAAATCTCTTAATATTACATAATTCTTTGATGTTCTGTTTTATTAAATATTGGGATGCTTAAGCTATAATGGATTAAGAAGGCAAAAATAATTTTTCCCATCATGGCAAAATGTCTAAATTTTTTAATGAAATAAGGTGCTCTAATAGAAGAGGACGTTAAAAAAAAAAAAAGAAAGACAGAAGAAATATTTTAGTCTAGTACTCAAATTTAAATAAATGATTTGGAAACAGGTTTGAAAATGTTCTCCCTCACCCTGTCAATCATATGTTGTCTATTATGCTCACACCCTGAGGAAGGACAAATAGAAAGTTGCCTGCCTCTTCTTATTATCATGGTCAAAGATATTATAATTCGACCAGAAAATGTGGATTGTGACAGAGGTATCCTCAAGAAAGGCTGGCAAAAAGTAGAATTCCACTTAATATCCTCCATCAATCAGGTTTTTTTTCAAGCTTAGTGATGGAAAAATACTCTCTGTATAATACATATGATAATTTAAATATTTATTTCTAATACAAATGAATACTTATTCTCTAAAAAGGCAGACACTGAAAACTCCCAAGAACTCTGATATGGGATATAGTAACATGGAAGACTGTCCAAGTTCTTACAGCCATAATAAAACTTAGCATACTAAACACTTGACATTTTTAGGAGTCTCATTTATGGGTAGAACTTGGAACTAGTGATGTTACAGAACTCTTGACAATGGTGTATGGTTTACTCCCAGCCTAGTGCAAGGTAATTTTTAACTTAATAAATTTTGATATTTTTTAAGGCCTTAGGATGGGATAGGGGGACTTTATCAGTGCACTCTACTTTTTGAAAGAGGTATTTCTAACAAGCTGTATGCATTACAGAAGTTCACTATTTACCAAGAGTCAGCTTTACATATGTGTTGGAAAAAAAAAAAATTCTCAAAATTAGGATGCTTAAAGTCCTGAAACAGCATGTTACGACTTATCTATTAAGCGACTCTAAGTTGGCTTAAATGTAATTAAATACACAGCTGGTTTCATATTTACACAACAAGCAAAAAGTCATGACTAGAAGAAGTCACTGCATCACACACTACATTTTTAAATGATGTTAGGAATTCAGAATAAATTAAATTTTTCTAGCTCGGCTGGACAGAATGTGGAGTTACAAACCCACAGTTACAGATGTAATTCTTTTCCAGACAAATACATTCTGAACAGTAAAAAACAACCAGAAAACTCAGAACCGGTCATGTAATCATAGTCTGTGATTTTGGAAGCCCTAGCACAGTTCATGAGGGACATGGATGAAAGACTGTGGATTCCATACACTAACAAAACATAAATCAAAGCCTAGAATTTTTAAAAATCATTATCATAGTCAAAACAACATTACTTAAAGTTAAATAAGACATAATGGCAGCAAGAGAACCTGGCTGTTTTTTGCTTACCACCAGTCATCTCGTCCCCCTCCTGCAAATGGCTTTCACAACGCTCTACAGCTATTACCACAATAATCACTTCCCATCATTCTATACTGATATCTTTCCTCCCAGTAGATGGAGTCAAACGAAAAAACTATTTACAGTAAGAAACAGAGGCAACATATTCAGAGAAAGCTCAGAGGAAGATCAACAGCATACAGGGAATTAAAACAGCAACAGGAATTAAAAAGTCCCAATACTAAAGGTATGAAATAAGTTTCCTTCTTTCTTATATATTATTTCCACATTAAAGTAACATGATGGGGAATTCCCTGGCAGTCCAGGGGTTAGGACTCTGCGTTTTCACTGCTGAGGGCTCAGGTTCGATCCCTGGTCAGGGAACTAAGATCCCACAAGCCGTTCGGCCTGGCCGGAAACTTAAAAATTAATTAATTAAAAAATACAGTAACATGATGGCATCATAAGCAGTTAATACTTTCTATCGTCAGAGTTATAAAATTTGAGATGAGACCATCACCTGCAGTCAGTACAAATCCTATTACCTTGATTCTGTAAAGTGTCCATTAACGTCTGAGTGATGTTTCTAAGGCAGGAAAATGGTAAACGTATGCTTGCCAAAATGCTTTCCAATGCCTAGAAGAAAGATATGGAGCAATTCTCATAATTAGAAGGCAATGATTTTGTTCTTTAAATTTTACACTTATGCCTGTACTTTCACTACCCCAAGTTTCAAAGGGAAGCTCCATTTTTAAGATGTTTTATTATACTTACCTGAGAGTTAAAGTTGCATCATAAGTACTATGTAATCAACTTCATGTCATGCCAAACATGGTACAATGACAGAAAGTCCAGACTGAGAATGAAACAACTTAGAAGGCAACTGATGTTCAACAGAATGGCCAAGACAAAACAGAAACACAGATAAAGGTATTCACCAGTAAGAGTCTGAATAAGTCCATACTCTATAGGTATAAATGAAAAGCAGACACTGTCATTGTCATGTCAATAATAAAAGCAGACAATAACTTAATTACTGCTATATTACTGCACTTGAGCATGGCTGGCTGAATCCACAGGCCATGCTAGATATGTATGTGTATATATATATATACACACACACACTCCCCACCTACCCGCTTCCTACCCACTAGTAGATATTTAAGAGTGGTTATCATCAGTTCCAAAATCCCTCTTCATGCCTAAAGAAGCAACAATCAGAATCACACATGGGTCAGACACAGCACCTGAAGTTCCTACTTATCTGTTCATATCAGCACGTTAAATTGGATTTTGACTGATGAGATTAGATAGTCTAAAAGGTAAGGCTAAGAATGTGGCATGAGACAAATATCAGATTGTAACACAACAACTCTGTGTGTCTGTGGAGGAGAAATGGGCGGCTCAAGAGGTTGGTCCGGCCTATGATGAGGCAACTGGGTGGAGGATATAAAGAAAGTGACCAAAAGAGGCGAATACCCTGGAAAATGTCATCTGCCTCTGTTCTGTCTACTATCACACAAGCTAGCAGCTGGCTCACTGTCCTATTATTCAGTCTTCCAAAGTCTAAACTCGTTTCCTTTCCCCTTTAACTGTTGTAAAACAATACACAACTTGCACTGTTAGGTTGTCTAGTATTTTTAATAAAATTCATAGCTTCATACAAAACTCAGTAGCAGAGTAAAACAAAAAAAAATCAAGAAGACAGTTTGCACTATGCTGAAGTTTCCCAATTTCGTTGTTCCACGATGTAAGATAAGAAAGATGGTATCAAAATGGAACTGTGTGGGTTATGAGCTTCCTTTCCACGACCGATGCCCTAAACTGCCTCTCCACATGCCCACCTTCTCACAAGAGTCCCTTTAATAACGGAGGCTGCCCTGAGGAAGATGAGTGCCCATGA
Organism: Phocoena phocoena; assembly: GCF_963924675.1. Classification (NCBI taxonomy): domain Eukaryota; kingdom Metazoa; phylum Chordata; class Mammalia; order Artiodactyla; family Phocoenidae; genus Phocoena; species Phocoena phocoena. Next base: position 168,638,813 of record NC_089219.1, on the reverse strand, counting down.
GTGCTGTCAGTGGAATGGAAAACTCAATTAAAAGTCAGAGACTTGCCTGTTGTACAATAAGACGATAAACAGCGTTTTTAAAAAATGACTGCCGAAGTGAGAGAGTGGCATGGACATATATACACTACCAAATGTAAAATAGATAGCTAGTGGGAAGCAGCTGCATAGCTCGGGGAGATCAGCTCGGTGCTTTGTGACCACCTAGAGGGGTGGGATAGGGAGGCTGGGAGGGAGACGCAAGAGGGAGGGGATATGGGGATATATGTATATGTAGAGCTGATTCACTTTGTTATACAGCAGAAACTAACACACCATTGTAAAGCAATTATACTCCAATAAAGATGTTAAAAAAAAAAAAGACTGTCACAGTAGAATAAGAGGGATAGAGAGAAATTAGCATTCACTAACTCATCCCACTACTTTAGATGCTGTGCATTATGAAAATGACGTACTTGGTAAGGTCCCTGTTTGAAGGAGCTTAAAAGAGGTAAAGAGGAAATAGTTGGGGAGCTTGACTAATATACACGAAAGAATTAGAAAACAAGCATAGTCGGCCCTCTGTATCCATAGGTTCCGCATCTGCAGATTCAACCAACCATGGATTGAAAATATTTGGAAAGAAAAAATTCCACAAAGTTCCAAAAAGCAAAACTTGAATTTGCCACACACTTGCAACTATTTACATTGCACTTATATTGTATTTACAACTGTTTACATAGCACTTACCTTGTGTTAGGTATTACAGGTAATCTAGAGAGGATTTAAAGTATACAAGAGAATGTACCTAGGTTATATGCAAATATTACACCATTTTATATAAGGGACTTGAGCATCCTGAGATGTAGGTATCACAGGGGTCCTGAAATCAATGCCCCCGAGGATACTGAGGGACGATTATAGTCATTAGCTCTCTGCTTCTGATTAAAAGTAGAGTTCAGGGCTTCCCTGGTGGCGCAGTGGTTGAGAATCTGCCTGCTAATGCAGGGGACACGGGTTCGAGCCCTGGCCTGGGAGGATCCCACATGCCACAGAGCAACTAGGCCCGTGAGCCACAACTACTGAGCCTGCGCGCCTGGAGCTTGTGCTCCTCAACAAGAGAGGCCGTGACACTGAGAGGCCTGCGCACCGCGATGAAGAGTGGCCCCCGGTTGCCACAACTGGAGAAAGCCCTCGCACAGAAACGAAGACCCAACACAGCAAAAATAAATAAATTAAGAACATTTCGTAAAAATCTTAAAAAAAAAAAAGTAGAGTTCAGAGGCATCCATGAGGATTGATGTGTCAGGTAAGAATTTATAATTAGAACCTGAGCAGCATTATGAGGGACTTGGATAGGAGGAGAGTAGGAGTAATATAATGAGTTACCGTATTATAAGCAGGAGCCTGGAAAAGGTAACCAGTCTGACTATATCATGAGAGGCAGAGGCTGTGGAGCTACAAGGCCTCTTCCACAGTATAAATGCGAATGTCAGTTAGTACTTTGAGAAGCAATTCATCATCAACGAGTACAGCCAAAGCTCATACCTAGCAATTCCACTCTTACACATGTGCACCAGCAAAAATGTACAAGGATAAGCACACTATCATTGTTGTTAATAGCAAAAAACTAGAAACGAGCTAGCTGTCCACTGACAGGAGAGTGAACAAACAAATGGCAGTCACAGAGCGGAATTCATATAGCACAGTACATGAGTCAACTGCAGCTGCAGGCAGCAACGTGGGTGAGTCCCAGAAACACGATGCTGAAGGAAGAAGTAAGTCACAGAAGAAGACAGGGCATGACCCCATTCAGATAAAGTTCCAAAAAAGCAGAAAATGCATCAATATGTTTTAAAGGAGCCATACAGAAATGCTGTATCTGTAAAGAAAAGCAAAAGAGAAAGGAACACAAAATTCTGAAGACTGGTTACCTTAGGGATGGGAGAAGGGGATGGGATGGAGGAGGGACGTGCAGGGCTCTTCAGACTTCCTGGTAACATTCTGCTTCCTAAGGTGGGTGGTCATACACGTCGTTGTCTTATTATTATTTAATTTGAATATACGTTATGTATGGGTTTGTTTATGTGTATAACACACATGTGCTTCCGCGTATGGTAATATTACTTAATTAAAAAAAGAAGAGAGAAAAAAAGAAACAATAGAAGCTTCCACATGGGAATATAAAAAAGGATGAACAGGAATGAAAACACAAAGGAAGATTTTAGCCTGTCATGTTTGGAGGGAAATAGGAAGAAAAAGATTTTGTTAAGAAGGATATGTACTAGCTACTCAGCATGAAAGTTCATTTATTATATACACTTACTTGTTTTTTGGTTGCAGGGTACTTAATATCGAGAATTAATTCCTTTATTTCTGTTTCAATCAAGTCTGGAAAGAAAATTAACCAAAGTAAGATTTTCACTTTTATGACAGTTAAACTTTATTCTGAAAGAAAAAATCATGTATTTGCAATATCAGTCAGTCTAAAGGATTTCTGGGTTCTCGCGGAAATTATTGTTTTATTGTTACCAATTTTAATACTCCCCCGATGGCACATTTCATCCTCCAGAGTAATTCCAGTAAAACACTACACATGATTACTTGTACCTCACCTCATTCCAAAAAGGAGTTGAAATAGCTCATAAATGCACTGAAGTGTTTTGATTGTTCCATTTAGAATATTCTATTAATTTTAAAAAATGACATAACAGTTTGCTTCATTTCTATTGAAGGACACCTACCAAGATTGGGAGATTTTGCTTTCAGTAAGGCTCCCAGTTTCTTCACTAAGTGCATGTCCTTGGCTCGTTCACTCTTCTTATCACTAAAACAATAAATACAACAAATTCTTACAGAATGTGAAACTGTTTTCCTTCTAATTCTGACACACTCCAGATTTCTTTTTCCTTGCTATTCTTCCTATTTAACTTTAAAGGTTATCAGTCTAATCCGAAAAGAGAACAAAATGATAGCTATGAAACAAAGTAAAACAAGTAGCAAATAAAGGACCAGGAAAAGTTAGCAGAGGGACATAAGTAAGCTGGCACGTGATACAACTTACCTCAATGCTAAATGGAAAGGGACATTTACTGTTTTCACACTTCCAGACACTGGATCAACCAGACAGATCTGGTAAGTCTGCGGCTGCCAATTCTGACTGGTAACGTTATTTAAGCCCATTATTTTATAGCCAGGATACAGAAGCCTGAGGAAATCACATACCAATATGGTAAAAATCTTAGAGAAAGGAAAAATGTTAAAAGGTGCTATTATTACAGCTTGGGACCCCTACATTATTATCAATTCAGAAGCATTAGTAAGGCAAATACACACTGAGACCAAAAACATAAGTAAAGCAGGACCCAACTAGCAGGGTTCTTATACCTTGTTAAAATGTGCTAGAAAATTAAATGAACACAATCAGGCCTAAGCTGCAGTGGTAAACAAAGCATTCACCTCACTCAACATCATCACCAGGGGAACTGGAAAGAATCTTTCCTTCTGAGCCTCCACAGTGTAAGTAAGGGCTGGGGACAAATGACAGCACCAAAGCTGACTTTAATTCAGTAGCATATCACGGCCTCTTCAATCAGATTCCTTTGCTATTAAATACTTAATCCTTAATTATATACCAGGCACTCGCAGGAAAAAAACATAATAAAGGACATTTCAATTCTCAAACAACTTGTAATCTAATAAGTAGCTTTAATAAAAGCTTTACTCTAACAAAAGCATTCCTTTCTGTAACCAGGAAAAGGCCCGGCGTTTGCAGCTTACCTGCAGTGCTTTCCCACGTTGAAAGCGCCTACTCTAGGGCCCTGCTGTGTGCTCCACACTTCTAAAATGCCCCTCCGCGGTGCATAGATCACAAGGAACTGAGCTACTCGACTTGGACCCTGAGGACTTCCAAAGGGGGAAAAGTCCACCTTTTCTGGCACTCTTTCGTGGAGGTCCTCTACAATTTGGATCCAACCAGTCTGTGCATCTCGATACCCTTGGAGACAGAGGAAAGGAAAGCTACTTAGTTATGTCATCTAGGTTTAGCAGTAGCCTCCAGAAGCACTCTGGGATGCTTCTGGCGGCGGGGCGGGGAGCCTTAAGAAAAGCTGTAAAAGTACATTATCGGGGGCTTCTCTGGTGGCGCAGTGGTTGAGAGTCCGCCTGCCGATGCAGGGGACACGGGTTCGTGCCCCGGTCCGGGAAGATCCCACATACAGTGGAGCGGCTGGGCCCGTGAGCCATGGCCGCTAAGCCTGCGCGTCCGGAGCCTGTGCTCCGCAACGGGAAAGGCCACAACAGTGAGAGGCCCGCGTATCGCAAAAAAAAATTAAAAAAAAAAGTACATTATCGGGTGGGATAGAGGGAGACGCAAGAGGGAAGAGATATGGGGACATATGTATATGTATAACTGATTCACTTTGTTATAAAGCAGAAACTAACACACTATTGGGAAGCAATTATAGTCCAATAAAGATGTTAAAAAAAAGTACATTATCTTTTTATTATGAAATACATTAAACAGAAAAGAAGATAATAATTATGATAATACTAAATCACCAAGTCTTATTAAAACTTCAGATTTTGCTATATTTGCTTCTGATCACTTTTTTTTCTTTAAGAAAAAAACAGTTATCCCGGAGGCTTCGTGAGCACCCTTCCCTCATCTCATTCCCCTCCCTCTCTCTTTTTAAAAAATTCTGGGGAGGTTATCAGGTTCAGACTTAAAAATACAATTAAAATATAAGAAAAAGATCAAATTGGTTCCCTGCTATTCAAGTCCCTTGGTGATGTGCAGACAGAGGGAAAACATGGGCTGCAGAGCGATGGGAAACAGCTCCGGCTTGTGAGAAGAAAGATGCAGCTGACACCTCTTCCACTTGAGGGCAGCCCCTCTCACAGGCAACTGATCCCTCTCTTTCCAGTACAGGGAGGAAAACGACAGACTGCACCAGCTGCAGAAGGACAGGCAACAATGGCAGCGATAAGATCGCCACAGGGGATTTGGACCAGCTGGTATATATTCTGGAAAAGTCTTGCTGAGAACATACCCTTGATGTTGTTTCAGAAGACAAACACCATTTCAGGGAGAAATGATGTATCTGCAGCATTAAAACCTATTTCTAAAGACACTTAAACATGTGGCAGGTAAACACTGCAGGAACTCTCTGGCAAGAAGGTTAATAGTGGCCTCAGTCTGGTCCACAGTAATTTAATGCCCTCAAATCCATTATTCCTCACAATGCTAAAAACAGACCAGATTGCACCAAAATTGTGATTTCTAACCAGTGGTCTGAGCTGACATGTTGCTATTCCAGGTAACTTCAGACAATGCATTCGTCCCTCCTCCTTGGTCAAGGAGATTTTATTTTACTCAGGTTGACAACGTGCCCAGATATTTTCAAGTCTCCCTTATAGTTAAGTTTGTCCACGTGACTAAGTCCTGGCTAATGTATTGCAGAAAAAGCTTGGCAAGACTTCAGAAAGTATCTTCAAAGTAGACTAAATTGGCAGTCTTCCTTTCCCTTTCTTCCTTCCTGGGATGCAGATAAAAAGGCTACACCTTCAGCAGCCATTTGAACCATGAGGTAACTTTGCATGGGGAAGCTACATGGAAGGAGACTGAGTTCCTGAGGACATCACAGTGACACCATATCAACCCTGTACTTGGCTCTATTGTTTGCCACTAAATGCAACTTCTAACTGACAAAGTTACTGAGACACTTAAGTGAACTGACCCAAGCACATAGATATGGAAGTCAAATGAGAAAAAAATGAATTTTGCTAGGTTTTGCCATCTTAAATCTGAAAGACTTGACTTGGCATTCGAGGGGGCAAGAAACTGAATTCAGGAATTGACAATGACAGTGAGAACTGAAAACAGGTATGTAAGGAAGAGGTTAAAAGTGCCTGAGTTGGTCAAACTTGAAGGATATATCAGTTAGACTACTGGATCAAGTGTTGCTGATCTGAGTTTATGGTTTAAACAAACAAACAAAAAGCATAAACGTAAAGAATTAAACACTGTTATCAACCAGAAGCTGAAGAAGGATAACACCGTCTAACTGCTGGGGTAGAAAGCAAATTAACTATTTTTTCTGGATTTTTGTAAGAAAGTACCTTTCCACATGCGTATTGCAATTCCTCTAGCGACGTCCAACAAAATAATTCTGCCAAAATCATCTGTTACTGCTGCCAGCGTGTTACATGGAGACAGACATATACTTTCACCATGGCGTCTGGAATCTGGAAGTCCAAACCTGATATGTGAAAGAAAACAGAAAGCTCAAATCAAAGTGCAATCTAGAAATACATAAAAGAATAATGAAATGCATTGACAAAATAGGCTGAATCTGTCTTTATATAAAGAAATATGAACTTTCTATGGATTAACACCTAATTTATTAACTGATTACACCACATTTTGCAATACAAAATGCATAAGGAAATTTCTTCTATTACAAAATTAAAACACCTAGGTTTTATTTCAGAGATTTTCTATATAGATATCCACAACCTATTTTCAGAGAGTCTCAAGTACAACTAGATTCCCTTGATTAAGTGATACATCATAGGAAACAACACCCTCACAACCAACTAGATTTTAGAATACTCTGCTCCTACACAGGCATCTGTGTAGTTCTGATTTCTGATCTATTCTCTTTTTTTTTTCTAGATATCATATCTTGCTGATACCAGTGCAGGTACAAGAACGTTCCTTCTTCTAAATAGTTATCTGTAAACTGCTCTTGGTCTATTATCAATCTTATTAGAACTGTGAGTAAAATAAAAGTAAAGAGGTACTGAGAAAGGACCAGAAGAGCTCATTTTGAAAAAAGTCCCTGAGACAAAGTACTCAAACTTCGTTACATCTCTTTGGATGCATAAGGGCCATTTGGCTTATTTCTTGATTCCTGGGCGACCTTAGAAAATGTGATGTGTTATAACATACTTTAAGATGGAAAAAACCCTGGAAGATAATCTTTAATCAATTTTAATAACAGATAATTAGTTATATCTCTTTAGTTGAAGAACATCTAAAAAAAGGGGGGGGAGGTTTCTATTTCCCTTTCTATTGGGTAATAAAAAATGATTTAAAAACAGAATCAGGCAAAAATCATACTCACTCCCCACAAAACCTGACGAATCCACTCAATATCCTACAGCACTGCTGAAGCAAGCAAGGAAGCACAAGCCAGCATGTTGAAGAGTGCTTGGATGCATGGGACCCCCCATTTTTATTTATTTATTTTTTAAAGAAATCACTAAGTCTTTTTTGTGTTTCTACAGCTTAATGACAAACTAAACTTTTTACAGAAAGAAATCCAACAGCTATCAAAAAACCAATTTGCCTGCAACTTAAGCTAAGTGTACAGGTGTTTGTAGAAGAGCACGCTCAACACATACATATTGAGCCCCCACTACATGACAGGGAGACGGCTGTGATAAAAGAGGCAAGAAACACTGTCCTCGTGGACTTTACATTCTGGTGGAAAAAACTAGTCCCACATTGGGCTTCCCAGGTGGCGCAGTGGTTAAGAATCGCCTGCCAATGCAGGGAACACGGGTTCGAGCCCCGGTCCAGGAAGATCCCACATGCCGCAGAGCAACCAGGCCTGTGCACCACAACTACTGAGCCTGTGCTCTAGAGCCTGTGAGCCACAACTACTGAGCCCACGTGCCACCACTACTGAAGCCCGTGCACCCAGAGCCCGTGCTCCGCAACAAGAGAAGCCACTGCAATGAGAAGCCCGTGCACCAGGAAAAAGGGTAGCCCCAGCTCACCGCAACTAGAGGAAGCCCGCGCACAGCAACAAAGACCCAATGCAGCCAAAAATAAACAAATAAAATAAATAAATTTATATATATATATATATAAATTAGTCCCACATTAATGACTTTTAGAAGCTCCAAAGACTCAGGAAATCAACAAATCAGCTAAGCACACAAAAAGACCATTAATTCAAGAGCGCATTCCTAAGAATACTAAAATGTGAGAAGAGCATGACAGACTTGCCTTACAGCTAATGGGGTAGCTGGTTCAACCTTGGGTTTTTGCTTCTGGACAGCTTCTTCTTCATGCTTGCTTTTCCAACCAAGCCAACCACTGGAAAGAAAGCAAATTCAGACTAAAACCAGGGCTTCCAGAGTTTTAAACTGCAGACTATCAAAATATAAGTTAAAACCTAGTGAGATGCAAATTAGATCATTTAAATTGTGATGTAATTACCTGGCAGCATTAAATAAAGCAGAAGTGAGTTTACTTGCCACTGCTAGTGCAACGTGAGATAATAATGGTTGCGTGCTTCCCTGAAAAACAGAACATTTGAAAGAGAAAACAACAGCTGACAGATAAATATATTTTCTAAACGAGATGTACCTTAAAAAGGTAGGAGGTAGCAATATAATCAAAAGTTTTAACTCTACAGTTTAAAAGGGACTCCCCTGGTGGTCCAGTGGTTAGAACTCCGTGCTTCCACTGCAGGGGGCTCGGGTTTGATCCCTGTTCGGGGAACTAAGATATCGCAAGCCATGTGGCGTGGCCAATTAAAAAAAGAAAAAGAAAAGTAAAATCACTAGTAGTTTAGTTATCTTTAGGATTTCCCTCTTTAAATTGTAATTAATGAAAAAAAATTAAACTAGGACAGTAAAATGGCATTTTTCTACCAGGGCTATTGATTTCTTATCCATATACAACCGGCCCTTTTCCCTCTTATTTTTTTTTCCCATTTTTAAACCAGTTTTTATTTAGAAATGTTTCATATTATACAAAAAATTTTTTAAGTACAGTTGATTTACAATGTTGTGTTAGTTTCAGGTGTATAGCAAAGTGATTCAGCTATATATATATATATATATATACTTTTTTCTTTTGCAGATTCTTTTCCATTATACATTATTATAAGATATTGAATATAGTGCCCTGTGCTATACAGTAGGACCTTGTTATCTATATTATATACAGGAGTGTGTATATATTTACCCCAAACTCCTAATTTATCCCTCCCCCTTTTTTTTAAAAATGTATTTATTAAAGCAAAAAGATGGTTGGAACCATTTTGAGAAGGGTGCTGTTTAAGCGAACAACAGTAGATACCAAATCTAACACCTAATTTTTCCCAATTTTAGGAAGCAATTTTCACCACTTTATCAACTATAGTTGGCGGCTTGCTCTGTCTTTACAATTCCTCATTTACTCAAATCCCTGGTGGGCTGACATCACTAAGCCTCTGATTACTGCACCAATATTTAAAGACAACTCAACTAAGAATTCGGGGCATCAGAAACAAAGAAGGCTGCTTGTATTACACTGACTTTAGTACCTTCTCAGTTAATCTAAGGAATTTAGAAGAAAGTGAGTTGAGACTAATTTTAGCTTACACTGAAACGTAGAAATGTAAACTGCTTAATCTTTCTAAGGCTATGTTACCATCCCAATTTGCAGATATGTTGAAAAATCAAGATCAGTGATGAAACACTTACCTCTAAAGCATAGAAGAAGCCCGTAAATGGATTGGACCCTACAGTGATATACTGAGACATAGCGGGTGGGCTGTTTTTAATTGCTGCATTATATCCACCTATATTGGAGGCAGTCTTCATTTGATCAAAAGGGGACAGAGTCATAATACCTAATGATAAAACAGCAGTAACAACACATGATTTTAATGAACTGAAATGACACTGTCATTTTAGGTTATCAGATTTTTATTTCAACTCCATTCTAAGATGCTAACTGCTGAGTTTCATTTAACAGACAAAAGTCATTTTCAAAAGCTACAAGATCAATATCATAAAACATAAAGATATTAAGGTTGCCACCTATAATTACTCTAAGCTATAAAATACTACAAAATTTAAATATTAATTTTTTAAACATACAAATTCAAATGATACAGATATATAGAGTCCACCAATATCTCTAGGTATTAGTTCACTTCTTCAAGGTAACAACTGAAACAGTTTCTTATGCTGCTTTCCAGAAATGTTGTATGCACATAAATGACAGCACACCAAATAAACTTATGTGTGCCTTGTTTTTTTTAATTTAATAAAATATCAAGGAGACATGCCTCATTCTTGGCAATCACTCAGAGTACTCCACTGTGTGGCCATGCCATAACTGATCTGACCTTCTGATGGACATTTATGTTGTTTCCCACCTTTTGCCACTACAAATAATGCTGCAACATATATCCTTGATAGATCTGTGCATATCTATATATAAGTTCATTTGTATGGCAAATCCTCATGAACAGAAGTGCAGGCTCAAAGGGGATCTACATTTGAAAAAAAATTTTATTAAGTACTGGGACGTTGCATGCTGTAGAGTGCTGCCGACGTACACCCCGATCAAAAAGGTAGGAGAGCACCTGTACTCCCATATCCTTCCCAACACAGTGAAAATAAACCCTTTCAAACATCTACTGATACCCTGTAGTCCAGAAATCCCCAGGCTTTTACAATGCAGAGGTACTGATCATTTCCCCAAGGCTCTAAGAACAGAAGTAGACAGACTGAATATTGACGCCCACATGCTGTGTGGGGCAGCAGAGAAGCCAGCGCCATTTAAACGCACCAGGTGGCAGGGAGAGAAGTAGGGGGGTAGTGAGCTTAGAGATCTAGAAAGTAAAGATCCTGCTAGATTCCAACACGTGTGGCCTTGGGCAGCGTCTTCCAACTCGGGTACTCTTGGTACATGAAGATACCCGGTTGACAGCTTCCGAACACAAACACACTGCAGAATGGAACATGAGTTATTCTAATTTTCATATGTGTGTACTGCCTCGACTTTGAATGCAAATGGTCCAAAAACTGCATTGCTCCTGAAGAAGAATCCTGGTAAAGGAAATGCTTTTAGGGAGTTCATAAGCAAACAACTTACTGGATTTAGGGATTCAAGTCATCAAATAATCCTTACAAAAGCTGAACTGTTCTGAAAGATTACAATGCCTGTCTCATATTTATGAATGAATTCATGATTCAACATACAGAATGTCTTTACTACATGATTAAAATTGGCATAAGTTCTGCCTTATTCTACCAGCACAACATCAAAGGCTGAATGATGTCACGTAGAAACTGAAATTTAAGTTTCAATACTCTCTCTTCATATTCCCACACACTATAGGTGTGAGTATAAACGGCTACAAGCTATCCAGCAAAATGGATCCAAAATTTTAAGTGGATTTATTCTCACCCATTCTAAAGAGATGGTTGACCAGTTCTTTCCATCCTTGCCACGAATGATCTCTTCCTTCCCACAATTTAAGTCACCCACTTTTTGTTTTCATTATATAGGAAATTCAATAACACTTTGTCATTTCTTATAACTACAGAACTTTCAAGTTATCAGCCAGGTATGCCACAATATCATTTTGAAACATAATAAGTACAACTGACAATCTTTATTAATAATGTCAAATGCAATTTTAAAAAATTTTTATTAGACTACAGTTGATTTATAATGTTGTGTCAGTTTCTGCTGTACAGCAAGGTGAATCAGTTATACATATACATATATCCACTCTTTTTCAGATTCTTTTCCCATATAGGTCATTACAGAGTATGGAATAGAGTTCCCTGTGCTATACAGTAGGTCCTGATTAGTTATCGATTTTATATATGGTTGTGTGTATGTCAGTCCCAATCTCCCCATTTATCCCTCCCCCTCCTCCCCACCACGCTCCGGTAACCACAAGTTTGTTTTTCACAACTGTGACTCTTTTGTTTTGTAAATAAGTTCATTTGTACCATTTTTTTAGATTCTACATATAAGCGATATCATATATTTGTCTTTGTCTGACTTACTTCACCCAGTAGGGGCATCCGCTTTCAATGCCATCCCTTGCATCCTGTCAGTATCAACTATATATTTTTTGAAACTTTGATTTTAAGTGTACCACCTTTTGACCACCACCTCTTAGCTTTCCATCTTAATTACTCTAGTAATCCCCTGTAATAATTCTGCATTTCATTAAGAGTTTCAGTACATTACTCCTACCATTTTCACACTATTTATCCAGTAACTCATGTGATCACTTCGTTTCTTACCTGGTTCTGATTTGTGTTCCATCACAATCACTCTCTTGCACGACTCCCCTGTCCCCCTCTTCCTCCCCATACTCACCTGGCTCAATCTCACCCTTGGTTGACCTAAACTTTCTGCATTCTCTGCTGTCTGCACCAAAAGAGCTGATCATTGTCAGAGAAAAACAATACACCTGAGTTTTAGCATAAGGACCACAAACAAATGGGCATACAACACCAGCCCAAAATCCTACTGTCTTTCTCTGCCCCTCTACCCTCCCATGCCCAAATCTCTTGAAATCTATTCATTGAAGAAACCAGGCTGTTGGACACTAATTTCCTACAGTCTAGATTTTGCTGACTGCATCCCTGTGGTATTATTTAACATTCTGTCCCGCTCTCTGTATTGTGGCAAATTGGTGGGCTCTAGAGGACTGCTGTCTTTTGATTCACCAATTTTAGCACTATTTTTCATTGATTTAAGGTAAATGAAGATGTAGCATATATACAGCCCCTCTTTTCCCCCCCATATTCTTCCAATATAACCATATCTCAATTTTTAAATTAAATTCACACTCTGTTCTCATTATAAAGAACCCACTTCTGAGACAAGCTGCCTACTGTAATTACACTGCCTTAGATGTGAATTTTTCTTTTCTGGATTTATTACTACCTTGTTATTTAGGGTTTTCCCTGAACAACTGAGGTCTTTCCGCACTTTCAAACACCGTATGGTTCTTCTTAATATAAATTTCCATAAAGTCAAACTCACTGGATAATTTTCTAGGTCTATTATACTGGCTAAAGAAGGCCTCTTTGACAAAATGATATTTGAACAGACACCTGAACGAAGTGAGGGAGAGAGCCATGTGACTAGCTGGGTAAAACCTTCCAAGCAGAAAGGGCAACAATTACAAAGACCGCAAAGTGGGAGAATGCTTGTTGTATTTGAGGGTCAGTAAGGAGATCGGCGTGGTGGAACAGGGCAGTGAGGAGGGGAGAGTTCTACAGGAGGTGAAGTCAAAAGGTACCATAAACCAGACAATGTCGGGCCTTGGATGCCACCGTAAGGCCGTTGGGTTTTATCAGGAATAAGATGGGAAGCCACTATAAGGTTGTGAGCAGAGAAGTGACAAAAACATGACTTATATTTCAAAATTAGCTGCTAATTGGCGAACGGATTTTAGAGATCAAGAAAGGAAGCAGGAAGACCAGTTAGGATTTCTTTCTCCTCGATAGTTCAGGCAAAAGACAATGGTGGCATGGACTGCCATGCTGCCAACGATGGAGATGAGACTCGGCCAGATTCAGGATCTACTGTGGGGGTAGGAGAGACAAAGGTGGACTGGATGAGGAGTGTGACAAAAGGAGAACAGTCAAGGACGACTCAAAAGCTTTTGGTGGTGGCGAAAGCAGACGAAGACGAGAGAGAAGAGCAAAGGAGGACCAAGTGTGAGGAGAGGAAATTAAGAATTCTGTTTGGGATCTGTTAAGTTTGGATACCCAGGGGGAAATGTTCAGTAGTTCGAAAATGAGTAAGAAGTTTAGTGAAGAGGTCAGGACTGGAGTCAAAATGGAGATGCTGTGAGTGGATTTCCTGTTCTTATGTTGCTGAGCTTTGAAAGTAGGGGGTGGAAATATTTATTCTTAAATGCACCCCAATCTGGCCTTCATCCTCACCATTCCACTTAAACTTCTCAAAGTCAATGAAGACCTAGCTCTATGTTGTCAAATCCAATGGACCTTCTCCTTTCTTGAATTCTATGACACATTCCACAGTTAACCATTCCCTCCCAAATTTATATGGATAATCAGGAACTCTCTCCTGACCTTATGACCCGTATATCCAACTGCCTACTTGGCATCGCCATTTCAATGTCTGATTGTGTCAGAAGTTAACCTGTAAAAAACACAACTCTCCACTTGTCCACTCAAACCTCTGCCTTCTACGCACATTTCAGCCATAGCCTGACCATCCACTCAGCTGCTCAAACTTAAAAGCTAAGAAGTCTTTGACCCTTTTCCTTCTCTCGTTTCTAATACCCATCCCTTAGCAAGTGCAAATACATCTCCAACCTGTCTGCTTCTCTCTAGCACCAGTGCTTCCCCCCTAGACAAAGTCCTCATTATCTCTTATTGCAACAAACTCCTTGCTGGTCTTCTCTTTATTCTGTAAGCCTCTCTCTAAAGAGCAGTCAGAGGGATATTTTTAAATATCTCCTACTTAGACTCCATCAATGACGTCCACTGCATTTAGAATAAAACCCGAACTTCTCACCCCTATGTGATCTGACCCCAGTCTACATCTCCAACCTTACCTGGTCCCATTTCCCCCTCACTGTACAATCAAGTCACATCAACCTCCCTTCTGTTTCTTTAAGCCTCCAGTCTTCCATCTCTCTCCACCCCGGGCCCCTATCTCGGCTTCTTCCCATCCTGCATGTCTCAGAAGAGGGCTTTGCTCACCAGTCTACCCAGAGTCCCCTCTTCCTTTACTTCTGTCATAACCCTCTGCTTATTTTCTTCTTGATGCTTACTAACATTTCGTTATTACCCTATTTATTCATTTGGTTTAATTGTTTATTTTTTGTCTCCCCATCACCAGGACGTAAGCTTCATCAGGGCAGGGGTACTGTCTGCCTTGTATTTCTAGCACCAATATTAGTGCCTGGGGATGTAACAGGTATTCATTCATTTCTGACCTCTACATAAAGATGTACACAGAATAAAGCTCATGGCACCTTTTCTTTTTTCATTTTGTAGGCTGGGAGATAAATGAATAGAATAATATTTTCTATCCAATCATTTCTCCTAGCCTGTCTCAATGTTCCAAAGTTTAATTAACAGAACAAGGAAGTCACCCTGAACTGAACTCAACACTTTGGAATTTCGCACATTTTTAGGTTAGCAAAAAGTAAAGACAAACGAATGTCTACCAACAAGGTGCTTATTACAGATTATAGGCAGACCTCGGAAATATTGCAGGTTCAATTCCAGACCACTGAAATAAAGGAAATATCACAGCAAAGTGAGTCAATGAATATTCTGGTTTCCCAGTGCAAGTAAAAATTATGGTTACACTATATTGCAGTCTGTTAAGTGTGCAACAGTATGATGTCTAAAAAAACAACATACTGGGCTTCCCTGGTGGCGCAGTGCTTGAGAGTCCGCCTGCCGATGCAGGGGACATGGGTTCGTGCCCCGATCCGGGAGGATCCCACATGCCGTGGACCGGCTGGGCCTGTAAGCCATGGCCGCTGAGCCTGCGCATCAACGGGAGAGGCCACAACAGTGAGAGGCCCGCATACCGCAAAAAAACAAAACAAAACAAAACATACTTACCTTAATTTAAAAACACTTTATTGCTAAAAATTGCTAACCATCATCTGAGCCTTCAGCGACTCGTGTTCTTTTTGCTGGTAGAGGGGTTGAAATATTTCAAGAATTACCAAAATATGACACAGAGACACGAAGTGAGCAAATCCTTTTGGAAAAACGGCACCAACAGACCTGCTCCACAGGGTTTGTAAAAAAGCAGTATCTGTGACACGCAATAAAGCAACGCAAAATAAAACAAGGTCTACCTGTATTCTGTACCAGAAATGCAACAACACACAGAGATAATCTGCACGTCAGGTATCTTCTGTTCCCCCCCTCTGGATTCACACTCCTTCCTTCTCTCCCTGCTGGCCCCAGGAGCCAATGTGCATATTATTAGCCCAGACTTCACGTTGGGTTCAGACAATGGGAAGTCTCACCAGGACATCAAAGACAGAAAGGAGAACGAAGACAGGATATCTATTTCCTTGTGACCACTGGCCAAAAGCCATCCTGCTCTTAAGGCGCTGATTCGACTCATTATCTCCAATGAGCAGAATTTAGGCCTAGGAGTGGTTAATAGCTGCACTGCTGATCAGCCCGCAAGACGCTGTACTATCCTTTGTGGTCCTCCTATACAACATCTGTATAAGTAGTTTCTCTGCAAATAAAACCTCTTTCAATTATCCTATTTCAAGGATGCCATCTGTCTTCTACTAGGACTCTGAGAAAATGTATATTTAGCAAAACTGTGGTGAAAGCCTCTTTGTAATATGTTGATTGGAAAAGGGCTACAATGTAGTTGTCATGATAGAATCCTTTTATGAAGACATATCTCTGCCTAACCATGCACATATTACACTTGCACTTACACACGTCCGTAAGGATGTTTACCACAAAGCCAATGGTGAGTATCTCTAGACGGTAGGATTTAGAGGGATTTTTTTTTTCCTTTTTTCTTTATATTTTTATGTACTATGTGAAAATTTTAACAAGCATATACTATACTATTAAACAGAAAAAAATAGGTATGTGTTTTAAAATAGCATTTCCTTCTTCTCCACACCCATTTCTACTCTTAATTTAGATGCCCATTACTTCTCACCAAGATTATTATAGCTTCCTTACTGCACCTAGTTTCTAGTCTTGACCCCTACATTGCAACCTCTAAACTTCCACCAAAGTGATTTTTCCAACAGGCTAAGTGATGATACCATTCTCTTGTGCAGAATTCTTCAATGACTCTCAACGTGGTGAGGAGAAAGATATAAGTTCCTCCGCATAGTATACTAGTCCTTCAGAATCTGACTCCTAGTTACAGACTGGCCTCGCTTGGGCCAGTCTTCATTGTTTTTTCCTGCACACAAGGCACTTCCACCCCAGGCCTAGTACCTGTTGGCTAGAGTGCCTCACCCACGCTCGTTCTCTTGGTCAAGTCCTACTCATTCTTTCCATCTCAGATTGAAGTCAACCTCCTGCTCCCTGATTCCCTTGGTGCTGGGGGCTTCTCCTCTGCTCCCACTACAGCCGGTCCACTTGTCACTATGACACCCATCATGCTGTGGCACCGTATTGTTTGCACATGTTTCTCCCAACTAGCCTCATGCTTCCTGACAGCAGAGACCCACGTCCTTCCACCTCCACATTCCCGATACCTAAGACAGTATGCCTTCAAATACTAGCTGCAAGAAAAAAATCTGCTTTTCTCTATATTTTCTCTATATTTTGCTGGTCTACAAGTTACATGTGTAGAAGACTGATCTATCTGGTAATTATATGAATTAAACACATCTGTATAAAAACAAGTCAAATAGTGGGTGACTTAAAACTGTACAGTACTGCTGCTGGGGGCATAATTGCTAAAACTGCTACCATTTCTTAAAGACATTAAACCTCTGATAATCTCTACGTCTGAACTACCTTCCAATGCATATTCTTTTCACATGAGAATAAATCTACATTTCCAATAAATGAGACAGTTCAATCAAAAAGTATACAAAGTAAATTCCAAAAGAATTGGAACTAGTCAGGCTTACCAATACTAGCATGATCGATAATTGTGTCAATATCTTGTAGACCCCATTTCTTATAAGCTAACGGTGGTGGCTGTATGTTCTCATTGCCTGACGCTGCAGCTGTCAAAGATAAAAATTAGACAATCCAAACTTAAATATAATGGAGAAAATGAAGTTTTACCAAAAAATCATCAAGAATAACTTGGTTTATAATTCGAAAATTTCAGCTAAAAATAATGAGGCAAAGTAATGTAAACTACACATACAGTGAGATTTATTCACACCAATACAATGCACATAAAATGCAAACATTAAAAGACTAAGCTGGCTGTCATAAGAGATTTTGGAACACTCAAGGAATTAGAGAAGACTATTAAAAATTCTAGACCACCACTAAAAATCAAGGTGAATTCCAACTGCAGTAGAAGCCAAGTAACTAATTTCTCCCCCTTGAGTAAGACAGTGAATAAAATCCTGGAAACAGCAACCAGTGCCTTAGCGAAACCTGACGGTATGCCCAGCAAAGGACACATCATAGAAGGGTCTTGAATGCAAGTAACTGAGGCCAGGCTTGACAGAAAGATATGCTAACAGTGATAGCACTGCCAGAAAAATGAATGCAATGCCAATCACTGACCTCAGCATTTCCACCTAGGGAGTGAATAATGAAAAGAAAAGCAACAGTTCCAGCTCTTGCCACAGGTTCATGCCCAAGGCCCCAGTCATCAGTACATTCTCATGCTACATTATTAGAAAACGGCTGGATTCTGGTTGTTTATTCTGGAAGCAGAAGTACCCTGATAAAGGAAAAATGTAATCCTCCTAGCACTCCAGATTTGAGAGTAAGGCCAAGAAGAGAGTTTTCCTATATTGTGAAATAAAAGTCACAACAGTCTGCAGCTAAGTAATCAGAATTATTTTTAGAGCAACTTAAAATAAATAAGAGGGCACAAAGTGGCTTACTTACTTACTTCCTAGGAGATAAAATGGCTTTATGGACTCATACATGACAAAATAAACGGAAGTTCAAACATAGTAAAAATGAAACGGCTGACGATACCAATTAAAACACAATTGTCTATTTCTAGTTTATTTTATGGACAGAATTTTTATCTACAGAAAATGGCCAGTCTCTTTGGGCACATACATTAACGGTAACTATTATGTCTCCAAGATAACAAGGATATTGAAACTTACGGTGGGCTAAATTTAAATAATTTAAAAGATTATGAAAATAGGTATAAAAATTCAAACAAATTTTGACTTTACAGAAAAGCATGTACTATTAAAGAGCGATATAACCAAGAATGTTACAATCTGCTAAAAGGACAGTGAAGATTTTTCTATTGCAATGTAAGATGCTGCATTCTTTCCTTAGAAGAAATTGTTTCTTTTGTGTCTTATAGTTTAGTTCTGGATTTATGAACAATCTTTATGAATTAGATAACACATCTTAATTAAACTCTTCTTTCAGGGAGCGGTCTAAATCATTTAAGAGTTAAACTTTGTTTGCTCTTTTTAGGACCATTAGGCTCCTTTATCCAAACCCAGAAGAAAATGGGGAAAGTCAGCACCAACACTGGTATTTTCATTGCTTTTAAGCCTTTTTGTTCCCATGATTTTAACATCTCTAAAACCGGAATCTTAAAATCAACGGTGTGGCTCTCACTGGCAACATTTTTACTTCTTAGTGAAACAGAAAATAATAGTGCACCTTATAATCAATGGCATCTTGAATTTGATGAAAACCAATATCCTCTTCTAAAGACATAATAGCATCAGAATGTAAACGAGGGGTAGTAAAGATTAAGAATTCTTGATTATTTGTGCACTTTTCATGCCAAAGTCTGGAAATGATGTAGCTGCCTATGTAGATTATATTTAGGTCTCTAACTTTTCTCTGTTCAGAAGTGTTTCAAGTTAGCAGAAAGCAGCTGATGTTGACTTCTATTGGGTCCTACCTCCTGTGAGGGAAATGCCCCCTGCAAACTTTATGCTATCTTTACCCTCAGTGAGAATTCACAAGGTTTTAGTATGCTGGCCCAAATAGCTGCCCATCTAGTGAGAAATCTGGTTTCTCAGCTAGATGCAACTAAATTCTCCACCCCAGTGTTGAATCTCTCTCTTAACTGGCCAAGACATATTGCTGAATCAGTAAATAAAGCCTGCAGTTCAACTGGCAACATGTAAAGAGAGTTGATGTTCTAGTCCTGGCCTTTATCTTACTGAGCAATCTACCCAGCAATGCACTCCCATTTCTACAGTAACCGTTTTTTTTCCCTTTTAAATCTAGTTCAGAAGGCCTTTTTAATTTAGAAGACATATTTAATTCTCTAAGTAGATTAAGTTAAATAAGACAAACATCACCAGAAGTTAGCTATTTCTTGGCCAAAATTACCTTTGGCCACCTGATTTCGACAAGCACGAAGAGACTGAAAAAGGCTAAATCCATCAATAGTCACGATGGCAGCTGGATATAAGATACTCAACTCTTCATTCTATTAAAGGAATAAGAAAGAAGAAAATAATAAATTTTCATTATTGCCAGATAAGCATATCTATTTTTCTATTATAGCTGAATGTCATTATTAATGTAAAATTTTAAAATACTATAACTAAACAACTGTCAAACACCCAACACACAAAACAATATCAGGCAGAGGAACAGTAAAAATAGACAATTTCAGAATGCCTTTTGGCCAAGGACTTAACATTCTTCTCAAATATGAGCCTTTGTACATGGTGAATAACGTTTTCGGGATAGATGGTGGGAGTAACCAAAAAAATGTACAAGTTTCATAAAAATGAAATATAGTCACTGTATGGATTAAAAACAACACATAAAAGTAAAAAGAAGAGAAAAAGGAAACTCACCTGAAATCCCTGACATACATCAGTATATAGTGTCACATATAATCGCACACTTTTGTATGAGACTATACCATATAACATGTTTTTGGTATTCTAAAACTATTCTATAACATGTTTTTCATTACTCAATAATACGTCCATTATATTCTTCCATTTCAATAAGCGAGCAAATCATTTTTTGTTGTGGAGATGCTGTATTTCATTGTATGAACCAAAATTCCGTTAACCAGTTCTTACTGATGGACATTTAGTTTGGCCTCCTGCTTCTGCCTTTGCTCTCCACCACCCATGCTCCACAGACAGCATGATCTCCCTGAGACTCAGCCGATGGAACCACTCTCCTGATTAAATCTCTCCAATGGCTCCCTTCTGCACTTAGAATAAACCCGAACTCTAACCATGCTACAAGATGCGGCCCCTGTCTCTAACCTCATCTCACCTCTCTGCCCTGGCTCCTTGAACACGAAGGCCATTATCACCTCAGTACTTTCCGTGTGCCTGGACCTTCACCTCCCGGGTCTTTGCCTGCCTAATTCTTCTGATTGTTCAGGTCTTGGCTCAAATGTAGTTGCTCTGAGAGGCTACTCCTGAGCCTCTGTCTCAAACATCGTCTCCATTCCCTCATCTCAGGACACTCTCATCAACATGATTACTTCCCTCACGGCACCTATCAGAGGCTGGAATCGTCTTGGAATCCCTAGTTATTCATCGTTGGTTTCCCTCCACCATCCCCAAACTGCAGGCCCCACGAAAGCAGAAACTGTGCATGTCTCGTTCACCAATGGATTCTCAGTGGTTAGAACTGGGCTGGGCACATAATAGGCAGTAAATAAATATTTGTGAATGAATTAAATATTTTCATTATTATAAACATCACTGCAATAAACATTCTTCTGTATATATCTTTTCACATCACTTTGGTGTAAATTCCTTCAAGGGGGTCTGTTTTCATTTGTGTTATTAAACTGTCTCAACAAAGTACCTATCAATTTTTACTTCTATCAACAATACATGACAGTGTCTGTTTTTCCATATTGTCACCAACTTTTGTTAATCATCTTTGCCAATCTGAAAGGCGAAAAATTATCCAAATGTAGTTGCTTATAGTCCTTAGATTATTAATAAGGTTCAAATTTTTATCATATGCTTTAGACCAATTATATTTCTTCTTTTGAGAATTGCCTTGCCCCTTTTTCTACTGGACTGTTGGGGTGTTTCCATGTTTAAAAGACATTTGTGGGCCACAAGGGGTGGGAAGCACGGGACGAGGGAGCTGGGGTGTGGGCTCACATAACAAGTTCACAAGGCTACGCTTACACAGTCCACTGAGCGTAGCAGCGGGGAGAGAGCCCCCGACTCGGAGGAACTAATCACCAGCTCGTCAGTTATCTCCAAAACGAGACCGCCTTCCTAAAGAAGACACTCATACAAACACCAGTGGTCCAACAGCAGCAGAAATTATGCTAAATGACAGAGATCTTTATGCAGAAACCACGGAAGAAGTTTCTTTGACATTCCAGAAAAACGTTTGGAATCTTCTCCGACAATGATAAGCCATCACACCTACTACACTCACTGCCCCCAGAACTGAATTACAGGAAATCTGCTCCTGTGATCTTTAATAGACCTAGGAGTATACTGAAGAAGCAGCAAATAGATATTTTTGATCTATAAACTGATGTATCAGATCCAGAGATGCTGTGTAGAATGCAGGGTAACGACAAAGGCTTCTCTCCGCATGTTTAATAAGAGTTATTTTTCAACTGAAGGATTTTCTTGACTCACAAACGCAAAGAGCAAACAAATATTTAAATGTGAGTTATATTTTCCTGCCAGCTCTAAAAAAAGATTATTATAGACATAACCAAGTTTAAAGTGTTTGAAGAACCTTCATCTTCCAGAGAATTTGTAAAAAAAAAAAAAAAAAAAAAAGTATCCTCTTGGATTTCCAACAGCTTCTTTCTTGTTTCCTTCAATAGTTCCATTTTCTCCTGTCTCCTTACAATGAATATTATAAGACTTAAGTCTTCAGGCTTCAGTTTTATTTTCCTATAACCTTTATCCGGAAGAATTCATTCACTACCTATGACTTCAACCATCGTCTTCAATCTAGTCTTTGTGTCTATATGGTAGTTCTGTATCACTACAGGCATGATGGTATTTTCATTTTATTTCCTACCATCACCTAAAACTCAACACGTCCAAATCCAAATTTAATAACCTTTGTTTACTGCCAAAGCAGTCCCTTCTTCCAACTTTGTCAATGGCACACCTTAGGATGGAGATCTTGGAGCCAACTCATTTTTCTTTTTAAAATTCAACATCTCAATACGATAACCAGTCCTGTCAAATGTTCCTCCAAAATGATTTTTGTACTAGTCCTTTCTCTTTCCACAGCCATTGCAGTCCTGGCTCCCAGCACCGTACAACTATTACAGATAACTTAAAAAACCAGATAACTAGCCTCCCTGATTCCAGGCTCTCACAAGTCCAATTCATCCTGAAGAAAGAGTCCTTCAAGATCCCTTTGATTACATCCCTTCCTCCTCATAAATCTTTAGTAGCTTCTAAATCTCCTGAATCAATTCCGATTTTCACTTGGCTTTCAAATTTATGAAAAATTTGGCCACTCAGCCTATTCAACAATTTCTCATTAGTTTCTAACATAGGTTTCTTTGTTGTCTCATACATAGTCCTGTGTTTGAATCTTCCTTCATTTTTCTCCTGACTACCTAAAATACTTTCCCTTCTTTTCTCACTAATTAAGTTCAATACCCATTTTCAAGGCTTAATTCAAACTTCACCCCCTCAATGAAATTTTCCTTTTTTGTCCTAGTCCTAATTGAGCTCCCTCTTCTCTAAACGTGCACGGAAGTTATTCTGTTCATAAAAACTAGCAAATAATAAGGTATTGTTTAATATTACTGATTAACTCATTCATAGGTATTAATAGGTATTAGTCTAGTCTCTCTTACTAGTTAAGTTTCTTCTAGAGCTCCAGTCCATCTATCGCACAATTTAAGTCCACATAGTCAAATTTGAAGATTTGTTTACTTCAAATCTTCTGGAAGCAGGATAGCACAAAGAAAGAAGGCATATTATATAGTTTTGACAGGGTACCAAACAAGATGTGCTAAGAGTGTATCAGTTTATGTGGCTCTACAATTACTTTTTGACTGTGAGACAATGAAAATCTCACACAGCACCAGGAAGAAGTGAAAACTGTGGACAGCCTTAGACACTCAACAGTATTATTTTCTCTATCAAAATCTTCAATGAATATAAAATATTTTCCAAAGTAAATAAAAATTTAATAACCCCGTTTCTGAGAAACAGGTTAGTGCAATGTGGTAGCACTATTAATAATACAGCTAGAACTTTTTTCTTTTACTCTCTATATAATTTTGACACCTAAGTTCAAATAAAAAAGATATAAAGTTACAAAATACCATTTTGTACCTTAAGTCACTATTAAATTCTAAAAATGAGAAAACTTTTTATCTTCTGACTTAAGTGTTTTATTTCATTATAGAGCAAAGCATACAATATTTCATTAAGTAAGTAAAAGCAAGACTGGTATTCTTTACTCAGCTGTGAGTAGCTTATATTTCTATTTAGAATATGATAGCACAGCTAACTGTGCCACAAGAAGATTCTTAAAGTTTCCACCCAATGAAAGAGGGAAGAAACGACTTCAAAGTAAAGCCACTACTCCTCTGGACACAATCTCTTATGCTACCTGCTCCGTCACGCCGGGATGTCGTGGGATTTCATAGGTCCTGCACTTGAGCTGTAGCACTGGGTCCTCGTTCAGGAGCTGTGAGAGCAAGAGCACGCCACTCTAGGAGGAAGCACAGAGATAAGCCCTGCTTGTTTTCTCACCAATATACCGGAACAGGTACGGCCGGAGAGCATCATTCCCCCAACGGGCCTTCCGCAGATGCCTGGTAGTCTGTTTGCAGCATATGGCTTCTCTTCTCTATAGCTCCTATCAGAACTTTCTACCACCACTGCTCCCCCTGTTCCAGCATTCCACCCCATAAAGTATCAAATACACAGTCCCAAGGGGCAGGTGGTCATGAGTCACAAGTGAGTGTGATGGGGATGGGTTACCAGTCAGCTGTTATCTCGGAACCGCACAGCACTCAACTCACCTCTGTGTAGAAGCGTACGTAACCCGAAGTAAAGCCCACCACAATGCAGGTCCAGTCTGGTCGTCCAGTGGAACTCCTGTTACAAACAAAAGTGACGATCTTAAGCGCTCATAAATCAAAGCAAAGAAAACAAATGACTCATTCATCCTTACCTCTTCTGGCTTGCTAGTGGGATACACAGAGCACTGGTTACACATTCCCTAGAAACAAAAACAAAAGCATATGCTTACCTAATGAATCGATCAATTACTTTGAAAGCTCTATAATGGGATGTTAAAGGGTAATAAGTGGAAGACGAGCTCTTCGGATCAGTTGTATCCAATGCCTACATAAAAAAACAGTAAAACTGCCCCCACAAGTAGGGTCATAAAATCCATTCACATAAAAGGTAATGTCACATTCACTTGTAGTTAATAAAAAACACTCTGTATTGTCATGAAAAGCACAAAAGTAAAGAAAGCACACCTTTACTGTACATGACTGATTATGCACAAAACTGAGAAAACATCAAATGATCACCAAGCAGTCATTTCCTACTGTTCCCCTCTCCTCCGCATCAGCTAAGAACTTGGGCAGAGGGTGGGAGGAATGGGAGGAACTGGCAATTACATTACAGGCAAGCTGCATTTCTGCTGAGTACGTTAATCTAGAGACTTACTGTACTTCAATTGGCTGGCTTCTTCTTTTATATTTTGCAAAACTTGCTTCTGATAACCTATTTCTACGCATCTGCTAGGCTGGATGGTCCCTAAAAGATTATTTTTTCCTGACACATAGACTTGAAAAATTTGTCTCGCACTCAGACACAAGCCTCAAAATTAAAATAACTCTTACTGACTTTCATTTAACGTGTAAAACCTCAGGACCATCACCAGCTTATTCAACAAAATATAAACCCTCTTCCACATACATCAAACCAGATAATCACCAAACAAAATTAACCTTTTTCTTTGTTTGTCGTCTCTAAAGTAATTGAACCATTATGTTTGCTTTGCATTTCGGAGAGAAATTAAATGTCTTCAAAATGCTTAGACTAAATGACTTAAGGAGAAATATTATTTATTTTGATAAAAGTAGAAAACAATTCATTGAGTATCTACAGAGTGTCAGGCATGTACTATGGATTTCTACTTGGTTGTCTTAATCTGAATTCAAAGTCTGAAGAATCTTATTCATTCCGACCAGGTAACTTTCAGTCATAAAAATTTAACTGAAAACAGGTTTTGGCTGCAGGTTCCAGGCTAGCAGCTCCATCATGGAACCATGCTAGAGATCTGGTTTTAAAACTCTTACTGGGACTTCCCTGGTGTCACAGTGGTTAAGAATCTGCCTGCCAATGCAGGGGACACAGGTTCGAGCCCTGGTCCAGGAAGATCCCACATGCCGCAGAGCAACTAAGCCCATGTGCCACAACTAAACAGCCTACGTTCTACAGCCTGCGAGCCACGACTACTGAGTCCACGTTCCACAACTACTGAAGCCCGCACACCCAGAGCCCATGCTCCACAACAAGTGAAGCCATCGCAATGAGTAGCCCCCGCTCACCACAACTAGAGAAAGCCCACAGGCAGCAATGAAGACCCAACGCACCCAAGAATAAATAAATAAAATTAAATAAATTAAAAAAAAAAAAAACTCTTACTGGATCAGTAGGAAACTTGAATTTACCAGTTTGCATTTCTGAAGTATTTATGAGTTTTAAGAATTAATGTAGCACTGTCCCCTTTAAGTACAAGCCCAATGCTGGCAAAGCAGAGAAGACAAGGGCTGCCCTTGACTTTTTAGCTGAATAAAATTAATGAAGAGCTGAGGAAAAGACAAAATGTAGGCAGGATGTTATGGGATTCTCTCTGAATTCTCCTTTAAAGTCTCTCCAAACAGGAGGTCTTTTTTTTTTTTTTTTAAGTAATCACATGGTTAATAAAATTAAAATTTACTGGTCAAATCATGCTCTACAACTTCTAAAGCTGCAAAGAATATACATTTACTAAACATTCCAAACAATGAAACTTCTTAATAGATTCACATACAAGTCAAACAATTTCACATATACATTTAACACACAGAGAGACAAAAAAAATGAACTGGTACCTACCCTTCTTCGACACCTAAAGAACCACTCCAACCAACAGCAAACTGCATTTCTTCCTTCCCTTTATCACTATGTTTCCATTTTGCTGAGAAAAAATTAAGTTATCACACAAAATAACTCCTTTAACTATAGTATACTAAAACAGAATTTATAAATTTCACTCTTTCCCTTTAGAATGATGAGTACAGAATTGAATAGTTCTATATTAATTGATTTGGGTCTTTTTCTAGGTAAATATAAGATAATGTTTAAAAATTTTTATAAGATTTATATAAAACTCTCTCTTCAGTCTCTTTCCTCCAATTCAATCCATATAATAAAGTTATTAATTCTTATGTATCACCCCACCTTTCTTATTTATAAAACTACTTTTTATCTTTAGTTGGCAGAGAAAATTTTTCTATTAGATTTATGCTACTGGAGGGCAAATCTGCTTTATAAGACCATTCCACATCCATTTAATATAAGATCTTATTTTGATCAGTGAGGTTTTCCACATTCTATATATACCCAAACTTTAAATTTAATCTTCAACAAAAATTATAAGCTGAAAACTTATGCCCCAAACAGGAAACTACAACACTGTGAGTTTTCAAATTAGAGTTGAAAGTCACTTGACTCACATTATTACTAAGAAGCAGTCAGTGCCCTTTGTAGCTCTGACTGCCCCTTGCAAGAACTGGGCAATGCCCAGTACTGCCTCTGAAATGCCACAGAGAGACAGCTACAGTATCTACAGCCAAGAAAGAAAAAGAGAGGAAAGAAACAGAAAAGAAAGGAAAAAGAAAGGGGAAAAGAGAGAGAGAGAAATAAAAAGAAAGAGAATCAAAAGTGTTACATAACGTATCAAACTATGGAATGCCACCATATAATGCATACGAGAGAAGTAAAACTGTTTCTTTCTGCCTAATCCATTTTCTATTCTATGCATTAAAATAAATGAAAATTACAGAGTACTTACGCACTAGAAATACAGCTTTTTGCTCCCGAGTTATAACCATAAGATCATTGGTTGGAGATAAGGATAAAACACAATCTTGAAGCCAGGAAGTTTTTTGTGTTTTGCATGTATTTCCTTCTTCTTCCTGTGAATAAAACTACAATTATTTCCATGGAAAAATATCGAGAAAAGTTCAACTCAGCATGTCCACCTTGAGAAGCAAGGGAGAAGAAAAAAGGGAAAAGAAATCTTCCCAATTCTTTTATAGTCTCAGTAATATTCCTTATCAAAACATGTCAAAGATGACCAATAAACAAAATATCCACTACAAGCGGATCTCAGTTTTGAATATTAATTGAAATTAAAAAATATAAAACAGATAGCAAGACATTAAAAGAACCTCCCATAGGGATTATTCTAGGAATAATTCAGTACTAGGAAATTTAGTAAATAACCCTATTTGAGACAGATAGTTAGGGTATCTGCGGCTAGACAGCAAAGAAAACATTATCTGACAATTACGACCTGTAAAGTATGATAATTTGGACACATCTTTTTATGTAACCTGAAAGGTGTTCTCTCTTTTTAATTGAAAATGCATTCACTATGTAGGTAAATTCCCATGGTTAAAAATTCACAGATCTAAAAAGGTCTTCTTTGCAAAGTCTCTCTGATATTCCTGTATTCCGGCCCTCCTTTTGTTCACTCCGGAGACAGCGGTGTGACCGGTTCTCGTACATCATTTCCAGAGACACAACTCACATGGGCAAATACATTTAACTATCCCTTTCCCCCCCCTTTTTTTTTTTCCCTTTTCCCCTTTTTCTGACACAAATGGTAGCATACTATATGCATACTTCTATATTTTACTTTCTTCTCTTAGCATATACCTCAGACTTCATTCTACATGAAGTTTCTTAATTTTTTAAATGGCTGCATAGCATTCCATTGTATAGACACACCATAATTTAGTCAACCAGCGCCCTACTGACGGACCTCCACAATGAAGCAAATATCACAACAAAGTGAGTCACGTGAATTTTTTGATTCCCCAGTGCCTATAAAAGTTATGTTTACACTATCCTGTGGTCTAATAAGTGTGTAATAATAGCATTACGTCTTAAAAAAGGTACATACTGTAATTTTAAAATACTTTATTGATAAAAAATGCCAACCATCATCTCAGCCTTCAGCAAGTCATAATCTTTTTTGCTGGTGGTGGGTTTGAAATAGTCCAAGAATCGCCAAAATGTGACAAAGAGACATGAAGTGGGCAAACGTTGGAAAATGGCACCGATAACTTGTTTGAGGCAAGGCTACCACGAACCTTCAATTTGCAAAAAAAAAAAAAAACTATATCTGCAAAGTGCAATGAAATGGGGCATGCTTGTAGTATATATGCTATGCTCTATTATTATATCATATCATCATTAGGATTTGACGTGTCATAAAATTCTAGAGCTAAAGTTTTAGTCTTGCCACTTGGGAAGGATGCTAGCTTTTGTCACGAAATGCAAGGCTGCGTGCTTCGAATACGAGCTCAACAGCTCTTCTGATCCACAGCCACAGTGGGGTGGGCGTGGGACGACCACCAGCTCCCGGTCACATGTAATTCCAAAGGCACAACATTCAGTGTATCATGTTCAATAAGACAAAAGGCTGCTAACGACACAACTAAAAACAAGTGATATCCTTAAAATTATGCACAGTGGTAGATTTTTGTTATTTCTCCATGGGTTTAGCTATTTTCCCCCAAGCAGTGTAAATGTTATCAGAAAAGCATAAAGCAAATTTACAAATTGACAACAACTGGCAGTGGAGGTGGGAGAAGAAGTCTTACATAAATCAAATTTCTTTCAATAAGTCCTCAAAACAGAAAAAAAAAAATCCCTTGGTACATCTGGGTGATGTACATCAACAATCAACATGCTATATATACAAAGGCAAACAAAGAATAAAAGGATGGGAAAGTACATGCCCTAAATTGTTCTATAATGTCTGCTACACCGTAACCAAGCAATTTGGTAGAAATCAGGCCACAGTCACTTGAAATCTCCTCTCACCATAAGGAAGTCCTTCGGCATCATCCTAAGCAGAGGACAGTGGGTGCGTCAAGAAGTGTTTGCCCAGATGTGTGCTTGCGTTTGGCCACCTCACTCAACAGGAATGCGACAGGAAGGACGGCCGTGATTTGGATGCTGTACACAGCAACATCTGCCAAACACTTGCTAAGTGCCAGACACTGTGTTCAATGCTTTACACGTAAGTCTTACTTAATTCTCACTGTCACTCTGTAGAGGAGGTTCTATTACTACCCTCATTTTGAGATGGAGAAACAGAGACTGATCAAGGTAACTTCTCCACATGACACAGACGGAGCAGGGATTTGGACACAGGCATCTGGACACAGGCCCTGGGGTTCAATTGCCTGGGCAACCTCTGTGCTGCTTCCACACTGCACTGCCCTGGGAAGCTGGGCCCTATAAGGAAAACTGCCACAGCACCTTTAACTCTGCTCTGCTGCTGGGCATTCAGAATGAAGGGGGTGACGAGAAGCTCTACCCCGCTTCTAGACTAAAAGACGAGTGCCCCTCAATGATTAAAAAAGTAAACGGAGGAAAGAGGGCTGTAAAGGCCTAGTAAGGATGTGCCAGAAGTCTCAGCACACACTCGTTGGCCAATAAGATGTAAGCTCATCACTGTTTTCTACCATAAGGGCATCTGCCTACCAATCAGATTTTTCTGAAAACCTCCCACACAATAATGGGGCCCACAGCCATGAACAAAACTCCCTTGAAGATAATGATCCTAAAATAATGCCATCCTCTGACAAGGCAGTTAATTTCCCCAGGGAGGCACGATATTAAAAAAAACAAAAAACAGCATCACCAGGGGCTACCATGGCTTTTCACAAAAGCCAGCACGTACCCAGTTACTAAAGGTAACATTAAATACATCCATTAGCCATAAAACACAGCCCGTTTAGGGGTGGGAAGAGAGAAAGTATAATTTTATTTTAGTGTGGCCTAAACTTCAAGGATTTTTCTTTGCCTTGAGACTAGTAAAATTTTTTCTCAATCTGCACAAATAACGGAAACCACTGATGTGGGTTATGAAAAGGAATCTTTTCTAAACGCTAGGGCTGTAAAAAATATATATTTTAAAAATTTACTTCTTTCGATTTTAAGCCCACAAATTTGTCAAACGATTAGTCTTTCACAACGCAGCAGATGGTAAAACTGCAGTAATTTAACCAGCCTTTCAATTATAGCTGGCCACCATGGGGGCTGGTAAATTATCACTCTGTAAACATAGTGGCAAATGTTTTCTGGTGTATCAGCTACTGTGATGACGAGAGAACCACTGAAGTAGCCCACAGTAATTTTTCAAAGCTTTCAATTTTAGTTAATAAGTGTGTCGTTTGCAATTTTTACTGTCACGGTCATCGTGCTAACTTTCACAGGCATGTACACGTAACAGTGGTGCCAGCAAAATCCAGTATAAATAAGGGTCTGTCAGCATATTCGCTGTAATTCTCAGTAGTTTACTACCTAAATCAAAGAAATAAACTAGTCAGCTACACTTTCTAAACAAAGAGACATAAGTGCTTCAGCAATTTTGAAACACAAAAAAGTAAACAATGCCATGTAAGTTTTCCTTTTTTCTAGTCTACTATTAGCATATATAATACCCAATGCTTCTCAAACATTTTTTTAGGTAGCAAGACTTTTTATTCCCGAACAAAATTTTATACAATATCTTAATATATGATATAGATAAAAGCAGAAATGAGGAAGCTACCTAGCACCTTTGCAGAGCCCTAGAGCTTTCTCTAACATGGCATGAAAAGCACTGGTCCCGGCCATTTTCCAGATCAGGGACTAAAATTCTCAAGTGAAAGATCTTGAGGTCTTGTCAAAATTAAAATGAGGCAAGGCAAGAGCTCTAAATCTGGTTACAAATTTGATTACAGATAACCCAAAGAAAAAAAAATTACAAACACAATTAGTCACAAAACCCTCCGACTTCAATCTCAATTTTTAAAATTATTTTTCTTCCTAACCTTAGAGGAAGTTAATGATAATTCAGTAACTCTTACAGTTTTATTTCAACTGTCAATTCAAGTAGGATTAATTCTGCTATTATTTATTTTTTAATTGTATATATAATGTGACTCCATTTTTAGAGAATTTTCTGTGTGGCCCATTCATCCAACCACTCAACCAAATATGCCTACATTTATAATCTCTTAAAGTTAATAATGATGATTATCCTTAGGTGTTAGAAAGTTGATTATCTTACTCTTTTTATTTTTCTATAATACCTGAATTTTCGGTAATAAACGTGTCATTTTTACAAAACAAATTCATTACTCACAAAAAAATTCATTTTACAAATAATTACAATAAAACACCACAACTAAAAAGCATACTTCTTTATTTTTGAAACAGCCGTTTAATATTAAATACTAAATCTACGTGCTCCCTAGGCACCATGGGATATAAGAAAGTACCAAACAATTCCTGCTCAAAAACTTTACGTCTAGTTGGACAAATAAGACTAATAAACAAGAATCAATTAGCACCCAATATGAATCAAAATAGAGCTAATAGTTAAATTAAATGCTATGGACCTTAAATTGCTATTAGTGCTCACACACACAGACGCGCGCGCGCGCTCACACACACACGATAACAGTACACATTCCTAAAACATATTTGAGTGAAAAGCTTGAAAAGATGACAAACCTCACTCATAAATTTAAAAGTACAAATTAAAACACTGAAATGGCATTTCACACCATTCTGATTTTGCAAAGATTAAAGTTTGATCATCTACTAGAGGCAAACAATTTCAAAAAGTACCTGAGAAAAGCAGGCCTCTGTAAGAAAACACATCTATCTCTCATAGTTCTGAGTTTCTCAATATTGATAAAAATATGGGTACAGAGAAATATTTCATTTTTTACAAAATAAACAGAGCACAATGGTAAAAAGCAATTACCTCGGAGATGTTTTCATTTCTGTGACACAGAGAGTAGAAGGAGGCACTCTCACGTACTGTGTTCGGAATACACACTGGGGCAGGCTTTTGGCGGCACCCTTCAACAATTTTTATTAAAATTTGAAATATGTACACTTTTTAACCTTAGCAATTCCACTTCTGGTTATTTATTCTAAAGGAAAAATAAGAATGGCTAACATTTATTGAGCACATACTATGTATGTTCCAGGTACCATTCTAAGCACATCTCATTTCATCCTCTTAATAATCCTATGATTTTAATCCTATAATAATCCTATTAGTCCCACTTTAGGAATGATGTAACTGGACTGAGAGAAGTTAGGTAACTTGCCCAAGGTTTAAGAGTCACTGAGTGGCAGAGTTAGGATAGAAATTCAGGCAGTCTGACTTTCATTCATGACACTACACACATGTGTAACCAAAGATGCATAGTAGACATAAAGATGATTACAGCATCTCCTGTGATAGAAAACAGAAAAGACAAAGAACAAACATAAACAAAATGTCCCTCAACAGGGGTGTGGCTAAATAAATCATAGTATATCTATACAATGAAACAGTTAGTATTCCTTTACAAGAACTAGATGATTTATATATGCAGACACAGAAAAACCTCCATATTACATTAAATGTAAAAGGCAAGAGGTAGAACAATATGTAAAAATGAAGTCTACCTGGACTTTCAGGTAAAGAGAGAATTAAACAGATCAATTTTACTCTCACTTTCCCCAGCACTCTCAACCCCACTAAAAACAACAGCAGAAGAGTTTGTTTCAAGTACAGACAAAAAGAAGGAGAGGAGAAAAGCCACTAAAATTTGAGAGCTAGAAAGCAGACGGACAGGTGATAACTGATTTTACAGTCCCTGGAAAACTAACTCCCACTAAAGTGGTGGCGAGGAAAGATGAGAAGCAACCCCAGCTGCACTGCAAGATTGCCAATAGGCTTAGGAGTTGGTGCCAGCTCCCCCTGGGAGTGAGGGCAAAGATGCGGCTGAAGTCAGGAGGCTTGGTTGAAAGCAGGTCCCCAGATCCCTTCCCCCACCCCACACAGTCAGCCACTGTCCCTCCCTCCCTGGCAGAAGACCAGAGGCCCATCACCAAGCCAAAACCAACTGACAGAGCTACCCTGCAGGAATGCCTGAGGAGTCCAGACTTGAACTAAAATTAACAACTATCCACAAGAGCAAGGAAAAGTGGTGGCTGACTACATAGTGAGACTAAAAATAGGTCACTTTAAAATATTTAGGCATAAATAGTGCCACCAAGACTGAGCCCGGATACTGGTTGGTTTGTGGCCAAAGACCGGGGAACAGCTTACACTCACCTTTGGTGGCTGGCAAACAATCCTTTAACTGCGCTTTTCACACTAGAAAATCACTCCACCGGTATCTACGAAAACCCAACTCATGGCCATAAAGATCAAAGGGTTTTTTTTACCCCCTCTGCTATTTTTTTCATTTATTAAATAACTTTTTTTTAATTGAGGTAAGGCTGATTTACAAGATCAAAAGTTTTGAGGCCCCCAAAAGAGGCCAAGAAATTTTAGAGAACAAAAAGGTAAAGGCAGCAAGAAAAGCTGGGAGAGTTATACTGAAAGCCATGGGCGAGCCCAAGACTTCTGAACTCCAGCACGACTAACATTTTGGGTGGACAATCTTTTGTTTGAAGGGCTGTCCTGTGCATTGTAAGACGCTTCACAGCATCCCTCCCTGGCCTCTACCCACTTAGATGTGCCTTCCCCCAAGTTGTGACAAACAAAAATGTCTCCAGACATTGCCAAATGCCCCCTAAGGGGCAAAATCACCCCCAGTTGAGAAGCACTAGGCTAAACCCGGCTTGTGTTAACATGGAAAGTCACTGGCAAAATGAGTGTTTCTAATAGTCCAAGGTCCAAAGTCCTGATGAGAGCCCACCTGAGGAAAGAGACCCTCTGCGGCCACCATCTCCTCACAGGAGGAGGGCCTCGGGCGCCATCCTTAGCGTAATGTGGGTGCTCTCCTTCTGCCTCTGGCCAATCCACTGCTTACGTCTCTTGCGTGGTAGATGGCACCACAGTCTAAGGACACTAAAATAAGGCAAAATATTTTCCAGCATTACCCCAGATTATTAATGCTCTAATGCTCTAATCAGGTCATGCTGTCTCTTATTTCTCAGCCTGTGAACAAACATTTCTCTGGGGCCTCTATCTGACCAGCACGCTTTTTGCATTCCCTGTTAATCTGCTAAATCATTAGTACCTCCGTAAACTACATTATGTCACCTTCTGTAAAACAGATGGAACACATTCCTAAGGTGTCTCTTAGGTGGAAAATTTCCATGCTGCCTACCTTAACTGAGGACCTTAACCCAGGACCTTCTGTGCTTCCTGTTCCAGAAATCGCCGTCAAACAAATCCTTGATTCTATACTTCCAACCCTTTGGTCTTAATACAGCAACGAAGGAAAGCTCATTAAATCTGCCTTGCCAGTTAAAATTAAATTAAACCCTATCAAGCTTCTTCCCAAACCGCCGGATTCCCATTATAGCATGAGGCTGAGCAACACACCACTTCTTTCCCAAAGCAAAAAAATTATAACCCCAACTAAAAGCCCCTTACAACACTGTAAAAAATTCTGTTTACTATTTGTTATAGGATCATTAATAGGTAGACGTTGTAGTACAACTACCTTCTTTTCCCATTTCCCCCAGCCAGGTCCCCTTTGTCATGATGTCAGCTTAAAATACAGTACAGAGGAAGATCTTTGTTTTGCCTTTTCTTCCGTCTTGAAAGCCTATTCTGTTTGCCTTTCAATCCTTTTGTGTATTTACTCACGGGCAAGGAGGAATTCCTTAACCTTATTCATTGCACTTGTACACATAAAAGTTACGCCTGACATGGATCCATTATTTGGGGCACTGTTATGGACTGAATTGTATCCTGCACCCAAACTTCACATGTCGAAACCCTAACTCCCCCAATGTGACTGTATCTGAAGATGGGGCCTTTAGGGAGGTTAATTAGGGTTAAAAGAGGTCATAAGGGCACAGCCCTCTGATAGACTGGTATCATTCTAAGAATAGGAAGGGACACCAGAACCGGCTCTCTGTCTTCATGCACAGGGGAAAGGCCAGGTGAGGACACAGCAAGAATGCAGCCACCTGCAAGCCAGGAAGAGGAGTCTCACCAGAAACCAACCCTGATGGCACCTTGATCTTAGGCTTCCAGCTTCCAGGACGGTGAGAAAATAAATTTCTGTTGTTCAAGCCACCCAGTCTGTGGTATTCTGTTATGGCAGCCAAGGAGACTAACACAGGTACGAAATATCTATAAGAGAAGGACATTTGTCCTTTTCTATAAGAGAAGCCATCCTTAAAGTTCCAAAGCCTACCAGTGTCACAGACGCTTGCTTTCTTGGACGTGGCTGGCTACTGCTGATAACAGATACTAGAATATGCTTTCTTCCCTAAGCCCTCATTACAGCTGACACCCCAGAATCGAAATTAAAGAGGCTTTCTCCTTCCTTAGAAAAGCCTTATCCAGACCCCTGGTACTAAATCTCTATGATTACAAAAGCCCTTTAGTCTCTTCTGCCATAAAAATAAGAAACTACTCTCAAAGAGCTGACAGACTTCTGGAGATAAAAAGCACCCTAAAGTTTTCATAGTTGTCTGCTGGACTCAGCAGCAGCGAGGTGGCCTTCAGGTCGGCATTCGGTGGCAGTGGCTACTGCACTTTCCTCTTAGGTACCCTTCTCTGTGGTTCACCGACACACCACTGCAGCCCACCTAAACGGACCAGAACACAACATGTCTCTAACGCCAGACTAATGAAGAATGAAAGCCTACTTTCTTCTGCTGGTCACAGTAACCACCACCCTATGGCAATTGATAGAGAAGCCTATCATTGTTTTGACAGTTACAGCACCCTGACAGAAACATAAACTGACTTTATGACAGTCTGCTTTTTCCAGTCCTGGTCTCTCTCATCTTTAATGTGGCCAAGGCCCGCCAGGTGGACTCTGAAGGAAGGCAGGTTTTGAGTTTGCTGTCTGTCCATGACAAGAGAGAGTTGAAGTTCCCTCTCCCTGCCGACTAGGTGGCTACACCTATTAACCTTGACTAGGGCGTGTACTTCTGCGTTTCACACATCTGCCAAAAGTTAACTCTGATTCTTGCCATGCCTCTGGAGCTGGCTGTGCCTTTGGACTTGCTCATCACCATAGCTGGTAGCAGAAATAACAGAAATCTTTTGCCTCAGCTTAGTAAACTTTCTAATAGTCCTGGTATAAAACATGTTTCTCAGCCAAACTTCATAATGATCTTATACATGGAAAGTTCTGGATGATGCTGCAGTGTAAGGCAGAGGTCATACCCTTTTCCCTGGCCACAGTGCCATTTATGTTCTCACCCACCAAACAGGCTCCCTTGGCAAAGATGTCCTCTTGTTTTGAGGACAGGATCCAAATTCAAAGAAGCTCTCTTAAACACTGCAGGGTGACTTTAACATCTGAATAACCTCTGAACCCCACTGTCCTGGCCCACTTTTGTTGTCTTCCAAATACCCTCACCATGTACAAAAGATTGTGACAGGGTAAAGGGTTCAAACAGTTAGGAATGATTGCTACACCCAGAATTGTTGTCAACGAGGCCTAACAATACTGTTTCACTCGCCGCATTTGCCAAATCCACAGTGTGGGCAAATCTTCAAGACAAAGAGAACAACAAGCCTCCCTCATCCCTGAGGGCCACTTGTAAATATTCAAATTTTATCCGAATGAAAAAATATTCCACATGTAAGTAATTTCATGTGTTTTCAGAATGAGCAGAAGCATACTTCAGCTTTTAACTGAAACAGTTAAGATACGTCATCCCCAGATTTAGGATCTCCTTGCCAATAAAGAGAAGACAACATACTTTACAGGTCAGATTTAAAGGAGGCCTGATAACACTTACACATTCTAACTAGGCTGTCATTGTCTGCGTCACCCAGAATCAGCTGAAACAGTGGAACATCAAAATGAAATACTGTAAAATAAACCAACACATGACCTTTATGAGTAGGAGAGGCAACCTATTCCACAAAGCAGCCAAGGTGAGCTTCAAAAACCAGAAATCAGATAGTGCAGTTTCTGATCACATGCAGGCTAAACTTCAAATTCACAAAGCTTTACACCAGGCCTGCCTGATTTTAAAATGTTAACCTAACACTGAAATATGTCACCATCATTACAAAAGGAAAATGCCGCTATCAAAAAGCACGCACATGTTTACAAAGACTTACAGGTTCTTGGGGCTCTGTTTCTTCCCATGCTCCCCAACCATCATCTTCCCAGTTTGATTTACCTATTTTGAAAAAGATGAAAAGTGCTTACATGAAATATAGAGCTTAAGATATTTTAAAAACATTTCCTGTAAACATAATAGAATCAACCCCTGATATATAATAAGTATTATATAAATATAATGTTCATATTAAGGAAGAACACAATGGTAAACTATACTAGATCAAGATTTTGCTCTATGTAATAACAACCGGGAAACATTTGACCTGAATTTCCAAATGTATGTAAAAGTGTGAAGGTTATTTGGACCTTAAGATACTGGACATCGAGTTTATTTACATTTAGATCAAACTGCAAACGTGACTTTAAAAGAATCTTAAAATGACAAATATTTGTTACTTAAGACATCAGACAAGTTAAATATACACAATGACCAAAAACATACCTAAAATTCCACACAGATATCTTTAAAAGTGTTTTAATAAGGCAAGGTATCAAAGATAAAGAAAACTGAATTTTGAAACCAGATAGGTCTACTATTCACCACCTTTTCCTGATACTCTGTGATTTCTTATATGTGAGAACGCTCTCCTGGATTAAAATAAGATGTTCAACCAACACTGCAACGGGGAATTAAAAATCCCAAAATTGATGTGGACGGTATGATCCCTTACAATGCTCGTGTTGCTCATTTTTATATAATTATCTTTGAATTTATCTCACATCATATCGGAAGAGAAGGAATAAAACTATAATTTTTAAAGGAACTACTCTGAAACAAACAGTATACTTTATATGTATTACCTCCAATTAAATTAAAAAAAAAAAAGTTCCCCCAAAATGTGAAAAGAGCAGGCAGTTGCCTTATTATAGGCCCCAGAATCAGATGACCTAGGTTCACAGCCTGGACCCAGCAATTACCAGCTCTGCGACCTGGAGCAAGTTACCCTGTATCTCTAAGTTTTTTAGCTCTCTTACCATAACATCATGGAAAACGACAGTACCTAGTGGGGTTGCTGTGAGAGTTTAAACCAGACGGCACACGAAAGGCCTCAGTGCCTGACACATAATAAGCTCTCAATGCTAGTCATCAGGATTTAGCTATCAAAATACTACAAAATATAAATAAAATACTGTATTTAAACCAATCAGCTTCAAAATTCTGGGGGAAGAAT
The DNA here is from genome assembly GCF_963924675.1 of Phocoena phocoena. Lineage (NCBI taxonomy): Eukaryota > Metazoa > Chordata > Mammalia > Artiodactyla > Phocoenidae > Phocoena > Phocoena phocoena. Next base: position 168,599,954 of record NC_089219.1, on the reverse strand, counting down.
CAACTTAAAAGATGGGACTGAACCTTTTATCCAGGATGCTGACAGTAGGAAGGAAGGCCCGCGTACCACAAAAACAAAACAAAACAAAACAATTTAACAAATGTTCTGTTAAATACCATGTGCCAAACCCTGTAGGAGAAACACAGAAAAATACAAACATATGAACTCCTTTTCTTTAAAGAGTTCGTGATCTGGTGTAGGAGAGACACAAACATGTAACAGCCATGGTGAGTGCTGTAATCGAATACTATGGGAACTCAGATGAGGTAGTGACAGAGATGAAAAAATACAGTGAGGAGGCATCTTCAACTAAGTCTTTAAAAAGTGGCTAGGAACTTTTCAAAGGCAGAGGCAAAAATATGTCATTTTCAGATAGGGGTTATCACACAGCAACTAACATTATTCAGCATTTCTATATGCTTCAAGGCTTTATAGACATTAATTCACATAAGCATGACAAGGATCTTTTATCACCCCCTTTTTACAATGAGAAATACGGATTACCTTGTCTACGTAACTCTACCGAGATGACAGAGGATTAAGTGGCAGAATGGGGTTTGAACTCAGGTCTGCCTGAATTCCAAAGCCCAAGCTAGCAAGTATTCTGCTATACTTACTCCTACGGCTTATAAAGAAGGATAAGATTAGGAAACAGTGGGGCTTGCAAATAAGGTCAAAAGCAAGATATTTATTATTTTAAAAGGGAAGTAGTCCCTTGATATTCAGACCCGTAAATTTTTTTTGTAACTTGGAAAGTTACAGTTTGTTCTTCGGCAATCTAATTCCGTTAGGCAATCTCTTTATTCTGCTAATTTTTCCACTGCACCAAAAACAACTGTCTTATTGTGGGCTGATGGCAACTAGGCCATCCCATTTATACGCGTCTAGAAAATGCTCTCTCTCGTAAGAGAAGCAAAGACCTCATAAAGCTTATCACTCTAAGGTCCACAATTCAATGTTAAAATTGCTATAAAAATATTTATCAAATTACCACAAATCTTTGGGAGACCATGCAGCATTTAAAGTACTTCATAAAGGTCAGCTACTCATTTATTTATTCATTCATTCACTCATTCATTCATTCAACAAACACAGCATAGCATCTCTTCTGTGTTGGGCCCTGTGCTAATTAAGTGCTGGAGATACAAAAGCAAATAAGCCTTCAAAGAGCTTAGTTTGTGCACATAACCTTGTTGAATGCTGTACAAAAGAAAACTATGAAAAATGTGTTATTTCTCTTCCATATTGGTATAAAAAGTACCTGACTCAATTCACAAATGACTCATAGGATCGACAGAAGACAGCAGGAATTTGGATTTCCTGCCCCTGCAGAGACCCAGTTATCTCCTTACAGCGCAATTCAAAACAATCCAATCGGGAAGAGAAAGACCTTGAGAAATACCTTCTTTTTACAAAATACTTGTGTTCGTGACAGTTTACCCATACCTCAATGCCTCTGACTGGGGAATCTCTATTAACAAGACAAAGAAAATTTAATCAGGCATCTCCCACTATCACAGGAATACATTTCCCAAAGAGGTCACAGTACAAACAGAGGTCAAAGGAAGGTGAAACAGAACTGACTCAGATAGGTTAAAGATGTTTCTGAAGGCTGGTCTAGAATTCTATTTATAATCCTGTAAGAAAATGCATTCCAAATTCTAGTCAACCTAAAAATGGGAAACATTAAAAAAAGACAAAAACGGAAATATCTGCAGATTTGGTACTACCCTTGTGGCTATTTCTACCCAGTGCCAGTGCTAAAAATTTTGCAGCCTCCTGACTTATGTGGAAAATCATTTGATACTGTTTTGCAGGCTGCTATTTGACAGCTATTATTGTCGACTGTTAAAAAGTGTCAAAATCTCAGCACTTTACCAAGGTTATTTCTTATGCCCTCAAAATATGCAAGCAGATCAAACACATTCTTAAAAAAAAAAAAAAAGTTTATACTGAAAAAATAGCTGCTGAATGTCTGATAAAGTTGCCGTTCATGTACAGAATTTTATTCAGGCAGTCCTGAATTTTATTCAGTTCTATGAGGGATGGTATTCTTCAATCTACATCATCATCGGTGTATTTTAACTGATCATGGATCAAGGTTGTGGATGATCACAGCAACGTGTCTATCATTTGAGAACTATGCACTGTTTAATGTCAATACGGAACATCTACTGTTAAAACCTTAAGATCTATAAATTTCTATGTACTCATGAAGAAATAAAACTAATTTACTTTTTGTTATCCAATTATGATTGTCTCTTAGAATAAACAGATCAAAATCTCCTATCGGCCAGGGTAATTTGAAAGTGCCAAGCTCTGGTATGACTTAAGAGGTAAGTCAGCTTAACAAAATGTACTATAGCGTATGGATACCAGGACGTACAACTTCTTTAGGGTGGTCAGGGTCCATTGTAAACATTCCAAAGACCCCACAAATCGCCAAATCACATTGGTATTGGCATTCACCTAGTTCACCTAACGAGCCAAGTGGCAATCACTTCAGTCAAAGGCTAGGCTATAAGTTATGGGGTAATTTTAAGCGTTTTTTCCCCCTCCATATATTAAATAAATAAGTAGCAACCATCCAATCTCCAGAAAGCAATTCTTTAAATGTCACTGTCATCAACTGCCTGTATCCTTTATTTTGCTGAAGTCCAATTCAGCAACATTGATCAGAATATTAAGAAAATGGCATCCATGTTCATTGTCTTTGTAAAACCAGAGTTACAGTCTCTTCTGCAGATTCCCCTCTCTAGGTAGCCTTAAAATGTCTGCAAGGAAGAGACTAAAATAATGAATTAGGGATGAACTGAAGTTTCAGGGTTGACCCCATTCTGAAAACGTGAGGCAGACTGTCCACGGATCACGCTCTGAGGAACTCTAGCTTCAAGGATAAATTTCAATGCCAATCTAGTCTCCTTTTTCCTTTGCCTGCCCTCACCCTTGTTTCTATTCTTTCACTTCAGTTAGACTCTTCACTCACTGGTGGGCAGTCCTTAGCAGCAGTACAATAAATATAAAATGCAAGCCACACATGCCATTTTAAACTGACTAGTAGCCATAGTTTAAAAGCAGAAACAGGTGAAATTAATTTTAATAATACATTTTATTTAATATGATATAGCCAAAATATTATTTCAATATGTAATCAATATTAAGTTATTCATGAGATATTTTACATTGTTTTCTTTGATCCTAAGACTTCAAGATCTGACATGTATTTTACACTTAGAGCACATCTCAGTTTGGACCAGACGTGTTTCAAGTGCTCCACTGCACATGTGGCTCTTGGCTACAGTCTGAGACAGCACAAGTCTAGAACAACTATTAGGTCTCTGATACCATGTTGCATGGTTTGATATCCAGCTTTACCCCTGAAGAGTCATATGTCCTTGGGCGATTTAATCTCTTCCCTCTCAGCTTCCTCTTTAGCAAAATGGAGTTAATAACTGTGCTTGGCACATATACACCCTTAATGGCTGTTAAAGTGATTACTCTCCAAATACAGCACCCTCATTCCTCATTCATACTCTCTGCCTCTGCCTATCCCATATTTGTCAACTAAAATGCATTCCCATTTGTCTCCACCTCTCCAAATCCAACTTCTTCTTCAGGACTCGGATTAATTCCTCATGACGTTTTCTTGAACCCACCAATGATCTTGTGAAACCATAGCATTTGATTATATTTTTCTTTCAGAACTTAATTATAAACTGCGTTGGGTCATTTATTGCACTGTTAACTTGTTTATCATAAATGTACATCTTGTCGATACAATTAACCATTAAGCCTTGGAGGACAGGGAATATGTATATTGTGTGTGCGTGCAAACTCTTACACACACACATACATAAGTATCTTCAAGAACACTATAAGTATGTAGTAAATATTTATATCCATTTAGACTATAAATAAAATGACCTTCTCACCCAAATGTTTCCCCATATATTCCTTTATAGGGATCAAAGCATCAAGATTTAAATTAGTGACCAGATGCTGATTCTAAACCTTTTACATTTCCAAAGAAATACAAAAACACTTTATTTTTTATAAATTTTATATACTCAGACTTTATATCCCCAGATCAAAACCATCTTTCACATAAGCTTTCTATATAAAATTATAAATATATTTATTTTGATAATTCTCTGTTCCATTCAATTTTAGTTAGTAAGAAAAAAATTAAAAAACAATTCTTAGCTTTAGTTTTGATTAAGAATAGGAAAAATAGAGTATTTTTGTTCCAATTCAAGTCTAAGTGGCAGAATTTGACTATGTAAAAAAAGTTCCTCTAGAAATACAGTTCAAAATAGTTGGCCTGATATGGATTAATGGATCTTTATATTTCATAAACACACACACATACACAATGTATATTTCAACATTTCAAAACAACAGTGTACCATCACTTAAAAAGGATTCTGCATTGGGGCTTCCCTAGTGGCGCAGTGGTTGAGAATCTGCCTGCTAATGCAGGGGACACGGGTTCGAGCCCTGGTCTGGGAGGATCCCACATGCCGCAGAGCAACTAAGGCCGTGAGCCACAACTACTGAGCCTGCGCGTCTGGAGCCTGTGCTCCGCAACAAGAGAGGCCGCGATAGTGAGAGGCCCGCACACCGTGATCAAGAGTGGCCCCCACTTGCCACAACTAGAGAAAGCCCTCGCACAGAAACGAAGACCCGGCACAGCCAAAATAAATTAAAATAATAATAATTTAAAAAAATAAAATAAATTAAAAAAAAAAAGATCCTGCATCAATAAAGGAAAACCAACACATTCATTCAATTAAGTATGACTCTCAACCTAATTTTTTAGTAGGCTAGAAAAAAATAATTACAAAGAACACTGAGTCCCCAAATAAATTACCATACCATTTTAAAGGCAAAGAAAAAAACAGAGAGAAAAGAACACCCACATCATTCTTGAATTCTGTCTGTATTCTATTATGCAAATATTCTTTTTGCCAATAGTGAATAAAACAGGTTATACTAAAATCAGCTAAAATTGCCTATTGGAGACATCTAAAAATAGATCATGAGAATGCTTCCCTAGTCTTGTTACTTTAGTGCTATGACTCATGTGCCAGATGTTTGCTCCTAAAGCAGTCATTTTACGACTATATTACATCAGGACAGCATCAGCTATAAGCAAAATATTTCAAAGGTTCATGTTTTAACTGGGCTTTCCCACCTCATTTCCTGTACAACTTACTGGAAAAAAAAAATGGCATTTCCAAGTCCAAGAGACATTTCTGCTTAGTTTTGAATCTGTAACTTTTTTGGGGGGGAGGGGGGAGTAAACCGTTCTTGAGGGGTGAGTTTCCTTTAAACTCTATTCTTTTCACATTCTTAACCATTTTTCCTTAAAATTCACAGATAATCAAGGTTTGCACCGAGGATTCAATTTAAGTCTTTCAAGAAGTTTGCCAGTTTAGATTATTTTGTTAGTCGACCTCATCTGCTGAAATTACCTTTCACTTTTATTTCATACCACACCTTGAATCATACTTGCTCTCTATATAAATAAAATTCCTAAGCTGATCTCCAACCAACTGACATGATATATAGAGAAATAAAAACAAGCAAGATGAAGTTACAAGTAACAGTAACAAAAAGCAACTACCTCTTCATTGATTAGTAACTTGACTTTTCAATCCTTAACATTTTTTTATACCTATCACTGAAGAGGACTATTTTGAACTGTCTAGGATAATTGGTAACATAAACATAAACTCTTGTTCTTACCCTTATCAAGTTAAATGTTTTGCCTGAATGAATAAAACCAATGACTTTAAAATATATTAGTAAAATGTAACTACAACTCCCTCTGGAGAGAATTTTTTCCCTGAGGAGAAGTGTAGATTATTCTAGTATTAAAAAACTGTTCAGTTTCTCACTTGACAAATTATAGTCACTGAAACCTTCAAACTATAGAGAAAACACTGTAATTCAATCATCAAAAAATTATAGATGTCTTTTTTAGGGACATTTCCAACGAATGAATTATTCTACCAACAAAAGCTTAAATGAGAAATTCAACTGCTGCTTTCCGTAGGTCTATTTAATTTAAAATATACATTATTCTGATTTGCTTCTGAACAGTCTGTCCTCATAAACTGAGTATTGGTTTTTCATTTAACAAGAACTTGAAGCTAGAAAGGAAACTGAATTCTAGAAGTGGGCAATTAATTTGACAGTATTTGCTTTTTCCAATATGAGTATGTCAAGATCAAAAAGTAAATGAGAAACTGAAATCCTTCGACGTTAGGAAAAGGAAAACTGAATCTCCACGGTCTAAGAAAAGATCTTATTAGCGCTGAAGCAAATCCATTTCCATTCTTCTAAGACAAGAAAAAAACAAATGTACTTGTTTCTATAAAGAGCACAAACCTCTAGAACCTATGACTTGTAAATAATTCAGGGGATGCAACAATTTTAGTTGGCTCTTCTTGGCCAAGGCACAGAAAGCATCACATAGCAATACAAAGCCAAAAAAAGGACTAAAGAACAGAGAAGCTGCTTAATTTCCTATGCCTCAGAATTATTAATCTTTTTCTATTTCTAAGGAAATGGAAATGGGAATATAAATTTCAAATTAGCATATTCCTTTCAGCACATAAAAATATGCAGCAATCTAAAATGACGAGGCCATCCCATTTTCAATAAGAAGGAGTTTCTTTCAAAACACCATGATTAAATCGGACTAGGTCTCTAAGGTCCCTTCCAGTTCTGGAATTCTAATGACTCCTGTTGTCAAATAAGTGGCCTCCTATATCACAGAAGAAGAATGTTCTGATAATCAAATCACAAAAGGACAGAACTGAAAATATTTTTAAGCAGAAGTAGAGTGTATCCTCCTCCTCTAAAGTTTAAAAACTAAACATGCTTCCTTTGCTCAAAAACCTAAGAAATCTTTAGACCTATCTTGACAAAAGCAACAACAAAACAAAACAAAACGAATCTGTAGACTTGAAGAAATTTAGTATGCCCTATTTTATTTTTCATTTTATTTTTCAAAGGAAGTCACTAAAGGCAATAATATATTACGTATATTAGATAGAACTTATATAATTCTTTCCTACCACTTCATAATTATGTGTTGATTTATTATATCCAAAGCAGCAGAAAATAATGTGAGGGAATGTAAATGAGGATGGAGGTACATAAACACTGCTCACCAAAGCTAATTTCTGCATATTCTAAAACCAATTCAGTATCTTCCTTCCTTCCTTCCTCTATTAGAACAGTCTAATATTCACTTATTGTCCCTGTGAGAAAACTTTCCTTATATTTAAGCTAAATTCTTGCAATACCAGCTTAATTTTGCTATTACTTGCTGCTTAAAAAAAAAAATACAGATAAAGTCTGATAATTATCTTAGTATCACACAAGAACCACATTTCATTTATCAGAAGAGCAAAAATCAAAAAGACTGATAACACAGAAAGATGACAAGTAAATGTGTGAATGGGCACTTCTGTCTACCATGGATAGGAATGAATCTGACCAATTTTGAGAGTAACTGGGCAACTATGATCAACAATTAAAATGTGAATTTCTATTATTCAGCAATTCCAATCCCAGAAATTTACATACAGAAATATTAGCATCATGGGTAAAAGCATATATAAGGATGCTTACTGGAGCATTTTCTTATAGCAAAAATATTGGAAATAATCTAAATGTTCATTGATAGGGGAATGGTTAACTAAAACCTGGTAGAGTCTTCATTGGAATACTGTACAGACATTAGGAAAAAATGCTATAGAGTTATATATACAGCTTGAAAAGATGTTGACATTAAGTAAACCAAAAAAGTTCCAGCATATACATTTTACAAGAATGAGTCCACGATATAAAATTTAAAATAGATAAATAAAATACCCAAGCAGTATGTGTGTGTTTATTGTCTCAGCAGAAAGTCTGGAAGAGTCTCACTAAGGTAGCACTTTATAATAGAACCTCCTGTAATGCTGGAGGTGTTCTTTATCTGTGCTGTCCAATTAGTTAGCCACTAGGTAGGTATATGTGGCCACTGAAATGTAACTAGTATGACTGAGGAACTGAATTTTTATTTAATTTCTATTAATTTACACTTAAATTTAAATAGCCACATGTGGCTAGTGGCTACTATACTGGACAGCATAATACTAAAGTTTTAACATTTGGAATGTGGGATGTGAGTAGCCAGAAGGTTGCTTATACGTCTGATTTTATATACTTAAAAAAAATAAAAAGAGGCAATGTGATCATGGGTAATTATCTCTCTCCTGACCTGAGATTCTCTCTTCTGAGGAATTTATATGTGAGACTTATGCTCACATGATACAAAGAAAAGTGATCTGTGTTCAAGGGACTGTTTCTGGTCTTCTTTTCAAAGGAGGAATATGGCATGGCAGACACCGTAGAGTTGCAAGGATTCCCTCTCATGAGGAAAGTTCATTTAGGGTCTCAAAAGTCCCAAATGATATTAGCATAGTAGTCACTCAAAAATACTTGCTATCTTATAGTTCCAGGATTGTCACTGTGTAGACCATTAAGTAACATCTGAAGAATACCAAGCTAAGGAAAAGATTATCTCCCCTTTTGGGAGATACTGCAAAGGTCACCCAACTGGTCATTCTATTTCCACTTTCACCCACCATTCCCATTCATTCTCTTCTTTGCCGACAAAGGAATGTGTTTAAAATATTAACCTGGTTATCCTGTTTCTCGGCTCAAATTCTTTGCATAGGTTGCCACTGCTATAGCTAGCAAGTTTCAAACTCTATCACCACTGCTACTACCTTAGTCCTGTCTTTACTTCTGAAGGCCCTGATCTGGACTTGTATGAACATCTCCCAAATGGTCACCTACCTCTAGCTTTGAACTACCCAACCTTTTTCAGAGCCCCCAAATCCATTTCTCGGCAACTCAAATCTTGAAATGCTATACTTTTGCTTAAAACCACCAATGGTTACCCTCTGCCTATAGCAGAGATTCCCAGTAAACTGCAAATGGGTTACAGGTGAGCCAAGATATTGATCCTCTCAGCTCTCAGGACAGTCAAGTAGGGCCTGGGACTCCTGGAACCTCTAGCAGGTCACCTCCCACCATGAACAGCTTTGTTTTACATTTTATGACCCATTTCTTTACTACCATACTAATTTATATATTTTTATTATGTTAAAAACACATAACATAAAAATTATCATTGTAACAATTTTTAAGTGTACAGTTCAGTAATGTTAAGTATATTCACACTGTTATAAAACAGATCTCTTGAACTTTTCCATCTTGCAAATCTGAGACTGTAAAACCCATTAAACAAGACCCCTTTTCACCCTCTCCCTAGTTCCTAGTAACCACCATTCTACTTCCTGTTTCCGTGATTTTAACTACTTTAGATAACTCATATAAATGGAACCATGCATTTATGGTTTTTGACTGGCGAATATTTCACATATCATAACGTCCTCAAGGTCATTCGTGCTGTAGCACGTGATATGATTTCCTTCTTTTTAACGGCTGAATAATTTTCCATTGTACGTAAATACCCCATTCCATTCATCCATTGATGGGCATTTGGGTTGCTTCTACTCTTTGTCTTTTATGAACGTCCCTCTATGATCATGGGTATGCAAATATCTCTTCTAGACACTATTTTCAATTCTTTTGGATACATACCCATAAATGGGATGGCTCATATAGTAATTCTATTTTTTTTATTTTTGGAGGAAACTCCATACTGTTTTCCATAGCAGTTGTACCATTTAACAATCCTACCAACAGTGTACAGAGTTCCAATTTCTCCATATCCTTGACAACACTTGTTATTTTCTGTTGTTTTTGTTTGTTTGTTTTGTTTTTGTTTAATAGTAGCCAAGCTGGTGATTCTCATGATTAGTGATATTGAGTATCTTTTCATATGCTTACTGGCCATTTCTATAACATCTTTGGAAAAATGTCTATTCCAGTCTTTTGCTCAGTTTTCACTTGAGTTATTTATTGTTGTTGGGCTGTAGGAGTTCTTTGTATTGATATACTGTGGATACTAATCCTTTATCAGATATGATTTACAAATATTTTCTCCCATTCTGTAGGCTGTCTTTTCACTTTGTTGATTGCAGCCTTTGATTCACAAAGTCTTAAAGTTTGATATAGTCTCATTTGTCTATTTTTGCTTTTGTTGCCTGGGCTCTTGGTGTTATATCCAAAAACTCACTGCCAAGTCCAATGTCATGAAGTTTTCCCCCTATGTTTTCTTCTAACAGTTTTATAGTTTTAGGTCTTATATTTAGGTCTTTAATCCATTTTTTGGTAATTTTTGAATGTGGTATAAGATAAAGGTCCAAAATCATTCTTTTGTATTTGGATATGCAGTTTTCCCAACACGATTTGTTGAAGAGACTGTCCTTTCTCTATTGAGTGGTCCTCAAACTTTGTCAAAAATCATCTGATCATATACACAAGGGCTTATTTCTGAGCTCTCTATTCCATTATCCTAGTTGTCTGTCTTTATGCCAGTACCACACATTTTTGATTACTGTAGCTTTGCAATATGTTTTGAAATTAGGAAGTAGAAGTACTCCAACTTTTTCCTCCTTCTTCAAAATTGTTTTCACTATTCAGGGCCTAGGTCTCACTTTTTATGCATGCTATGATTAAAAAAAAAAAAAAAAGATTGGGAAGGACAGGCCTATAGAAGAATGTCTTCAAACTTTTTGATTATATACACCCCAAAAGAGTTTTCAATAATATGGATCCCTTGCACAAAAAATGTAATTTCTGATATATTAAACATGGATGTTTCAATATAGATTTATATCATCCTTTTAAATTTATTCAGTGGATTCTAAATACTACTGGGAAATACTACCCACAAACACCCATTTAAAAAATATGATTATCTTCTCTAAGAGTAATTTTATAAGTCCTTTTTTCTCCTTGAATTCTTATTTCCATTCACTTCCTCCACAGAATGCTATTCTAATATAATACAGATATGTATCATCAGTCTAAAAATTTCTCTGCAAAAACAGATAAGAACTGAGAAAAAGCAGTTTTCTTGGGATCTAAGGCTCTAATTATTAAGTTTTTTTTACTTGACTTATTGCAATTGTTATTAGCAGATAACTGAGAAAAACAACATACATTATCACAAATGTTGACAAATAATTATTAAACATAAATAGCAAAAATTATTTGGAAGTCTCTTGTTGATGGATGGGGGAGTTTACAGTGCCTTAAAGGGGAGGTTTTTTAAAATGCCTTGGAAGCAACTTACTATAATAATATTTGAAATGTGTGAGAGGTGAGCCTTTGTTTAGTAAACAGGAGAAGGTACGGTGGGAAAGTTGGCACTTATATAGGTGCATCTGGAAGCTGACCTACTTAAAACTATCTGTTCCCAAGTAAACTTTAGCAAATTTCCCTGTAATCCCCAAGGTAGTCTTACTTCCTTGCTACTGCGTAAAATCTAAACTTCTCTGCCAATCTCTCCAGCTTTATCCCACCATATCCCACTTTCCACCAAAATTTACTATCTGCATCTTTCTGAACCCCGTGCTGTTTCACATCCCTTGCCTGACCATTTTCTCTCCACCTGATGGACAACTATTAAGACATGGTGAAAATATCAGTTCCTCTGTGAAAACTTTCCTAAGTCCCCTAAACAGCGTGAACCAACACTCCTTCATTCTCCAGCTATCATGTGTCAAATTATAGCATAACACCTCTAACACTCATTTACTGGCTGAACGCTCCTTGAGGAGAGGGACCTATTTTATTTACCTTTAAGACTACTTTGTACACAGTAGGTGCTCAATAAATATTAGCTGAATAAAGGAATTAGACTGTTCATGTGTCACTTTTGTCATGGATAAAAATTTATCTCTAGGATCCTCTTCCAATTTTAAATAGCTAATGAAATCCAATACCTCTATAAATTTTCTGAAATTCCTATAAATATTCTACTTTCAGATTACTTTTCTCTCCCCACTGTGGTCACAAACAAAAGAAAGCATTTTCACTCAGTATAAAAAAGTGGGTACTTTACACCATTTATAATATCCCAAAGTGATTCCATGATTTTAGGTTATCCTAAAAAGCATACTTTTCTCAGTGATTGGACAAAAACGTGACTTTAATTGATGACTCCAAGGTAATCCTCTGTATGCTTTACCTTCTTCTATCTTTCTGATAAAAGAGGCAAGAGGGAAACCTGCTCTACCTCATTAGTATGGCAACAGAAAATTATTTTACTATTAGGTAAATTAATAGATCCACAATATTATACTTAAATTACCTCCAAATATTTTGATTCTCCCTCTCTGTACATGTCTTTCTTTCTTTCCTTCCTTCCTTCTCTCCTTTCTTTCACCTAACTCAATTATAAATATCAGACGGCTCTGGTATAGAAATCCAATCTCCCTGGAAATTATGTCACTGTAGGCCAGGTGGGGACACATACTATTGCCCATCTCCAAATTTTCAAAGTATGAGACCAAATTTTATGTCTAAATAGATAGCATTAGATTGAGTAGAACCAATTATAAATATTTATCACTAATGTAAACACTGAGAAATAGTAGGGTTCAAGACCGCTTTTAAAGCAATAGAAGACAGTCTCATTTTATAATTGATGATACAAAGTAACGTAAAGTCATACTGTTATTCTCTGACAATTCAAATACAGAAGAGTAGTATTGAGATCTGGCTGCCCAGGTACTAGGTATCACTATGTCAATGGCAGCTATCCATATTAAAATTAAAAAATTATTAAACAAATAGATAAGTCTTCAAAATTATCAGTTGCCTTATATATCCTCTAGAGATGAGCTAGTATAAGAAATTAAAACTATATAAGCTAAATAAAATGATCTCATGATTTCTACTGCCCAATAAAGTAATCATTTACAACACTAATAAATAAAGTGAAGAAAAGCAAAGCCAAACACCACCATAACTTCATTTTTACTCTAAATTTTCACCCTCACAAAAGTTTAGGTTCAGGTTTTCTTAACGATGAGCTTCACAAAGCCTGATGTTTTGTAAAAGATGGCCTGGAGTGAGTACTGAAATCTGTAGTCCCAGTCATTTCAAGAATTCCAAGTAAACCATCTACAATAGGACAAGCTATTTTTCTGATTTTCATTTCTGAATTAAAGCACCATTCTAACTGTAAAATACAGATTTGGCAAAGGGGCTCACCGGTTAAGAGGTTCTTTCTCCATTTTTTTTCTACTTGAATCGCTGGTAGCCACAGTAATACCAACACACATATGCCTAAGAATTTTATTTAAAGGGTAATAAATTAAATCATATTTGCAAACCCATAAGCATATTATAAATTAATCTAGATGTTTGGGGTATGATTATATTCCCAAATGCCTGGATCAAGTTCATCCTAAGGCTACCCTTCATTGTGTGACCTTGGACAAGTATTCAATCTGTTGGTATCTAAATTTTAGCATTTATAAATGTGCCATACAATGTGGTAGCCACTAGCCATATCTGACTATTTAAATTTAAATTAATTAAAACTAACTAAAATTAAAAATTCAGTTCCTCAGTAGCACTTGCCACATTTCAACAGCTAGTTCTGGCTAGAGACTACCATACTGGACAGTATAGACTTGGTGATGAAAATTAAACAAGATGAAATGATTTTGAGTAACAAATGAGAACAAGGGAGTAGGGGTGACTGTTTTAGATTGGATGGTCAGAAAGGGCCTCCCTAAGATGTTGAGACTTGAACAAGATGCACCGAGCACGCAAGGATCTGCACAGAATATCCAACGCAGGGACAAGAGCAAGGACAAAGGCCTCAGGCACGAATGGGCTTGACTGGTTTAACAACCAAAAAGTGTGTATGAAGCGTAAGAAATGAGGAGAGAAGAGTATGAGGTGCAAGAAGTGGCAGGAAGCAGGGCCTCAAGGGCCTTGTAAGCCATTTGTGAACTTTGGATTTTATATTAAGTGCAATTGAAAGACACAGAGGGTTACAGAGAGAGGACTGTTATGATTATGTTGTCTTTAAAAGTTCACTCTGACTGCTTTTGGGAACTAACTACAAGAAACCATTAAAATGTCCACAAATTACAAGAAACCATTAAAAAGTCTACAAATAATAAATGCTGGAGAGGGTGTGGAGAAAAAGAAACCCTCCTACACTGTTGGTGGGAATGTAAATTGGGGCAGCCACTATGGAAAACAGTATGGAGGTTCCTCAAAAAACTAAACATAGAGTTGCCATATGATCCAGCAATCCCACTCCTGGGCATTTACCCAGACAAAACTATAATTTGAAAAGATATATGCACCCCTATGTTCATAGCAGCACTACCTACAATAGCCAAGACATGGAAACAATCTAAATGTCTACTGACAGATAAATGGATAAAGAAGATGTGGTATGTATTTATATATACAATGGAATATTACTCAGCCATTAAAAAGAATGAAATAATGCCATTTGCAGCAACATGGATGGGCCTAGAAATTATCATACTAAGTGAAGTAAGTCAGAAAGAGAAGGACAAATACCACATGATATCACTTATATGTGGAATCTAAAATATGACACAAATGAACATATCTACAAAACAAAAACAGACTTATAGAGAATAGACTTGTGGTTGTCATGGGGGGCAGTGGGGAAGGAAAGGACTGGGAGTTAGGGATTAGTAGATGCAAACTATTATATATAGAGAAAAAAAAAAAAGAAAGAAAGAAAGGAAACCAAGAGTAGAAGCAGGAAAATCTGTTAAAAGAAGACTAGTGCCATTGCCCAGGTGAGAGAAGATGGTGGCCTGGACCAGGGCAGTGGGAATGGGATAGAGAAAATGTGTCCATGCTCTACATCCCCTGTCTACAGTCCTGTGTTCACCATCCTTCACAACTTGAAATAGGCAGCTTCACTTTTTAACTCCTCAATATCTGGTAAATATGCTTTCTGCCCCCAACCCTTCCACTGAAGCTGTCCTAAGGTCCCAGTCACCTCCACCTTCCCAAAGCCATTGAGGCCTTTTCCATTCTTATCCGAGCTGACCTCTGCTGCATTTGCAACTGCTGACCACTCTTCCCTTCATCAAATCCTCTCTCAATTCTGGGGCATTACTCTCACCTGGGTTTCTTCTCGTTCTCAGTCTTCTTCCCATTAATCTCTATTTGACCCTTAAACTTCAGTGCTCCTCTACGGTTACATCTTCAGTCCTGCATTCATTTCACTATACTCATAACCCTTGAGACTGACTGACACGTTTTGCTGGTAACTCCCAAATTAATGCCTCTGGGCCAGGGATACTTACTAAGTTTTAGACCTGTTCTACTGGACTCACTGCATACATTTAAAACTGGACAAACGGCAAACATTTAAGATGAAAAAGGTCCAAAACCTATTTCCTTCATTCCCCTTCATGAGAAACCCTTGCCCGAGCCAAAAGCCAAAGGCATCCTGCACTCCCTCTCCCTCACCAGCTACAACCCCTAGCACCGGATCTTCATTAGGTCCTGTAGACTCTACCTCCTTAATATTTTTCTAATCTAGCTCCTGCTCTCAAGTCCTGCTGAAGCTACTTTAGTTCCAGCTCGCATCACTTCTGCGTGGATTATTGGAGTTGCCTCCCAACCAATTTCCCTGCTTCCTATCTCTCCTCCACACTGCTGTCAAAGCACAAAACAGGTATTCAAAACTTTGTTGATTACATTAAGTACAATCTGACCACGTCATTCCTCTGCTTAATGTCTTTCAGATGCATCCCACTCCTTTCAGAAGGCTTGGGATCAAGCTCCTTATTACCTTTACAGCTCACCCCCGCAATCCTTTCCCTCATATTCTCCTCTTCAGCCATTCAGCCTTTCTTAGCTCTCTAAATATCATGCCATTTCAGGCCTCCCTTCCTCTGCATATGCTATTACCTCTCCCTTATTCATCTAACTACTACTTCAAAGGTAGGCCTAAGTACCTCCAATCCAAGGAAGTATCCCCTAGCGCCATATATATATAATCACGCTATACTGAGATATATATAAAGTAACAAGGGGTTAATTTATTTGTCCCAGCAAATTATAAGCTCTTAGATGGCAGAGACTACCAACCTTATTTGATCTGCAGCACTATTGACTCGCACAGAGTAAATATTCATAAGTAGGTTTGATTTGATATCTTCTAAATTTTAAAAAAGGGGAGGAGCTTAGTTAGTGGGCCTTTCATCACCATTCCAGTAGAGCACAAAGTAAAAGCACTACGCTGCAAAGCCAAATGTGCTTTGGACATATGGCTTTGTAGTAGAGCGGAAATGCGAAGAAATCAAACACAAAAAACACACCGTTTCAATAGGAGAAATGTAGGAAATTCTGAGGAACTATGCAGTAGCCAATAAACCAGAACAAACTACGTGGACAAGTCACACTGTTTTACGATAATAACAGGCGGACGGTTTCTCATCTCAATAAAGCAAATTAACTTTTCACGGCCATGCTACTGTAATTTTAGTTCCTGATGCGGATTCTCGCTCCCCGACAGGTTATTTTCCTTAGTTGAGAGCCGCCTACTCGCCACCTTAGTAGTCTCTCACTTGTCAATCACTTATTCTCTAAATCTGAATGGGAGGAAAGGGGAGGGAAGAAGGGAGAGTGTGGGCGATGATAAACCCTTTCGGGAGGGGAGGTAGCAGAAGGCCACAGTCCCAGGCATAGAGGAGCGTAGGGGTTGAGGAAAAACGAGGCTAGAGCGCTGACAGCTGGCAAGGAATGGGGAGGAGGATGCGATCGCGGAGCAGGCAGTGTTAACAGGGGACCCCGGGCTGGAGGGAGGGAAGATGGAGGAGAGACAAGTAGGAGTTGGGCGTGGGGAAGTGGGATAGGTAGAGACCAGATGAAGCACGACGCAGTGTATGGCCAGAGGGCGGAGTGGCTTAGGCGAGGGGAAGACAGCAACGACGCAGCCAGGGCGGGCGGACGCGGCTTCAGGACGAGGAGGGCAAGGGATCCGCGCAGAGAGAACAAGGGAGGCGCGGGGGCAACTAGGAGCCGCAGGGTAGAAGGGGCGGAGCGGGTGGGAGGCCCGACGCAGCCAAGCAGGTCCTGCGGGCGGAGGCGGGGAAGGGAGCGGCGAGGCGGTGGCACTTACTGGGGTCCCTCCTCACGGTGCAGCTGGGGTTCTCCTCCCGCAGACGAGGGAAGAGGAAGTCCCGGGCGGCCTGGAGGTCCTGGAAGGTGCAGAACTGGACAATGGAGCAGGCCATGGCTCCGGGGAACCCTGTTCGGGCATTCACCTTACCTCACCACGCCCTGCCCCCCCGCCCCCCCGCCGCCGCTACAGCCGCCACCGCGGAGCCAGAAGAGCTTTCGCCACGCAGGGACGGGGAAACAAAACCGGAAGCTGTCAGCACCCTCGGGTCCGCCGCCCGGGCACTGCGCATGCGCGGGACGGCCCAGGTGCCCGGGCTGCAGCGGCCCGGGTCAAGTGACCAGCGGCGGCCAGCGGGGTGTCTAACGTCGAAGCGGAGGCTGGGAGCCGGCTTTAGTCACAGTTCTGCGCTTGCACCCAGGATTGATCCCTTTTATTCATTCTGGCTGTTAGCCAGAGATGATCTAATAGGACGTTGTCCGCGCCGGCCTTTGATTCATTTAACCAAGCTTCTTGACGTCCTACTATTGGCATGATCTTGATATTTCAGAGAATAATCCCTGTTAAGCTACTGGCAGGCCAGTGGGGGACAGTATCACGCAAGTATCTGAATCTGAAAAGATTAATTTCCTTTCTGGAAATCAGCCCCCTCAAGCCTAGCTTTAAATGCTCCTGTAAATCCTCTTGTCATCCTGTGCACGCCTAATATAGAACGTGTTATACGGTATTGTAGTCATGTTTTCGACATGCATTGTCCCTTTCATTCATTCGTTCACCCATCCATTCAACAAATACATTGCTCCTCTTTTCTATGTCAGCCACGCAAGGCGTTGAGTATAAAGCAGAGAACAAAAGAGATGAAATACTTGTTCCATGGAGCTCAAAATTCTAGTGGCTGACACGGGTAGTAAGCGATTATTTGCTCACCTATTTAACTCAAATTGTGATAATGCCAGGAACGAAAGAAGTAAGTTCAAAGTGCTGTGACAACATAACAGGGAACCTCACCTAGTTGTGTTTTTTTTTGCTTTGTTTTGCTGGGGTGGAGGTGGAGGGTTGCCAAGATCAGGAACAGACTTCGTTATAAGCTCCTGAAGGCTGGGATGTCATTTCGTGCCCTTTATATCCTGTGTATAGCACAAGACGTGGCACATAGCTCAATAAATATTTGCTGGAGGAATAAATGGAATGTGTACATAAAGTAAATAGAACAACCCGCTTCTTTTACAAAGCACTATATATTTTTTAGAGTATTTTTCCACACATTGTCCAATTAGGTAGTCACAATGCCATCCTGAAAAAGTGTGTCTTATCTCTCATTTTTTTAACGAAGAAATTTATCTGTGTGTCTCTGAGAAGACTCTTTAAGTCCATTTAAATGATTTTTCTAAAAAGTAAAAACCAAAAAAGATAACATTCCTTCTTGATCTTGTAAGGGGTCACATGGCACTTAGATCTGGATTATGTAAACTGTCAATAATATGTCATTTGATGTACAGTCTTCTGTCTCAAAAATCACTTATATAACTGTGCCTGGACTTCTAACTGGCGGAACAGTTCTCAGAGCTTTCTGAGATGCTCTTCCCGGGTTATAATCCTGAAATGTGGCTCAAATAAAATTTTCCATTTCTTTCTTAGATCAATGGATTAATTTTTGTTGCCCAAAGGAATTATTTTAATGTTAGCATAAAGAAATGTAGACACAAACTTTCCAAAGGAAAGCTAAAGTGGTCGTCTACTTTGTACAACAGAAAAATGGGATGGAAATAAATTGAAGGCAAATAGATGAAGTCCAGAGCATTCATTTCTGTCAGATCTGTGTGCCCACTCAGTCCTAATAATATAACAACTGTGATTTAGTGCCCAGATTCCTACTTCATTAATTCCTGTTTCTAAAGTAGAATGATTTTCATAAAATAGGATAATTTCTATGTTATCAGATGAACAGGGACCAGTTCTTTACCTCTAAAATATGTGGTTGGTTTAGATGTGCTACAAAGTTCCTTCAGCATCAGAGAGCTATAATTCTAAAATCAAAACCTGTAGAAAAGGCAAGCTTTCACTGCTTCCTTTTTCCATCTGAAAAAATGCAATGCTTCCTCACATCATCCAGCCCTGATGATTAAACCGTAAAATATGGCACCAAGACCAAACTAGAATAAAATTTTAATTTAGATTCTTAGTTTTACATGATGACTAAAGAACACATGATACTTTTGGAAACGACACAGTGTCATTCCTTGAAAACCCTTCAAGTTCCTATTCAGGTAAATGCATTTTGTGGAAGTAACTCCCCTTCGCTGATTCAGCTGGTCTTTGTTCTGCCCTGAGGCATTCATATCTCTTGCGTGGGGGACATTGAATTTCATTACTGCTCGGTTTCAATGGTGAAATCCCTGACTTCCTTCCAAGTAGTACTGAAAAGACTCATTCATGAATGTTTTTAAGGACTTTAAATACCCTTCACAGAAATTACCTCATATTCATGAACTGAACTCTTCCCCCCGGGGAAGTTCTAAAGCGTCAGGGGGCTGCCTCTGGAGTTCTGCTGCCATGGTTTCTGTGGAGCGTGGGAGGATTGTGTTACACAGCGAATATCACTAACCACACAGCCATAAGAAAGCACATTGCAGAAAATGGGCAGGCTTTCCATATCCCAGCCTAGACAGTGTCTCTCTAAGGTTTGATTTCAGAAGCTAGGAAGAGACTGTGACCAAACAATCGCAAGAGGGGACTAATGTGAACTCTCTCCGATATCTGTTATTGTGAGTTAGAGCATGGATAACTGTCTTTAAAAGAGAGATACTCACTGAGCATTAGAGGCTTGGCCTTGCCAGTCTTTTAACAGCAGCCAGAGGCTGAAGGTGTTGAGAGCCAGGGTGGGTAGCAAAGTGTGAAAAAAAGAGCAATGGACTTGGAGTCAAGAGACCTGATTCTGTCTCAGCTAGGCCTCCTAATAGGTCACATGAACTTGGGCAATTCATATCACCTTTCTGGGTCTTAGTCCCTTGAGCTATGAAATGAGAAGTATGGAGTCTGAAGCCCATCTCAGGGATGTGTAGGTTTTGGTAAGAAAATGGGAAGGAAAAGTTCTCGGCACTGGAATTGCTCAAAAGGACGGGTCTATGTAGACACCCTAGTAAGGGGCCTGGGTGGGCAGGAGTGAAGAAGAAGGCACTGAGCATCTGTAAGTGAAATAAAGGAGAGCGGAAAAAGGGAATATCTTGAAGCACTGAAGCCTTATGTCATAGTTGTGCTGAGGGTCATCCTTGAACTGAACTCTGAATTCTGTGAGCGGAAGCAAAGGCTGTACACAACTCGTTTTTCTTCAGCAAACATCCACGGAGGATAACATCTATCTTACTACACTAAAGATACTGTTGTGAGCACAGCGAGGTGATAAGAATGAGTCCTCCAGAGACTCACTGCCTAACCAGGGAAACAGACGAGCCCAAATAGCTCTAAAAAGCAGAGTGTGATGAGTACATGGGTGACTTTCGGTGCTCATAAAGTGCTGTGGGAGAAATAAGGGGGAGATTCATTTTGATTCCTAGGCTTGTCCTGTGGAAAGGGAGTAGTGGGGAAAGAGGTATGAAAGGCGATAAACAGATTGGTTCCACATTAGCGAGAACTTCAAAGTCCAAATACTAGAATCTGAACTTTATTCTCTGTGCAAGGTGTAGCCAATTGAAGATTTTTTTTTAGAAGAGGTAGGACATGATGGGTCCTACCCATCATGCATGACGTGGCATGACTGACAGCAGAGAGACACCTCAAGATAACATAACATTATTCTAGATGAAAAGTAATGGCAATGAAAATGATTCTGGAGCCGGAATCAATGGATTTTTGGTATATGATTAGATATGGATGGTGGGGAGGGAAGACGAGACTCAAGATGATGTTGAGGTGTTCTGTCTGAAGAACTGGAGAGACGGCAGTGTCATGTCAGCAACCAAGAGGGAGAAGGCAAAAGGGGGAATGGATTAGGGTGCAGACAGGAATGGGCTGGATTCAGTATCGGAGTTGTTGAATTCGAAATGTCTATGGAAGATCTAGGTTAAAACAAACAAACAAACAAACATGGATTTTATAAACAGAAGTTAGAAATGTGGGATTAGAGAGGCCATCCACAGGAGTTATATTGAAGGGTGGGGATGAAGGTGTCACTGAACTCTACATGGGGTAAGAGAAGGACTGGGTCCTGGAAACAAGATGGGAGGATTACGTTTTTAGGGGTGCATGGAGGAAGAAGCTCTAGAAAAGGAGATTGAGAAGAAGCAGTCAAAGAAATGAACCGTACATAGTAGTAGCACCATGTCACAGAGGCCAAGGGAAGGAAAAGAAAATTTCATGAACAGGTGAATCTACTGTGTTGAATTCAATAAAGAATTTAAGGGGGAAGTCACAAGTGATTATCCAACTTACAGATGAGCCAAACTCTGTTTCCTTGGCAGAAAATTTGTAACCACACTTCAGCAGTAGATTCTTTTTCTAACAGCCACAGAGGCTAGCTATGGCAATCTTTGTCTTTAACTCTGGCTTAAGGAGAAACATTTTAGAAAGAAAAGGAAGAGTTTGTTTTGCTGGCATTTACCAATCACGAAAAAACTAACTCCACTTAACAAAAGCAACATTTATTGCTTTTTTGAATACAAGAAAATATATTTATATTTTCAATATTTTCCAATATTTATAGTGGGCCAAAATGTACTTTATAATAGCATAAGAAAGGAAGATTTTAACATACTCAGCTAAAAAATCTAAGTGCTATAGTGCTTTTAAGTCTCTATCTTCTTTTGTGTGTGTGTGCTATTGATTACTTTTTTTGAGACATAATTGACATATAACATTATATTAGTTTCCGGTGTACAACATAATGATTCAATATGTATATATTGTGAAATGATCATCTCAAAAAGTCCAGTTAAACTCCACCACCATACATAGTTACATATTTTTTCTTGTGATGAGAACTTTTAAGATCTACTCTCTTAGCAACTTACAAATATTAAGTTACAGTGTTATTACACTGTTATTAACTATAGTCACCATGCTGTACATTACATCCCCTGTGATTTATTCATTTTACGGCTGGAAGTTTTACCCTTTGACTCCCTTCATCCTTTTTCCCCATCCCCTCCACCCCTCCCTCTGGCAACCACCACTATGTTGTCTAACAGCTCTTTTTTTGTTTTTGTTTTTTTTAATTCCACATATAAGTCTCCATATTCTTGAACTTAATGCATTTAGGACTTCAGGTAAATAAGCCACCATATTTAAAACAATGAGACGACATGTGGAAGAGATTACTTTTTGCCCATTAGCCATCCCCCCTCCTCATTTTTACAAAATAACCCCTATATCACTGGGGCAGCTATGTGCCCAGATTTTAAAGCAAACTACATTTCTCAACCACTATTTTTTTTTAGCTTTAATTGGCTGTTATATATATATATATATTTTAGCATCTTTATTGGAGTATAATTGCTTTACAGTGGTGTGTTACTTTTTGCTTTATAATAAGGTGAATCAACTATACATATACATATATCCCCATATCTCCTCTCTCTTGCATCTCCCCTCCCATCTCACCCCTCTAGGTTATCACAAAGCACTGAGCTGATCTCCCTGTGCTATACGGCTGCTTCCCACTAGACATCTATTTTACATTTGGTAGTATATATATGTCCATGCCACTCTCTCACTTCGTCCCAGCTTACCCTTCCCCCACACTGTGTCCCCAAGTCCATTCTCTGTGTCTGCATCTTTATTCCTGTCCAGCCCTTAGGTTCTTCATAACCTTTTTTTTTTTTTAGATTCCATATATATGTATTAGCATACAGTATTTGTTTTTCTCTTTCTGACTCACTCTGTATGACAGACTCTAGATCCATCCAGCTCACTACAAATAACTCAATTTCATTTCTTTTTATGGCTGAGTAATATTCCATTGTATATATGTGCCACATCTTTATCCATTCATCTGTCAATGGACACTTAGGTTGATTCCATGTTCTGGCTATTGGGAATGGAGCTGCAATGAACATTGTGGTACATGACTCTTCTTGAATTACGGTTTTCTTTTCTCAGGTTATATGCCCATTACTGGGATTCCTGGGTCATATGGTAGTTCTATTTTTATTTTTTTAAGGAACCTTCACACTGTTCTCCATAGTGACTGTATCAATTTACATTCCCACCAACAGTGCAAGAGGGTTCCCTTTTCTCCACACCCTCTCCAGCATTTATGGTTTGTAGATTTTTTGATGATGGCCATTCTGACCTGTGTGAGGTGATACCTCATTGTAGTTTTGATTTGCATTTCTCTAATCATTAGTGATGTTGAGAATTCTTTCATCTGTTTGTTGGCAATCTGTATATCTTCTTTGGAGAAATGTCTATTTAGGTCTTCTGCCCATTTTTGGATTGGGTTGTTTGTCTTTTTGATATTGAGCTGCATGAGCTGCTCGTAAATTTTGGAGATTAATCCTGTGTCAGTTGCTTCATTTGCAAAAATTTTCTCCCATTCTGAAGGTGGTCTTTTCATCTTGTTTATGTTTCCTTTGCTGTGCAAAAGTTTTAGGTTTCATTAGGTCCCATTTGTTTATTATTATTTTTTATCTCCATTTCTCTAGGAGGTGGGTCAAAAAGGCTCTTGCTGTGATTTATGTCATAGAGTGTTTTACCTATGTTTTCCTCTAAGAGTTTGATAGTCTCTGGCCTTACATTTAGGTCTTTAATCAATTTTGAATTTATTTTTGTGTATGGTGTTAGGGAGTGTTCTAATTTCATTCTTTTAAATGTAGTTGTCCAGTTTTCCCAGCACCACCTGTTGAAGAGGCTGTCTTTTCTCTTGTATATTCTTACCTCCTTTATCAAAGATAAGGTGACCATATGTGCGTGGGTTTATCTCTGGGCTTTCTATCCTGTTCCATTGATCTATCTTTCTGTTGTTGTGCCAGTACCATGCTGTTTTGATTACAGTAGCTTTGTCGTATACTCTGAAGTCAGGGAGCCTGATTCCTCCAGCTCTGTTTTTCTTTCTCAATATTGCTTTGGCTATTCGGTGTCTTTTGTGTTTCCATACAAATTGTGAATTTTTTTGTTCTAGGTCTGTGAAAAATGCCATTGGTAGTTTGACAGGGATTGCATTGAATCTGTAGATTGCTTTGGGTAGTATAGTCATTTTCATGATGTTGATTCTTCCAGTCTAAGAACGTGGTATATTTCTCCATCTCTTTGTATCATCTTTAATTTCTTTCATCAGTGTCTTATAGTTTTCTGCATACAGGGCTTTTGTCTCCTTAAGTAGGTTTATTCCAAGGTGTTTTATTCTTTTTGTTGCAATGGTAAATGGAGTGTTTACTTAATTTCTCTTTCAGATTTTTCATCATTAGTGTAGAGGAATGCAAGAGAGTTCTGTGCATTAATTTTGTATCCTGCTACTTTACCAAATTCATTGATTAGCTCTAGTAGTTTTCTGGTAGCATCTTTAGGATTCTCTATGTATAGTATCATGTCATCTACAAACAGTGACAGCTTTACTTCTTTTTCAATTTGGATTCCTTTTATTTCCTTTTCTTCTCTGATTGCTGTGGCTAAAACTTCCAAAACTATGTTGAATAATAGTGGTGAGAGTGGGCAACCTCATCTTGTTCCTGATCTTAGTGGAAATGGTTTCATTATTTCACCATTAAGAACAATGTTGGCTGTGGGTTTGTCATATATGGCCTTTATTATGTTGAGGTAAGTTCCCTCTATGCCTACTTTCTGGATGGTTTTTATCATAAATGGGTGTTAAACTTTGTCAAAGCTTTTTCTGCATCTATTGAGATGATCATACGGTTTTTCTCCTTCAGTTTGTTAATATGGTGTATCACAATTATTGATTTGCATATATTGAAGGATCCTTGCATTCCTGGGATAAACCTCATTTGATCATGCTGTATGATCCTTTTAATGTGCTGTTGGCTTCTTTTTGCTAGTATTTTGTTGAGGAGTTTTGCATCTATGTTCATCAGTGATATTAGCCTGTAGTTTTCTTTGTGACATCTTTGTCTGGTTTTGGTATCAGGGTGATGGTGGCCTCATAGAATGAGTTTGGGAGTGTTCCTCCCTCTGCTATATTTTGGAAGAGTTTGGGAAGGATAGGTGTTAGCTCTTCTCCAAATGTTTGATAGAATTCGCCTGTGAAGCCATCCGGTCCTGGGGTTCTGTTTGTTGGAAGATTTTTTTTTTTTTGTGGTACGCGGGCCTCTCACTGCTGTGGCCCCTCCCGCTGCGGAGCACACGCTCTGGACGCGCAGGCCCAGCAGCCATGGCTCACGGGCCCAGCCGCTCCACGGCATCTGGGATCCTCCCAGAACGGGGCACGAACCCGTGTCCCCTGCATCGGCAGGCAGACCCCCAACCACTGCACCACCAGGGAAGCCCTGTTGGAAGATTTTTAATCACAGTTTCAATTTCAGTGCTTGTGATTGGTCTGTTTATATTTTCTATTTTTCCTGGTTCAGTCTTGGAATGTTGTGCTTTTCTAAGAATTTGCCCATTTCTTCTAGGTTTTCCATTTTATTGGCATAGAGTTGCTTGTAGTAATCTCTCATGATTCTTTGTATTTCTGCAGTGTCAGTTGTTACTTCTCCTTTTTCATTTCTAATTCTATCGATTTGAATCTTCTCTCTTTTTTTCTTGATGAGTCTGGCTAATGGTTTATCAATTTTGTTTATCTTCTCAAAGAGCCAGCTTTTACTTTTATTGATCTTTGCTATTGTTTCTTTCATTTCTTTTCCATTTATTTCTGATTTGATCTTTATGACTTCTTTCCTTCTGCTAACATTGGGGTTTTTCTGTTCTTCTTTCTCTAATTGCTTTAGGTGTAAGGTTGTTTATTTGAGATGTTTCTTGAGGTAGGATTGTATTCTTATAAACTTCCCTCTTCAAACTGCTTTTGCTGCATCCCATAGGATTTGGGTCGTCGTGTTTTCATTGTCATTTGTTTCTAGTTATTTTTTGATTTCCTCTTTGATTTTTTCAGTGATGTCTTGGTTGTTAAGTAGTGTATTGTTTAGCCTCCATGTGTTTGTATTTTTTACAGATTTTTTCCTGTAATTGATATCTAGTCTCATAGCGTTGTGGTTGGATTTCAATTTTCTTAAATTTACTGAGGCTTGATTTGTGACCCAAGATATGATCTATCCTGGAGAATGTTTCATGAGCACTTGACAAGAAAGTGTATTCTGTTGTTTTTGGATGGAATGTCCTATAAATGTCAATTAAGTCCATCTTGTTTAATGTATCATTTAAAGCTTGTGTTTCCTTATTTATTTTCATTTTGGATGATCTGTCCATTGGTGAAAGTGGGGTGTTAAAGTCCCTTACTATGATTGTGTTACTGTCGGTTTCCCCTTTTACGGCTGTTAGCATTTGCCTTATATGTCAAGGTGCTCCTTTGTTAGGTGCATAAATATTAACAATTGTTATTATCTTTTTCTTGGATTGATCCCTTGATTATTATGTTGTGTCCTTCCTTGTCTCTTGTAATAGTCTTTATTTTAAAGTCTATTTTGTCTGATATGAGAATTGTTACTCCAGCTTTCTTTTGATTTGCATTTGCATGGCATATCTTTTTCCAACCCCCCACACTTTCAGTCTGTATGTGTCCCTAGGTCTGAAATGGGTCTCTTGTGGACAGCATATATATGAGTGCTGTTTTTGTACACATTCAGCCAGTCTATGTCTTTTGGTTGGAGCATTTAATCCATTTACTTTTAAGGTAATTATTGATATGTATGTTCCTATTACCATTTTTTAAATTGTTATGCATTTGTTATTGTAGGTCTTTTCCTTCTCTTGTGTTTCATGCCCAGAGAAGTTCCTTTAGCATTTGTTGTAGAGCTGGTTTGGTGGTGCTGAATTCTCTTAACTTTCGCTTGTCTGTAAAGGTTTTAACTTCTCTGCCAAATCTGAATGGGATCCTTGCTGGGTAGTGTAATTTTGGTTGTAAGTTCTTCCCTTTCAGCACTTTAAATATGTCCTGCCACTCCCTTGTGGCTTGTAGAGTTTCTGCTGAAAGATCAGCTGTTAACGTTATGGGGATTCCCTTGTACGTTATTTGTTGTTTTTCCCTTGCTGCTTTTAATAGTTTTTCTTTGTATTTAATTTTTGATAGTTTGATTAATATGTGTCTTGGAGTGTTTCTCCTTGGATTTTTCTTGTATGGAACTCTCTGTGCTTCCTGGACTTGATTGACTATTTCCTTTACCATATTAAGGAAGTTCCTCAACTTCTCTTGACTGTGTGGATCCAAATGATTATGTGCTGGCCATTGAGATGGAACACAAATTGTTGGAATTATTGGGAAGGATATCCAGAAAGTTTACTTAAAAGAGGAACAGACAGCTAAGGAAAACTGTTCTAATCTTTCATTCCCCTTTTTTGTTTTTTTCATGGAAAAAAGGTTGCTGTAGCTCCTGCAACCATTTTAGACCAGGAAGTGACTTGAACTATGGCAGAGCGTGGAGATAGGAGCTTGAGTGTCCTTTGCTTCCTGTAGCTGCCATCTAAGATTGGACTACCACAACTGAACTTCTTTTATATAAGAAAATAAATGTTTACATGTTTTAGCTACTGTTATTTTAGGTTTTCTTTTATTGTAGCTAAACCTAATCCCGACACAAGAGGAACTTTTAGCAGAGGAAGTTTGGTCTGTTCCATATGTCTTGTTTACATAAAAGCCTTTTTATTTCCCTGATTGTTTTTCTCAGCATAGCTCAGAAGAGATTAAACCAATTACCTGGATATGTTTAATTGTTTAAATAATTTGGTTTCATTTGGACATAAAAATATGCTCCAAATGACCAAATACTTCTTGTTTTCCTATTTTTGGCACAACTGAAATAGCTCCTTAAAAGGTTCTATGAAACAAAGGAATATCCCCAAGGTTGTGTACTGGCTGAGTGATAAGTTTCAACCAACAGTTTTCATAATGGAAAATCAAGGGCAGGTTAGGAGGAGGGGAAACTGTTGGAAGGAGCTGTATTTAAACCTGGCACCCTAAATCCCAAAAGCCGTTGCCTTGGGATTTGTGAGCTAAGATAACTGAGGCTTACTTTTTTTTTTTTTTTTTGCCACACTGCACAGCTTGCGGCATGTTAATTCTGAGACCAGGGATTGAACTCTTGCCCCCTGAAGTGGAAGCATGGAGTCCTAACCACTAGACAGCCAGGGAATTCCCTGACATCTTTCTTGACTTCACTGCAGCTTTCTCACTCTGGACCACACTTTCCTTAAAGCTGTCCCAAACCTTAGCTTCAATGAATCTGCATCCTCCTGGCCCCTTTCTTCCCCTTTGATCACTTTATGTCTGGATATTTTATTAGCTTCTTGCTGTCTTTCTTCCCTTCTCCAGTCCTTTCTTCAAAGTCACTCTTATTCCAGACTCCTTTCTTTTCATTAATGGCATTATTCTTCTGCTGACTGGTTACTGAATAACAGAAAGACTAAAACTATTATTTGTCTCCCTTGTTCACCAGCCAGCCACCAAGCTCCATTGATTTAACTTCCAAAATGTATGTCAGATTGACCCTTCCCTTATGGCCCTCACTGCCGTCTCCTTAATCCAGACCTTCATGGCCACTTGCCTGAACTCTTTTTATAGCCCCCAGTTCTTCTTGCTACTGATTCTGATGTCTTCCCACTCTAATCACCCTGCACTTTGTTGCCAGATTTGTCTTCCTGAGGCATAGATCTAATCAAAGTACTTAGTAAATCCTCCAATAGCACTTTAATATATTCTTCAATTTGTTCATTCATTTAAGAACTATTTTCTGGGTGCCCGGTAGGTCCTAGGAATAGCTAGAGACCCTATGAACATAAATATAAATAAGACCCTGTACTGGCAGAATTGATAGGTTACCAAGACACAAACAGGGAAAAATATTACAAGGGCACAGAGCAGCGGTGAATACCACAGTCTTGGGATTCAGAAAATACTTTTTAGAGGTAATATCTGAGCTTTGTCTTGAAAGTAGAATAGATTTTAGCTGGTTAATGACGGTAGAAGCGAGATGGGAGAAAGTAAGTCAGGCAAAGGAAATAACATTCGAAAAGGCTTTGGAGCAACAATTTGTGTGTGCAGAGAAACACAAGGGGCTGTTTCTGGAATGTGAATTGTGACGTCATGGTCAGGGGTGAGTCCAGACAGGTAGCCGTAGTGATTTTAAACTTACTCTAATTTTATTTTATTTTATTTTTAAAAAGGAAAATTAAAAATTTATTTATTTATTTGGCTGCATTGGGTCTTCATTGAAAGTGTGGGCTTTCTCTAGTTGTGGCGAGCGGGGGCTACTCTTCATTGCAGTGCGTGGGCTTCTCATTGTGGTGGCCTCTCTTTTTGTGGAGCATGGGCTGTAGGTGCCTGGGCTTCAGTAGTTGCAGCACGTGGGCTCAGTAGCACCAGGGCTCGAACCTGTGTTCCCTGCATTGGCAGGCAGATTCTTAACCACTGTACCACCAGGGAAATCCCAAAATTTTATATTTTACTATTTTAACTTAAATTTTAATTCCTCCAGAAATTAAGGGCTAATCAATATTTCTGTGCTTGCTTAAAGGTGATAAAAGTCACCTTTTGTTCATTTTTTTTATTACTACCACTTTTCACATCTTGCTTGCAGTCTAAAGGGCTGCGGAGGGAAGGTTTTATAGGTGAGAGTCATACATGTTAGTTTGGCCCAGCTCCACATGACATGTTTGACTATTTCCACTAGAGTCTAGATTTGTGTTGAATGTTGGCTTTCTGTTCCTCTTTGGTAAAATTTTCACAGACTAAAAGGTTCCAGAGCTGTAGAACTTCCCTTATGTGTTCAGTGAAGAATTCCCCTCTCTCAGGCCTTTTAATTTCTTCTCCTTACATTGACCGGCATAGGCAATCTAGTGTTTCACTCTTCTTGATACAGTTTCTTTCCAGTAGATGTAGTCAGTGATAATAGTCTTCCCAGCAGCCACTGGTGTGATTTATATTTGACATTGTTGAACCTTTTTCCAAATACAGTCTTCCCACTGTCCTGCTTAGTTGAATCCTTCATTTATGGCCATACTCTATTCTTTTCTTTCTTACACTGAAAGGCACCTGGAAGGTTTGAACCATTTAAGACCATATAGACTTGTACAGAGCTATGCTGGAACATTCAAAAGGAGTTAATCACTGAGCATCTGCTATGTGCCTCTTCTCTACCCAGTACATCTTTGAAAGCCTTCAAAACTCAGCTCAAATATCACCTCCTTGGTAAAGGACTTGTCTTTGCAGGCAAAATTAGTCACTTTGGACGCCCATGTATCTATTGTAAAATATAGAACCTTGTATTCTGCTTATCTGTTTGCATTTCTGTCTCCCCCACTAGATGGTGATGTCCTCAAGGGCAGGGATTGTGACCTTTGTGACATTTATTCATTCATTCATTCATTACATTTTAAAAAATACCTGCTAGGTACCAAGAGCTAACCATGCACATGACTCACCCAGTGCACACCAGAAACACATATCTGTACTAATAGATAATAGATTTCAATGACACACACAGATAAATGAACAGGCAATTATAACTCCATTTTGGAAGTGCAATGCCAGGAACGGTACAAGAGAGCACTTTGGGGATAAGGGAAGGCTCCTGGAGAAATTATCATCTAGGCTGAGACCAGAAGGATTGAGTAGGTGTTGGTCAGATAAAAATTGGGTGGAGGACCGAACAGGAGTAGAAAGGGCAAAGCATTCTTAGACACAGGAAACAGCTGAAAACCTCAGAGGTGAGAGGAAGTAGTGTATTTAGAGGATTGAACATCTTTTAGTCTGTCTAGAGCTAAAAGAAAAGTGTTAAGGTGAGTCTGGAGAGGCAAGGAGGGGCAAAACCTTCAAAGGACTCATGGTTTATTCAAATTTGTTTCTGACTCATGGACTCAAAGACAATGGTTTATTCAAATTTGTTTCTTTCTCTAGTGCCTAGCAAACAAGTACCTGAAAAACGAGTAGCTTGCTAATAAATATTTGTGGAAGGGAGGAAAGAAGAAAAGAAGGAAGGTTCCAGTAACCAGAGGGTGGAGATAAATGACATGAAATACAGATCCTGCCTGCCAGCAGGGCCATTGGACAGATAAGACATAGCTGTCAAAATAGGTAAATCAAAAGAGGTCCCATGTGATTATATACTGAAAGAGAGTGGTTCAGGCAAACATGGTTAGGTCTGGAGAGATTGCTGTGCCATGGGGTTGTCAGGGGACCTATATCAAGAAGATGGGACTTGACCTGCATCTGTAGGATGAGTGTGGTTTAACTAGGAAGAAAGAAAAAAAGGATGTCCTGAGTTTTACTGCATGTGGGTGAAGGCACAGAGGGACAAGGTGAAGGAGGAAGAGAAACCCTTCTAATCCCATATGAGTTCTGTTTAATTAAGAGCTGTTTTCAGGGCACCAAGGTGTTTGCTGAAAGGCTCCAGAGCATGGGCCAGAAGACACTGTCTAGGAAAGCCTGTTCATAGGGTCAAAGCTCAGGAGACTCAAGTTACTACAGTTGGCTTGAATTGAATATACTATTATTGTCGATATGTGTTCTAAAAAAAAAAAAAAAAGATGCGGGATGGAACTGTGAATTCCATTATCCTCAGTGCTATAAATCACAATCAGTGCCTAGGACATAGTAGATGCTCAATAAACATTTTGGAATAAATGAGTTTCGATCAACAGCATTTGTGAGACTAACCTCTCTCTCCCTCTCATCCTCTACTGTCTGCAGAGCTGTTTACACTCTTCTACAAGGTTTCTGACTCTATGGTCAGTTTCTAATTTTCACTACCTAGGTTAGACACATGGTGACTTTGTGAATCATGATGTCAAGGGTGGCTGCTGCATTTCTGTGCAGGAGTAGAGTCTGTCTTGGCGCTTCTCCAGGGCTTCCATTGACAAAGCAATGGTGTCCTTCTGCCCCCAGAACTTTGCCTTTTAACTTTGTTCTGTGGGAATGCTCTTGTCAGGCTCTGTAAAGAAAGCTGTTCCTCTCTTCATTTCAAATTTGAAATACTCTTGCACGCTTTTCCTACTCTAAATTAACCACTAGAGGGGGCAGTGACACACACGCTCTGTTGCTGCACCTGCATTGCACCTGTAGGACATTAGGGTTAGACAGAGCTTAGTGATCTCATGGGCCAACTTCTCCCATTTCATAAACAAATGGAGAGATGAAAGGATTTGCCTAAGGTCACGGGGCTGGTTAGTAACAAACCCCACACCTCTTCTTTTCTCTCCTAGCACTCTTCATTTCTGTACACTCTCTCCTGCCCTCCAGTCCTTGGAGGATTCTTGCAGGGTCCACTGATATGGATCGATTTAGGCAAGGCTGCTTAACTTGCTAAGAAATCCTTGGGCCACCAATGTCATCATCCAAGTTTATTGATTAATAGTCCATATCTATACGTGTGGGCTGGAGCGAGGAGTAGCATGACGTAATGGCAGTTGTGCTGAATGCCAACACTTATAGAAGACAAGATGCAGTGGAAGGAGCTGGTGTAGCTATGGTTTTTCTGTTATACAGACAAGCTTTCCTTTATCCCTTATTCTTGTAAATATCCTCCCTCTCCCCTCCTCTACTCTCAGAGGTGTGGGCCAGTAGCACAGTTCTGGCTAATCATAACTTCCTGTTCCTCCCGACAGAGTGATGGTTCAGGGGAAGATATGATATCCAGCTGGGCCTATCAAAGTCCTTCCCTGGAATTTCTGAGTTTGAAATTGGAGGAACAACTGTCTTGTCTCAGGGGTTATGGTACCAAAAGGATATGAAGTTAGATGACTGTGGTCCTCTTTTGAACTAAATGGAGAAGACTTGCTACTGGAGGATATATGAGAGCTAATCACAGACCCAGAGATAAAGCCAGATGGAGGATTGAATCCCAGTTCCTGTCCTCAGCCCTGGCTCCTCAGGTTCTTGTGTTCTTTGAGTTTCCCTAGTTGTTATGCTTAGCTACGTGAGCTAAGATCAATTCCTTTTTTGTTGTTTTCTTTTAATTTTTTAAAAAAATTTAAAAATATTTAAAATTTAATTTTTATTATTTTTAAAATTTATTTATTTATTTTTGGCTGCACTGGGTCTTCGTTGCTGCATGCGGGCTTTCTCTAGTTGCGGCGAGCAGGGGTTACTCTTCGTTGTGGTGCACATGCTTCTCATTGTGGTGGCTTCTCTTGTTGCGGAGCACGGGCTCTAGGCACGTGGGCTTCAGCAGTTGTGGCACGTGGGCTCAGTAGTTGTGGCTCATGGGCTCTAAAGCACAGGCTCAGTAGTTGTGACGCACAGGCTTAGTTGCTTCGCGGCATGTGGGATCTTCCAGGACCAGGGATCAAACCCATGTCCCTTGCATTAGCAGGCTGATTCTTAACCACTGCGCCACTAGGGACGTCCTTGTTGTTTAAAGATAGTTTGAGTTAGGTTTTTTAAAATTAATTTATTTTATTTATATATTTTTGGCTGCATTGGGTCTTTGTTGCTGTGTGTGGCTTTCTCTAGTTGCGGTGAGCAGGGGCTGGTCTTCCTTGCAATGCACAGGCTTCTCATTGCGGCGGCTTCTCTTGTTGCGGAGCATGGGCTCTAGGTATGCGGGCTCCAGTAGTTGTAGCATGTGGGCTCAGTAGCTGTGGCTCAAGGGCTCTAGAGCGCAGGCTTAGTAGTTTTGGCACATGGGCTTAGTTGCTCCGCTGTATGTGGGATCTTCCTGGACCAGGGCTCGAGCCCATGTCCCCTGCATTGGCAGGTGGAATCTTAACCACTGAGCCACCAGGGAAGCCCTGAGTTAGATTTTTGTCACAAAAAAGAATTTTGACAAGTACAGAGACAGTTCTATAGGGTGATATCACCTTTCTTCTGACCATAAACAAAGGGTCAAGCCAAGAGTCCATCTTTCAAATACCAGACTCATGGGTGAGTAGTGATTAGCTGTTGTTTTTGCTATTTCCTCACTGTCTGTCCTGGTTAGCTCAATCAAGAAGAACATGCTGCTAGTGAAGCCAAGGGCACAGGTTATGTGTTTCAGTTACTTCTGCTCTATCTACAACACAGACCTTACCCCTAAAAACAGCCAGTTGTTTTGCAACCCATGACCTTGACCATGATGTATACCAGCATGGGTCAGTGCATGTCTACAATGACTCTGGAGCATGGCGTAATAGAAGGAGGATTAGATTGAGCCTTAAGTGGTCGTGTTCTAGTTCCAATTTCACCTTTCCCTTATTGGGAGACTCCAAGAGTCACTTAACTTCCTGGGTCCTCAGTTTACCATGTTACAAAAGATAGGATACTTGAGTGACATGATCCTAAGATATCATCAGACTCTAAAATGACATTATTCTCAAAGAACAACTGAAGCACACCCTTTGTGAATGGCAAGTCAGTCTAACTGTTCTTGTACCAAAAAGATAAATATTTAACTTAACTGTCTCTTCATCAGTCCTTAGGGCAAGCTAGATAAGGAATCATTAAGCATCTTTCAAACAGAACTCTCTGCTTCTGGCACCAAAGTACAGCCCTGCCCTCATTGGCACATTATTTCCTACCCTAAGGCTGAGTCCTAAATATGCCAGGGAAAGCAAATCCCTTCTTCTGTAATATTAATGATTGTGAAGCAGCAATTCTTTACTTCAGGACCTGAGAGCAAAGAGCTTTCCTCGTGTTCTCATCTCTGCCACCCAGGCTCCCTTTGACACCTCTACTTCCCAAACTGTGAAGAGCTGAGTGTTGCTAGGGGACGGGGGCTGAAGCAGCAGGCAGTGATCAAGGGGGTCTCAGCTCACTGGGAGAGCAAGGAGGGTGAACACAACTGTTGAGTAAGTGGGGAAGCAAATGCTTCCTGGACTCCAGATCTAGTTTTTAAAAAGAGAGTTAACTGAAAGGGAAGAGGTAAAACTATCACTATTTGCAGTTGACATGGTACTCTATATAGAGAACGCTAAAGTCTCCACACAAAAACTATTAGAACTAATAAATGAATTCAACAAGGTAGCAGGGTACAAGATTTATATTCAGAAATCTGTTGCATTTCTTTACACTAATAATAAAATATCAGAAAGAGAAAGTAAAATTTAAAAATCCTGTTTAAAATCATGTCAAAAAATAAAATAAAATACCTAGGAACAAGCTTAACCAGGGAGGTGAAAGACCTGTACACTGAAAACAATAAAACATTGATAAAGGAAATTGAAGATGATTCAAAGGATTGGGAAGATATCCCATGGTCTCAGATTGGAAGAATTAATATTGTTAAAATGACCATACTATCCAAAGCAATCTACAGATTTAATGCAATCCCTATCAAAATATCCATGACATTTTTCACAGAACTAGAACAAATAATCTAAATGTTTATATGGAACCACAGAAGGCTCAGAACTGCCAAAGCAATCCTGAGGAAAAAGAACAAAGCAGGAGACAAAGACTCCAGACTTCAGACTATACTACAAAGCTACAGTAACCAAAACAGCATGGTATTGGCACAAAAGCAGACATATAATTCAGTGGAACAGAGTAGGGATCACAGAAGTAAACTCACACACCTGTCAATTATTCTATGACAAAGGAGGCAAGAACATACAATGGAGAAAATACAGTTTCTTCAGCAAGTGGTGTTGGGAAAGCTGGACAGCTACATGTAAAGCAATGAAATTAGAACACTCCCTCAAACCATATACAAAAATAGTCTCAAGATGGTTTACAGACCTAAATATAAGACACAACACCATAAAACTCTTAGAACATAAGCAAAACATTCTCTGACATAAATTATAGTAATATTTTCTTAGATCAGTCTCCCAAGGCCAAAGAAATGAAAGCAAAAATAAACAAATGTGACCTAATCAAACTTAAAAGCTTTTTCACAGCAAAGGAAACCAACAAAAAAGAAAGACAACCTACAGACTGGGAGAAAATATTTGCAAACTATGCAACCGAAAAGGGCTTAATATTCAAAATATATGAACAACTCATACAGCTCAACATCAGATGAACAACCCAATAAAAAAAATGGGCAGAAGACCTAAATAGACATTGTTCCAAAAAAGACATACAGATGACTAACAGACACATAAAAAGATGCTCAACATCATTAATTTTTAGAGAAATGCAAATCAAAACCATAATTAGGTACAACCTCACACCAGTCAGAAAGACTATCATCAAAATGTCTACGAATAATAAGCACTGGAGAGGGTGCGGAGAAAAGGGAACCTTCCTACACTGTTGGTGGGAATGTAAATTGGTGCAGCCACTGTGGAAAGCAGTATGGAGGTTCTTTAAAAAACAAAAAGTAGCTATCACATGATCCAGCAATCCCACTCCTGTGTCTATATCCAGAAAAAATGAAAACTCTAACTTGAAACGATACACGCACCCCAGTGTTCATATATATATATATATATATATATATATATATATATATATACACTACTCAACCATAAAAAAGAATGATATATTGCCATTTGTAGCAATATGGATGGACCTAGAGAATATTATACTTAGTGAAGTAAGTCAGACAGAGAAAGACAAATACTATATGGTGTCACTTATATGTGGAATCTGAAAGATAAGACAAATGAATCTATATACAAAACATAAACAAACTCACAGACATAGGAAGCAAATTTATGGTTACCTAAGGGGAGATGGAGGGAGGAAGGGACAAATTCGGAGTATAGCATTAACAGATACAAACTACTATACATAAAATAGATGAACAACAGGGATTCACTGTATAGCATAGCAAACTATATTCAATATCTTGTAATAACTTATAATGAATATAATCAGAAAAAAAACTACTGAACCACTTTGCTGTACACCCAAAACTAACACAATATTGTAAATCAACTATACTTCAATTTATCAAAAAGCCGTTGAAATTCGAACAAACAAACTAAAAACAGAGTTTTAGTACAAATGGGAGTAGGCTGGGGAAGGGAAAGGAGGAAGTTTTGGGGAAAAGCTTATGGATAAGAGACAGGGATAGATCCAAGACAAGGCTCTACATGAGGTGGGTGTTACCTGAGGCTGTGTAGACAGCAAGGAAACCAAAGGCTTAGTGCTCAGAGGAGATAAATAGAGATGACGTCATCTTGATTGAAGCTCCTGATGAACTGGAGTGGGACTAATGGTTCCCGCTCTCCTCAGGCCTGACAATGTGGCTGAATGCCTGCAGGACTGCTTAGATCCCCATGATGGAGGCCATCCTTCCTGGGCCTGAGCTTGTCTCTGGGAATCACTCAAGGTGATCCAAAAGCAGATGTGTCTGAACTGCTCCAGATGGCAAGAGGCTGATGCACTGGAGCTCGGTGTCACTAGGTGGGAGCAATGGTCGATTGGACCATGATGGGAACCCCCTGGGACACAAGGTTAAGACTATATTCTAAGGCAAAGGGTGGCCTGCTTGTTATTGACCTGGGTTCTTAGACTCTTTAATCAATAGAAATTGATAACAGGCCAGACGAGGAATTCAGGAAAGGCTTTATTGGGACCCATGCCGCAGCCCAAGGGAGCGAAAACAAGCAACAGGTGCGCTTGCTTGCTCCCTGAAGTGGGGAGAGCTGGTGCCTTAAATGGAGTGAGAGTGAGGGCAGATCAGTGAGTCGGGCCCGAGGCGTGGCTTAGGTGGTCTGCCCACCCCCTTGGTGTTGCTGTGTGCAGGGATCGTGTGCGGTCCCCTGCTTTTGCTCCTGGCGTCTCAGAAGCGGCAGTTGGGTTTTGGCCTTTTTTTCTCTTGTTTATAATTTGCCCCAACTGCGCATGCATGCAGTTATTTTTAGTCCCTTACAGTTTCTCTATTCTGTTGCTCCAGGAGATATTTTTCCAGGTGCAAGCACTGCAGCAAAGGGTCCCAGGTCCCGGGCCCCACCCAGCCTGTCTCCTACTTACCTGGTCATGCTGTTAACAAGGCCACAAGCTTGCTTGGCACAGCACCTGGCACGTGGTAAGAGCTCAATAAACAGTTGCTATTATTTCTAGTGCTTTATTTATAACTATCCTAGAGACGGGTATTGACTATTCATCTTCTCCCTCCACCCCCAGGCTTTGCATCTATAATTATTTTGAGGTGATTATGAATTACAAGTGTCTTTAAAGTATGCCTTGTCTTCTTTTAATGCCCCTCTAAAGGTTTCTTGTCCCGTTACTGTTCATATGTGAGTTTTATACTCAGTCTCTTTCCACCAAGGAACAGTGATGATTCACCCCAACATTTACCCACGTAACCCCATCCTGACAGACCAAAACGCCTGACTTAACAAAGCATAAACCACATGCTACCACATCTTGGCAGGAAAAAAGCACCTTTCTTTCATTTCTGATCTGCTGTCGGAGAATGCTTTATGCGTGTTTAATGTGTTGCGTGGCCTGCCCCCAAAGTCCCTGCCTTTTGGTGGGGACAGTGTGACCTTCAGGTGAGTCTCTTGTCTACTTAGCCTTGACTGCTGACCTGTGCAAAGCTGACTCTGCCTGAGGTTATGGCTTGCTGTTCCTAGCAGTGGCAGCAGCAACAGCAGCACATTGACAGCAAGCTCTGCATTAGAAGGAATCACATCCTGGAATGATGTCACGCATCCCAACGTGTGGTGGTTGGGTCACGTGAGGTCTGACATCATCTGGAGGTGGGAGCTTCTGGGAATATGCTGCCATTGGCAACTTTGCCCGGCAGACACTGGATCTTAGCTCTTTCAGGAGATGGAAAAGCAAACAGAGCAAAGCAAAAGTGTGTGCCAGCTTCAAAAATCTGAGTAGTCAGACCACAGGGGAAAATAAACAGTTGTGATACTTCCTCCAGAGACTCTAAACCCTTACCCCTCAGCAGTCAGACACGTTTGCAATCCGAAGGACCTTGGGAGGCTTACCCAGTTCAACCATCTGTCTCTGAGGAAGATTACATCTAAAACTTCAAAGCATGTAAATCTCTCCAGGAGAATGATGGTACATAACCTGCTTTGGTACTCGGCTCCAATGTCCCAACCCCTAGAGCGGTGGCTCTTAGTTGGACTAGCTTGATGTCTGGGACGAGTGGGGAGAGGGGAGGGTTTGGGTATGTCCCACAGCAGAGATTCTTAGGTATTCTAAGTGTGTAGAAAGATAGAATCTTGGGGAGAGGAATGCAGGGGATTGTTAAATGAAGCTTCTACAAACTCCCTGGATAGACACATAATATTTTAAAAATACAGAGCTTCACCTTTATTAATCATGATGATATTTTTAACTGAAAAATTTCAAATATACAGAAAAATTACAGATTACTAAAAGAAATACCCATATATATCCTTCACTTGAATTTGCCAATTAACATTTTTCCATATCTGTTTTATTTTTCTCTCTCTTTTCACACACGCACACACACACACACACACACACACACACACACACACCCTAAAGAGAAAAATAAAGCAATATTTCTATCATCTATCTATCATCTATCGTATGCATCTAATATTTTGAACAATGGTGGTAAATTGTTCAAAATTTTCAAACCAAATGTTACTGCTTCATCCCCTTCTTGATCCTATGAGAATCTCTTCTTTAGAATCAAGAAGTTTGTTTTTGTGTTTTGTTCTCTCATACTCAAACTATATACTTTTACTCCCTCAGTATAAAAAGAAGATAGCCATCACTGCCATAAACACCCTGTCTGCCTCTTGATTTTCACCAGAGAAGAAAGGGAAGTACTGAGTATGTAAAATGACTTCTCTGGTCCTGGCCAAATTGGACAATGACCAGGATTCAAATACTTTCAGTTTCTACCTTTTTGTTACCAACCAGGTGAACTGAGGTTCCTCTATATGTATCCATTCTGGCAGAATCTTCTCTCCATTCCTAAGCTGGGAATCATTTTCCTAAAGCTAGTATTTGAAGACTCCGGGGAGCCTGTCAAAATAGAAATCCAAATCTGCACTGAATTAATCCAGAGCAAAAACATCTTCTTTGACTCATGCCTTACTTTATAGTGAGAAATAAATCTTACCAGCAGTTATGCTGTTAGGTTTTTACGTATATTACACACTCTCAGTTAAAACTCCCCACTTTTTCCTATACTGATCACTAAATACAGGGGGTGAGGGTGGGCAGAATCAGTAACACCATAAAAATTGTCCCTTTTAAAGTGTTGAGTTAAACTGTTGTATAGGCACTGGAAATATAAAGTTAAAAGTAAAAAATTCAGGGAATTGCCTGATGGTCCAGTGGTTAACCCTGGTCGTGGGACTAAAATCCCACAAGCCGCACAGTGCGGCCAATAAAATAAAAATTTTAAAAAATTAATTAATTAATTCAGTCAATCTGACTTTTAGTTCCAGCTTTAATGAAGTAGCTGGTATAGACTCACCCTCCTACAGCAAACAACTGTAAAACTGGGCAAGGTATATGAAGTAACTTTTCAGTTATTAAACATTGAACACTGCAGGGCTAAGCTTCTTAAGAGAAGGGAAACATATAAAGTAACTACCACCTTCACCTTTGTTTACTACCTGAAGGCTCTCTATAAAGGTGACACATGGAAATGAAGCCAGAGCGGGGAGAAACAGAAATTGGGACTCACGGACAATAAGACAGCTGAAATCTGTGGGTCAGGTACTAGGGAGAGGGAAGGGGCACAGAGTAGGAGACTCAGATATCAGCAAAGGAGTCCTCCTGAATCTTTGGCCAAACACTAAGCTGCATACATGGATGGAGAGACTCCATGAAGCTGACTGAAGATTCTGGGGATTTCACAGTGCTGGGGAGACATCTGAATTCTAATTAGCCAGGGTGGAGAGACCTCACTACATATTCTGGTTATTTAGGTGAGATAATATGACTACACCTTAGGGAAGTCTGAGAGTCAAGGCTGCTCTTCATCTTGTCTCATACAGAGGAAAACTAGGATTCAACAGGATTAAGCTGAACCACCAGTTAACTGTCTGCTAGAACACAACTTAACACTCTTAGAAGACAGCAAAACCCATTGGAGTATCTACAGTGTTCATCTTACAATAAAAAATATTACTTACTGGGCTTCCCTGGTGGCGCAGTGGTTGGGAGTCCGCCTGCCAATGCAGGGGACATGGGTTCGTGCCCCGGTCTGGGAAGATCCCACATGCCGTGGAGTGGCTGGGACCGTGAGCCATGGCCCCTGAGCCTGTGCGTCCGGAGCCTGTGCTCCACAACGGGAAAGGCCACAACAGTGAGAGGCCCGTGTACCGAAAAAAAAAAAAAAAAAAAAAAAAAAAAATATATATATATATATTACTCACATATGAAGAACAGGAAAACATGAATCATAACCAGGAGAAATAACATTTAATACAAACAAGCCCAGATATGACACAGTTCTAGAATTAGCACCCAAAACTGTAAAATAACTATGATAATTATGTTTAAGTATCTAAAGGAAAATATCCACAATCAATAATTAGATGGGAAATGTCACCAGAGAAATGAAACTCTTTAAAAGAACTAAATGGGGGGTGCCAAGAATACATGATGAGGAAAGGATACTCTCCCAATGAATTGTATTGGGAAAACTGGATAATCACATGTGAAAAGATGAGAGTAGACCCATGTCTTACACTCTACAGAAAAATCAACTCAAAATGGATTAAAAAATTAAATATAAGAGCTGAAACTGTTAAACTCCTAGAGAAAGCAGGGGAGAAGCTTCATGACATTAATCTTGGTAGTAATTTCATGGATATGACACCAAAAGCACAGGCAACAAAAGCAAAAATAAACAAGTGGGGCTACATCAAACTAAAAAGCTTCTGCACAGCAAAGGAATCAATCAGCAGAGTGAAAAGCAACCCAGAGAACTGGAAAAAATATTTGCAAACCGTGTATCTGATAAGAGATTAATTTCCAAAATATATAAGGATCTCATACAGCTCAATGGCAAAACATACAAATAACCAAATTTGAAATGGGCAAAGGACTTGAATACACATTCTTCCAAAGAAAACATACAAATGGCTAACAGGTATATGAAAATGTGCTCATCATCACTAATCATCAGGGAAATGCAAATCAAAACCACAATGA
This sequence comes from Phocoena phocoena, assembly GCF_963924675.1. Lineage (NCBI taxonomy): Eukaryota > Metazoa > Chordata > Mammalia > Artiodactyla > Phocoenidae > Phocoena > Phocoena phocoena. The sequence goes on along the minus strand of NC_089219.1, from coordinate 168,557,769 downwards.
GATATCACCACACACCTGTTATAATGGCTATTATCAAAACGACAAGAAATAACAAATGTTGGCAAGGATGTAGAGAAAAGGGAATCCTTATGCATGCTTGGCGGGACAGTGAAATGGTGCAACCACTATGGAAAACAGTATGGAGTTTCCTCAAAAACATTAAAAATAGAACTACAATATGATCCAGCAATCCCACTCCTGGGTATATATCTGAAAGAACTGAAATCAGGATCTTGAAGCAATATCTACACTCTCATGTTCATTGCAGCATTGTTCACAGTAGCCAAGATATGGTAACAACCTAAATGTCCATTGATGGATGAACGGATAAAGAAGATGCAGTATACACAGACAATGGAATATTATTCAGCCTTAAGAAAGGATGAAATGTTATCATTTGTCACAACACGGTTGGACCTGGAAGACATTTTGCTAAGTAAAATAAGTAAGTCACAGAAGGACAAATTCTACATAGCTCCATTTATATGAAGTATTTAAACACTCAATCTTTTAGAAGCAGAAAGTGGAATAGTGGTTGCCAGTGGTTGAGGGAGAGGGAATTGGGGAGTTGTTCAAAGGTATAAAGTTACAATTATACAAGATGAATAGGTTCTAGCTATCTGCTGTACACCCAAGTGTCCACAGTTAACCATATGGTGTTGTGCACTTAAAAATTTGTTGAAAGAGTAGACCTCATGTTAACTGTTCTTACTACAAAAACAAAACAAACAAAATAAAATAAGCAGAAAACTAAAAGGAAACATTTGGAGGTAATGGATATGTTTATGTTATTGCCTTGATTTTAGTGATGGTATCATGGGTATATGCACATGTCCAAACGTATCTAATTATATGCACTAAATATATGCAGTTCTTTTGGTATCTCAATCATACATCAATAAAGCTGGGAAAGAACGTATGCAACGTCAAAATAAATGAATACAAGAACCAAGTGGAAATTCTAGAACTGAAAAATAAAATATATGAAATGAAAATTTTACTGACTGAACTTCACAGTAATTTGACCAATGGTGAAGGAATAAAAGCACAGAGTGGAAGAATGATTGAGAAGAAGAAGGAACCCAACTCAGTGAGCTGTGGGAAAATATCAAGTGATGTAACATATATGTAATTGGAATCCTAGGCAGTGGAGAAAAAAATTGAAGACACATTGGCTAAAAAATATTCAAATTCGATGGAAAAGATTAACCTGGAGATCCATGAGTCTCAACTAAACTTCAGCAGTATAAACATGAAGAAAACCACACCTAGGCTCATCATAATAAAATTAACAAAATCAAAGATAACTGTGAAAGCAGTCAGAGGGGGAGAAAAGATGTATTATATACAGGAGAACGATGATAAAAATGATTGTTGAACTTCTCATCAGAACTAATGAAAGCCAGAGGACAGTTGAACGACATCGCTAAAATACTGAAAGAAAAACATAAACTATCAGCCCCAAAATATGATTGTTAATCTAGGATTCTGCTCAGCCAAGCTATCATTCAAGTGTGACACAAGACAAAACATATTTTCAGATAATGTTAGGTCTCAAAAATTTTCTTGTCCTTTTCAAAAAGCTACTGAAGGATGTGCACCACCAAAATAAGGGAGTAAGCCAAGAACTAAGCATCCAAGAGACAGAGGACCTAACACAGGAGCAAGAGGAAGAAAAATTCCTAGGATGATGAAAATTGAGGTGTCCTGGGTTTCTGGCTGAGTATTAAGATTAGAGCACATTGAGCTCAGATTGCAGGAGGGCAATAGGCACCAGGAAGATGTCTCTGGGGGTGAAAATGGATCTGATAGAATATCTGATGCATTTGCAGAGGAAAAATGTTTTGTGAGGATGACTTCTCAGGCTTTCTTTGCAGTTAGGAATGAATATGTAACATAATTCTGACCAGTGATATGCAAACTGCATTCTACTGGGTGGAAATTCTAGGAAAACTATTGTTTCCTGGTGAAAATCAAAGAGTAGCTGGTAGACCCACTCCGTTATCCTTACCCCTTCCTCCTACCTGGAATGATGATGTAGTATCTAGAGGACGTAGAGGTACAAGCTTGAGTCCCTGAGAACAAAAGCTACACCGTAAGAATTTTGTAGTGTAAGGATCAAGGATTCTGGAATGTGAATGATATGATAATGACAAAACAATATTTCCCAAAGGTGGTGGGGAATGGAATCAGTGTAAGTGGAACTGTACACAGCCTTAGATTAAATAACATTGAATCAGGCACATCAAATCATTATTACTATCCGGTTTTCTTCTCTGTTGAAATGACTAGTTTGCTTAATGCAAAAATAGCGCAAGCTAATTATTGCCACCACCTTCAAAGTAGGGGCAATGTAAAGGTTGAATTGTTCATGGATCAAATGAAAGAATATAGAAGTGTTTTGAATATTCTCTTGAAAGAATAATATCTTTCTCAGTAGATAACTAAGAAAAAAATATTTTGAAAATTACTGCTTAACCAACTAGTCACAGCACAAGGAGAAATGGGATTGGGTGAAAAATAAATTTTCACATGGCCCTATTACATTCACTGTAATGTTCCTGTATTGTAAGGGAAAAACACAAAAGAAATAGTAGCTGTTCCAGTTCCAAGGTAACTATTTCATCAAAGATAATTCTGCTTCCTAGTATTAAATTATGAAAATGACTTCCTTTCGCCTCATAAAGCTGGTTACTCTTTCAAAGTTCCTCCCATCCACCTCTTCTCCTGCCTCAAAAGGCTTTTGAAAATAAGTGACCTGAGACAAAGTATTCATCTCTCCTGATATCTGTGTGACTTTTATGTACAATGCTTAACCCCAGGCCCTGGGGAAACTAGTGTCCCACCCCTCTCAGATTTGATGAAACAACAAAAGGTTCTCAGGAAAATACTGAAAAATTCAATTGCTGGCAGCAAGAACAAAGATTCACCCTCTAATTTTCTAGATGTGGGTGGATTCTGTCCACACAAGTATCAGTTAAAATTTAATGTTAAATCCTTTGAGTTCTTCAAAAGAAGATAGTAATGAACTGAGGATGCTGATGACAATTTTAATTATTCATAACATTTGTTTCTTGGTGAAAAGATACATGTCTCAAAAGGGGCAAAAGAAAATACCAACAAGTTGCCAGGCACTGTACCTCCTTTAATTCTTATAACTACCTTTAGGAGTGGTATTAGTATTGGTGATCAAGCTGGGGCTCACAGAAGCAGGTAACTGAGCCGAACTTACTTAGCTATTAAGTGATGAAGTTAGGGTTAGAACTCAGATAGGCTTGACTCGAATTTTTTTGGTATTCCTCTACACTGGGAATTTTGGCATCTTCACAGCTGTAGAATTTCACCTGGTTAGTGGCCATTCATTTTGTTGACAGATTGACCATGGAGCCTTTTTAGAAGTGATCATTGAGCCGATCACATTAGCTGTTTCTCCTTAGACTTAGTGGTTGACTGCCTCCTTGTGCAAAAAACCCTGTACTATAAGGGAGAAAACAAAATACATAGCAGACAGGGTCTTTACTCTCAAGGTACTCAAATCTAAATGGAGGAAAGAACTTATAAAAACTGGGGATATATGTATATGAATAGCTGATTCACTTTGTTATAAAGCAGAAACTAACACACCATTGTAAAGCAATTATACGCCAATAAAGATGTTAAAAAAAACAATTTATTTGTCACCAGGTATTAATTAATACGCTGGAGACAGCCTGATTGCTTTCCTAATTTTTTTCTCATTCAAAAGATAACAGCTACACATTGTAGGGAAATCTCTAGTGCCATCACTTAGTATATTTTCTTTAACTCTTGTTTTTCAACTGCACATATACATATATTTAGACATTTAAAATTAAACTATACCTGTACATATGTGTATGTTCTTTTTTAAATTCAGTATTGTACCATAAGCATTTTACCATGACATTAAAATTATTTCAAAATATAATTTAATGGAGGTATAGTATTCATTGTACTATAATTTATTTATTACCCATCTATAACTAGACATTTATAGTCTTCAATATTTTTATTTTTATAAATAATATTGCACTGAACACCCTAGACCACAAATCTTTACCCATGTCTCTACTTATTGATTTAGTATACATTCATTCGGGAGGAATTGAGAATAAATTTTTGGAAACTCTCGACACATGTTGGGAAGACGTTGCATCACTTCGTGCACACAGCTCTAGGGGCTAAAGTACCACATTATGTCTCCAATCCATGCACTAATTTGGTTTACATTCATTGTTTCTTTGATTTCCCTGAATAGAGCTTTCTACCCATTTCTGGTAGTGCTGTTTTGCGTTACATTTTATTTATAAAGTTTTATAGTTGACTTTTGTGCCTGGAGTGTGGTTTGATAGAATTGGAATTCTTTGCTGTCTCCATGTTTTCTACTTAGGATATATCTATATAATCTCATTGCAAATGAGACAGCAGAGTGCCTTGAGTCTAGAAAGTGTCCCTCAAGCTCTGATTGGCTGAGGTCTTGTATCTAGCACCTGAGCACTTGCAAGAGGAAGAAACTAGCACTGGATGAGACTCTTGAGCACAAAAGTCTCCAAACCGGGAGGGAATGTCTATCATCAGACCTGATATTCTGATATAATAAATTGTGAATTGTTATCATGATGAAAGACAAATGGGTCTGGAGGGAATTACAGATGATGTAATTTGAAGATGGGTTCAGTACACTTACACTTTTGTGAAAAATTATTCTGATAACCTGGTCTTAAGGCATCACCTTCCTTATACCTGTGATGCTTGTAGGAGTGTCACTTGGCATCAAGAAGGCAGTATAGACTCCAAAGATTCTCCGTGCCAGACTGACTGGTCTCTGTCTCACTACGTTATTACAGGGACCCAAGAGTGTTCTAAAGGAGTGTTTTAATATTGTTAACAATACATATCACCAAATTGCTGCTCAGAAATGTATAAATTTATACTCCCATCATAAGAGCACGTGATAGTGGCTCTCACATTGTATCCTCACTAGCGCTGAACATTATCTTAAAAACCTTTGCAGGGAATTCCCTGGTGGTCCAACGGTTAGGACTCAGTGCTTTTACTGCCAGGGCCCGTGATCAATCCCCGGTCAGGGAACTGAGATCCTGCAAGCCGAGTGCCGCAGCCAAAAAAAAAAAAAAAACTTTGATATGTTATCAGTTGTTTTCATGGAGTTCTGTGTCTCAGGCTGTTTGAGGTAGCCTAGGGTCAACAGAAACATAACCCTGGTTTAAGCTGACCGGCAAAGATGAGTAACGCTAGCAATGACTAGCCTTGGCTGAAGCTGGGCGAGAAAAGGTTTAGCAATGGAAAAGAAAAGAACGAGTTTAAGATAAAATAACTTTGGATTGCCCGTGGGGCATCCAAATGGTGACATCTAGCAGGCCATTGAGTAGCTGTGTGCGGAGCTCAACAGAGAGGTGTGAGATGTAATTAGAACCTCCAGAGCATTAATACATGGCAAGTGGGCAAAACCATAAAAAGAGGTGTGATTGTGTAGGACTGTTCAGAATGGGAAAAGAGTTCCGTGTGGACTCTTGGGAAAAATCAACATTTAAGAAGTTGAAAAAGAAGAACAATTAAAGGCATTTTTTTAAATGAAAAGTCAAACAGGTGGAAAGAAAAGTCAGAGAATCCTGTCGTTGAAACAGAGGAAGGAGACTTTCAGAAAGAAGGGAATGGGCAGTGTGTCCCAAGAAAGAAAATGGACAAAGTGTTGGTGATTGGGAGATGGGGTTTTAATGATAGTTAATGTTTAGCATCCCAGGGTCACCTCCATTCTTCCCTGCCTGTTAGTCTCTTTCTCTCAGGTTCCACAAAGAACAGTATATACAGGAATATCAAATAAAAATCACATTGCAATTTTTATTAAGGACTAAGCCAATGGCAATAACTCTCAATGCAGCTCTGGTGGGGATACGATGGATCTCTGGCTTAGACTTGAGGCATAAATGAGATTTGTGATCCTGAATTTCCTGGCCCTTCCCCACTCTGGGTCAAACCTAAGTCTTAGGATCTTACCTACCTCTGGCTGGTTGCGTCACAGAAGGATGTTGAGGTGAGCAACTTGACGGGCCTCCTGAGGAAGGCCCTGAGTCCACTTGTCCATCAGGCCACCTGAGTGGAAGAGAGAGCTCAGAGGAAGACTGTGTGCCTACTAGACCATAAAGACCTCACCCTTTGGCCACTGAAGCAACTCTGCCTCCTAGGCAAGTGAACGGGTTCTTTTCTTTTCTTCAAGATTTAATTTTATTTATTTTTGGCTGCGTTAGGTGTTCGTTACAGCGCGCGGGCTTTCTCTAGTGGCGAACGGGGATACTCTTCCTTGTGGTGTGCAGACTTCTCATTGCAGTGGCTTCTCTTGCTGCGGAGCACAGGCTCTAGGCACATGGGCTTCAGTAGCTGTGGCTCACGGGCTCTAGAGCACAGGCTCCGTAGCTGTGGCACATGGGTTTAGTTGCTCCGCGGCATGTGGGATCTTCCCGGACCAGGGCTTAAACACGTGTCCCTTGCATTGGCAGGAGGAGTCTTAACCACCGTGCCGGCAGGAAGTCTCGTGAAAAGACTATCTGCTGCACTTGTCCCTTCAGTGGGAGAAAGCAGATTCCTTCTGTTCTCTAGGAGCTCAGTATAAGTATTGCTCAGACAATAGCATCTAAAAAACTACCATCTTCTAATAGACCCCATCATTCATGAGGATACATTCTAGAGCCATGTTGTTTAATAGACTTTTCTGTGATTATGGAAACGCTATATAAATCTGTGCTATCCAATAAGGTAGCCACTAGCCATGTGTGGCCATTAAACACTGAAATGTGTTTCATGTGACCGAGGAATTAATTAAAATTTAAATAGCCACATGTGAGTCACAGTGATCAGATTAGACAGTGATATTCTAGGGATTTCAGGGAATTGTGAAATCTCCTGATACTCTCCTGACTCATGATAGACTTGTTTTCTCTTTTTAGCCTTTTGATTTTTATTTGATCTCTTATTCCCAGTTATTTTAGGTCTGACATTAAAGTGGTAGATTAATATTCAATGCAGACCTCATAGAGCTCAAGGAGCCTCTGTTTGCTGATCTACAAAATGAGAGCACCAATAACCAGCAGTCTACTATCGTGGAGGTTAAATGACACAGGTGAGCCATAAATTTCAAATATGCAAATAGCTTTCTCAGTTGATTTGCAACTTGTCAGTTTTAGACATTGACTTTTGTGATTCAGGGTTCAAGCTCTCTCAAGGCACCCACAAACAAATGTTCTCAAGTTAAAGCAAACCCCCACGAGTGGTGGGAATGTGCAGGTGGTGGTGGTGGTGAGGTCAACCGTGATCCTGTTGAAGTCCAGGGCAGGCCACCCCAAAATGTGCCTCCAAAGCATATCATTTTCAATTAAAGTTACTTAAGGCGGCTTCCCTGGTGACACAGTGGTTAAGAATCCACCTGCCAATGCAGGGCACACGGGTTCAAGCCCTGGTCCGGGAGGAACCCACATGCCGCGGAGCAACTAAGCCCGTGCGCCACAACTACTGAGCCTGTGCTCTAGAGCCCGCGAGCCACAACGACTGAGCCCGCGCACCACAACTACTGAAGGCCGTGCGCCTAGAGCCTGTGCTCCGCAGCAAGAGAAGCTGCTGCAATGAGAAGCCCACGCACCACAAGGAAGAGTAGCCCCCACTCACCGCAGCTAGAGAAAGCCGGTGTGCGGCCACTAAGACCCAAAGCAGCCATAAATAAATTAATTAATTAACTTAAAAAATAATAAAGTTACTTAAGAAATGACCAGTGCAAGAGGGACACTCTGACTCTCCTCTCTGTCTCCCTGAAAACCGGAAATAAATCTCTCATGTGAAAGGTGAACTCCCTACATCTGGAGGTAGGACACCCTTACAACCAGAGATGGGGAATTGGG